>NC_048565.1:67590437-67962937 GCF_013265735.2 Oncorhynchus mykiss
CGGGCGTGGGCGATGGTGTTAGGATCCTGAGGGACGCGAGGAGGGAGGGACACCAGCAGGGGACGCTTCTCACGCAGGTAACCACACAGAGACCTCAGTGTCCGGCCATTCACATTCTGTGGGACTGAGGAACACAGAAACATTTGTCAATCCCCTCTAGATGTAACGTGGACTTTTTAAGGACTCAACAGTCAGAGATGAACATGTGCAAGGGGCTTTCACAAACACTGACATCATGTGAAGATCAACACCCTCTGAAACGAGTGTTCAATAAAAAACAAGACATCAGGAAGCTATTCAAATGGTCACACTATGCCAAGAGCAGAGAGCAAAAGTGAGTAAGTGAATCTACACCATAAATCAAGACAACTGTGAAAGTGTGATTAGAAATTCTAGAACTTCTAGGGAGGGGTGATAAATGTGCCGCAAGATAAATTGACAGGCACTTGCGAAATTCCCTGCCTAGTCACCAGATTAAAAAATATATATAAATTTAACTTGGCAAGTCAGTTAAGAACAAATTCTTATTTACAATGACAGCCTACCAGGGTACAGTGTTCAGGGGCAGAACGACAGGTTTTTACCTTGTCAGCTCAGGGATTCGATCCAGCAACCTTTCGGTTACTGGCCCAATGCTCTAACTAGGCTACCTGCTGCCCCAACGGGGACAAGGCCTACAGGTGCCCAGGTTGGAATCTAAATAGTTGGCTGATTCTACTCCTCTACTTCCACAGTTTATTGTATCCATATGACTTTGGCATGATATTCGATTCATAGTAATGAATTTATAATTGTCACCACAATTAAGACACAGTGGTTTACAAATGGCTTGTTAATGATGTGGTGTTTCCTGTCTAAACAGCCCCACCTAGAGGTGAGCTGCTGCCAGTGACTTGGCCCAGGTTGAGGAGCTTGCTGCTGTACGACGACTGCAGAACCGTCTCTCCTCTCCACTTGTCCTCATTCACCATCACACCTGTCATGATAACACAACAGGTACAGTAGCTGTTACTCCTGTATCATTTATAGAATTGATAGTATATTGGTAGAAAGTACAAATATAAGGAGCAAATGCAAGGAACTTCCTTGCACCTTGATTGTTGTTACTGTAGTACATAAACTGGATAAAGGTGAGTACTTGCAACTGCAAGAGATAACAGCACTATTTTATCTATAAAATATTTATAACAAAGTAATACAAGTAACTTGGTAGTTTATACCTACCAGTGATGAGCAGCACATCTCCAGAATACACAGTAAGGGCCCAGAATGCTGCCCTCCTCCACAGGACCACCTTCATCTCCACTTCTGATTGGTCAGTAACCACCACAGAGGCCAGGGGGATACAGGAGCCAGCAGACGCCCCGGACCTCACTCTAATCTCCTTCAGATGACACGGGTGCACCACGGCCACTAAGATGGAGTAACGCACTCCCTGGGTGCCACATCTAGCCAGGGTGGTGTGGGCTTGGGAAGTAACACAACCCTTCACTGTAGTCTGGTCTGATGACTGATCAGTTCTGTCTATTGTGGGGGAGACTTTACTCCTTTTAGGGGCTGGGGGTTCCGGTGAGGTATTTACAGGAGATCTAGGTGATGGGAGAGGGCTTTTGGAGACTACACCCACTTCTTTGTTCCCCATTGGGTTACGCTGAGAGCAGAGCACCCCATCAGCAGTGGCCTCCAGTATCACCCCTCCTTCCTCCTGCCTCTGGCTCAGCAGGGGCTCATAGAAGAGCTCCATGGAGCCCTGCTGGGTCCCTCCTTGGCCCCGCTCTCTGGGGGACTGAGTGGGGGTGGCTGGGCTGTACAGCTCTGGGGAGCTGGTGAAAGTGGATGGTGTGGATTTAGGTGGCGTTTGTGGAAGTCTGGTTTTCACAGGGCTGGTTTCTGGTTGTCCCCCCAGTCTTCCTCTCAGGAGCAGGGCCTGGCTGAGTGTCCATGCACTGAGGTACTCCGTCTCCACAGACACAGACTGAGCAGGGGCTGGATCTGACTGGATGCCTGCTCTCTCAGGGGCAGACTCAGGCCCTGGGTCAGGCTGCCCGGCAGGGAAGCAGCTGTCCAGATACTCCTTCACTGATTCAGAACACATGTCCTCATCATTAACGACTGTTTGCTCATTCTGGGGAGTTGAGCTCGCCAAAGGGGCCAGGCCGGCCTGGGTTGTCTCTTTACAGCCTGGTTCTCTCTGTAAGGGAAATCCGGTTTGGGTCTCAGGACCTTGGAGACTGGTACCGTGCTTGCTGGTACTGAGCAGCTCTCCGGGCTCTGATGAAGCGTCAATCTCACCTCGACCGTCACTTCCATGGATCCCACCCTCATCTTCCCTGGCCCTCAGTCTGCCCCCCTGCCAGCAGAGCTCCATGGTCCTCCACTGACCAGACTTTCCCTCATCAACATCAGACACAGGTGTGAGGGGAGGGGCACCCATGAACACATGAATTTTGGGTTTGTCGGTCATGCTGCTGTTTTCACTTAAAGCCACATGTCAGAATCTCTTGGGTTCCATAGACACTGCGATGCAATCCTTTCCTCGGAACAGAAAATACTCCTGTGAAGAAAACAGAATCTACGATATAACATATGCATGTTGATAATGATTACTTCATCCCTTTGATAGATTTATAATGTTAATATGGTTATTATGTAGGCTAATGCTTAGTAAATGTATGTGTTTCTTGGTCAAATAAAGATGAACTCTTTGCCACAGTATGATGCCAAAGAGCAGGACTAGAAGACTTTAAGGTGGGACACTGTAGAGCCCAAACTCACTGATGTGCGAAATCACCTTGGAGGGGTTGAATACTGTACCTCAGTGGAATTTGACTTCCTCTCTTTAAGCAGGGCACATTTCAAAAAGGACAAAGAAGGATGTTTAGCTATTGCTTGGGAGGACAAATAGATTTGTTTCGTCAAGCAAACCTCACACGAGTCAGCAGAAAGCGTAATGGTGATTTGAAAAACATGGTAGAACCCCCCCCACGGTCAAACCCCCCCTCCACACTCAGTACAGGGATTTTAGTGCAGCAGAGGTATACAGCGCCACAGCTGGCAACAATAACAGAGGTCATTAGTCACAGACTCTGTTAAGTACACATGTTCCTGGAATGTGATGTTTCTTTGGAAAAGCCAAAAAAGGCCATGTGTTTGATTAACTCCCTAGAACTCACCAACCAGACGATGGGTGTTGTGAGCACGTGGGCCAATGATCCACCAGAACTGTCCGCTTTGAAACCACATCAAGGTTGATCGCAGCCCTTGAACTACAGAACGCTGTGGTGAGAGACAGGAGAAGATGGGAGTGAGGAGAGGGCGTAGGCCTTCTGATTGTCAAAGTTGTGAGTGTGCTTATACCACAGACACTGCCAGATTTGGTGCAGCTGTAGAACGTTTTGAGGCTCTATTAGCATAGTTGTGGTTGATCATTGGTAGGTTTCTTATTTAAGAAAGCATGGTGGACTGGACTCTGTGTGTGTGCGTGTGTGTGTCCAGCACTAGGGGTGATCTTATCTGTTTACTCAGGGTAGAGGTTGCATCAGCCAGTGCTGTGCCTTTTAGACATGTGTAAGCAAACCCTTTGACACACTGCCCAGTAAGCAAAATGAGGTGGAAAGACCTCTTTTTAGATGTCTTTTCCAGACGTTGACATCACGTGCATTTCAGGTGCTGAATGAAAGGTTAGAAGACATCCTATTTCCAGATGTTGAAAATACATTGAAAATATGTCTTATACGGATGTCAAAAATATGTATATTCCGGACATTGAAATTAGGTGCTGAATGAAAATTCAGCAAATTTTCCGGACGTTGAACATTCTGCCTGTCTGCCTGTCTTTCCCAGACTATGAAAAGTTCTCATTTACAGACATTGAAAATACACATTTTTCAGTCATTGATTCTATGGCCAAATTTCAACTGCTACACATTCTCAAATAAATAAGCATTATATCACAATAATAATTTCACACCTCTTAATAGGAGAATTGCCCAAAATTTAGTATTGCACCCATGTACTGTATCACATGCACTTATGTTAACTTTTTCAAAAGCTTTAAAACTGAAACAATGATATTCAAAGTTGTCCAACATACAGAATAAAGGTTATATTTATTTATTTATTGCTATGAATGTGATAGGTTGTTGTTAATCTACTTTAGTTGAATGCACTGAAGTCAGTCCTATAGGTCACACTAGATAAGAGCGTCTGCTGAAGGAAAGTTCTCAGGACATATAAAAACAAACACTTGCAAAGCATGCTGGGTATTATTCTAAGGAGCTCCGCCCCCAAACATGTAAACATTTGGTCGGTGCGGACCAGATCCAAAACTGAACGAATCATTGATGTCTAGGCTATTTTTCACAAGTTTGAATATCACAGTACAGTAGTAAAAACAGTAAAAACAGAGTACAGTATAGTACAGTTCTATATGGTACAGGACAGTGGAGTTTTATTCAGTAGAGTACAGTACGGTACAGTAGTTTAATTCCTTAGAGTAGACTACAATACAGTACACTTTACTCTAGTGTGCTCTATTGTACTGTACATTTCCTTACTGTACTGTGCACTACAAGGATGGGCCCGCGGTTCAATTTCCTCAAAAACTTTTTTAGGAACTTACTGTTGAGAGTTAAAATAATAGAATACACAAGGTGCCATTTTGAAATTTGGTTGTGCATCAGCACTATTTCTCTCATGTCAGGTATAATGTTTTAGATTGGTAAATGAACTTGCCGCTAGATTATCTCAACTTGTAGTAATCATGGTCGAATTACCGACTGGGGGGCCCCCATTGATTTTGTTAGTCACTCTCACTAAAATATGATATTAAAAACTGCAAACATCTTTCTCCAGCCTATGGCAAAATATGTAAAATTGCAGGAAATTGGCTGTTAAAACTGCACATTTTTCTCTCCACCCCATGGCAAAACAAGTAGAATTGCATGAAATTAGTCTGCTTTCACGAGGGTTCTGACCTGCATGTGTGGGTTTGGATGTGCGTATACTGACCCCGAGCCACTAAGGTTGAATTCAGATTTTTTTGTGGCCCCGACCTCCATCAAAGTTGCCCATCCCTGGTGTACTGTAATGTACTGTGTAGCTCAGTTGTAATTCAGTTGGTAGAGCACGGCGCTTGCAATGTCATGGTTGTGGGTTCGATTCCCATGGGGGGACCAGTATGAAAATGTATGCACTCACTACTGTAAGTCGCTCTGGATAAAAGCATCTGCTAAATTACTAAAATGTCAAATGTACTGTTATCTGCTGTGCTCTACTGTCAAAATTTGTGAAACATAGATGTCTATGATTGGTTCAAATTTGTTCCTTTCCAGACCAACCGATCATAGACGTCCATGTTTGGACTAAATCAAGGCTGGTCTGGACAAAATCTGAATGTCTATGTTTTGGCCAAATATAAAAAGACGTCGCCTGACGACAAATGCTTGGGGTGCTAGATCTACATCTAGATGTCAGATTGGGCGTCACTGGCACAGATGTGACACGACACCCTTCTTCCCTGCCAACCTATGACGTCAGGGAGACACCCATAAAACACACCAATGTGCAGCGTCTTACTTACTAAGGGACACCGTCTGCCTTGGCGTTCATTCCTAAAAATTGGGATGTCGTGGTGTATGACTTTGATGGTTTCTACAACTGCTACAGTCTGCAAGTCTCCTTCCCTCTGTGATGCAAAATAACTAAATGTAACTGAGCATATGGAATATATTTTCTTCAGTGCTCTCTAACGTTACTCCCTTCCCATGGGTGAACCTGCTGTCTTTCAAAGTGACAGAGAACTTTTGAGGGGGGTTTGGGAGCAATCTAAGGGTGCTGCAGTTCAAGATAACAATTTTGAAGACCCAAAATGTGTATCTCAATCCATTTATTTTCCATAATTCGGTACTTCCTGTATACCCCACACCCTTGAACATACCCCTCTCCAACTCATTTCTACAAATACAAATTAACTCTCTACCACATCATTCACTGTGCAGGATTACATACACGTTTTTGACATTTTGCTTGAATCAATGTCAAAACAACCAGGCCATGTTCAGTACGAAAACATTGTGCAACGTTGCAGATATAAATGCTATGAATAGACTAGCCTGATGTGATTCCTTATGAATTTCACACATTTATATCTGAACGTTGCGTCCTGCTGAAAACGCCAGGGGGCGCAAAAAAACTTATCGCGGAGGCGCGCATAATTTGCATGCGCGTTCAAGTGGAACCCTCCCCAGTGAGGTGGGAATCCACACAAACACGCCTGCCTTTAAAACAAGAAAGGGGACGTATGACTGCTGTAAGATCAATTCGAAACGGGACAGGACAAGCCGTTGTCTTGTTATAAGTTTTTGGTTTGCCTTCACTTTTCTTTGAATATCATTCGTTACTAACCCGCTACCTCAGTTAAAAATGTACAGATATTTCGGAGAATTACTTACTCGTGGTGCAAGCAGTGCTCTGGCCTCGGGATGTGTTGAGTCGGCTCTTCCAGTTACCGCGTCATTGATGAGGGTGCGCCACTACAGCGAGGTCGTGGGAGAGAAAGATGCAGATGACCCCAACTTCTTTAAAATGGTGGAGGGATTCTTTGACCGCGGTGCTAATATTGTTGAGGACAAACTGGTGGAGGACCTCAAGAACAAGGAGACGCCAGTGCAGAAGAGACACAGAGTTCGCGGAATTCTCAAGATTATCAAGCCCTGCAACCATATACTGAGTGTATCGTTCCCCATCAAGCGAGACAACGGCGAATGGGAGGTGATTGAGGGGTATCGTGCCCAGCACAGCCAACACAGGACCCCCTGTAAAGGAGGTAAAGCGGGGAAAGTGAAATGACAGTGAAGGGGCGTGGGATCAAACAGTGCTAAAGCTGACACTGTAACTAGCATGTTCGCCAGCCTGTCAACTCCTGTACAGATGGTTCAAATATTTTCAAACTTTCCTAAGCTACGTATGTTTCGATGCTAGCTCGCTAATATTGACTTTTAAAACTACTTTGTGTGAGGAAGCGGCTGGTTTCCATGTCTTGCTAGCTACTTTGACAGTCAAACCATGCCCCCCCGGGGGGCAACGCAAATCCACATAGCTAACTTACGTTAACGTTACCACCTTAAGGTAATATGCATTGGCTTAATTACTAACTAGTTAACTAGGTACCTTAGCTATCCATCACTAAGCTAGCTAGATAAGTTATGACACACGTACAACCGTATTCTGTTGCTAGGTACTCCATGTACAATTATGATGTAATAAATCAAAATATAAAACGAAAGCTGATGCACAAAAGGTATTTCGTCAGTCACCGGGCAAATTAGCATCTGAGGTTGCAGGGGCCTATCTTCTTTTGTCTTCTTCTATGAGGTTTAACTGCGGTTGGCATCCAATTTGTTGCATTACCGCCACCTACTAGACTGGAGTACAACTCCCTTATACTTTGCTTGATTTTAATAATAATACCAACAGAAACACAAACGATTATCACTAGACCACTTCTGGTTACCCTCACCGATTCCACATTACACATCTCTTTGATTCACCCACCATGAAACCAAAAATGGATCAGCTAAAAGGCAAGAGTACACTTTTTCCATAAACTTCACTCCTACTGTCTGACTCATCTTTTTTCTGACCCTTGGCGCATACCTTGGTCTCCGATAACTTCACCACACCTATCACCTCCGATACTTCCTCCGATACTCCTCCTGTCTTCAGCTCCCTCTGCTTACAATTTCTATTTAAAAAATCTTTAAAAGCATCCTTTTTTCAACATTTCTTATCGGACTCAAGTTCACCCTCTTCTTCCCTCTCTCTTAGACCTCCTCTCTTTTTCTCTCCATTCCTCCTCTGTTTTCAAGTATACGTATCCTTATGATATTACTGCACTACTGGCAACCATCTTGTTCTTGCTTTCTCTAGCGACTCCATTTCCCTCACATCGAACTGTGTGATACCCAGGGAAACGAAAAGTAGGTTGAAAATACTGTATCCCTGAACCGGAAACGGACGCTTTATACCACTTTAGTTGTAGCAAATAGTTAATCTGTGTCGTTTTTCAATGGGAGCATATGAAGCACAGTGGGCAGAACAAGCAAGGAGGTGGGCGAAGCACAAGCTAGATCCTATTGGCGCATTGTAGAATATATTTGCATATTTCCGTTAGGGAACGCCGCCTCGGAAGTGCGCATGTGCACAAACTCAATTTGACCTTGCACTCCTAAACATTGCAATTTTTTAAAAACTGACAAAGCATCAAGTCTAAAATATAGGGCACTGTGTTCATAACAGATTCAGTTTTGAGAACAGAAAAATGTATTGTGATCAGATGTTTCATCGTTGAGAACATTTGCAGAATGTCAGCACAGTTTCACCTTGTTCCATCCCCTCCCACTATCCACGACTGGACTTCCTCTCACTACCATATTTGTGACTCGTTTCAGGAAACTAGGTGTATGTCATGCATCACTACTTCACAAGAGCGCCATTTGAATGTAAACATTTATTTTTTTTAGAAGAAATGCCTTCTGGAACATGTGAACTTTCATGTGCATTAATAACAAACTTGTAGGCCGTCTGTAAATACAAATACAAATTTAAATAAATAAAATAAATGTGTAGGTAATCAGTATGTGTAGGTAATTCTTTCTAACATGGCTTTTTTGAAAGTTATCATGTAGTAGAACTGCATAAGTGTTGCTCTCCACTTTCTGGAGGAACGAGTTTTGAAATCAGTGGAATTAGAGTCTGATAGCTAAGAAGATGGAGAAGATTGTAACATTTGATTGCAAATATGCAGACTGAGTAAAAGATAACACACAGAAGGCTGTTGTATAAAACACCCGTTTCCTGATTACATCTTAAAACTAATGGGAACAGTGACATCTGTGACAGAGAGGGAGAAGCAAACGGGTAAGAGAGTCTAGCTAGCTACATTTTCAGATTTGACATGTTTCTAATTTTGTCAGTTGTATTCGCTTCAAGTTAGTGTACTGTTGGCTACCGTTAGCTGGCTGGCTAGTTAGCTAACGTTACGTGTATGATCTGTGTAGTAATATTATTTGTATCTCAGAGCCATTCGCATTGCTAGTTATGGCCTAATGTTAGTTAGCTAACATTGAACCTGGTTGGTTAGCTACCTTCAAATTCATGCAGGGTAGTAACGTTATGAGTTGGGATTATGGTTAATTGTTTAGCTAGCTAGCTACATGTCTAAACAAGACTCCACTATGCAAGTAACTATTTCGATAGAATGTTTGATGTCACTGTGACAACTGTTGCCTAGTGGTTAGAGAGTTGTGGGCCAGTAACCAAAAGTTTGCTGGATCGAATCCCCGAGCTGACAAGGCAAAAAAAATCTGTTTTGCCCCTGAGCAAGGCAGGTAACCCACTGTTCCCCCTGCGTCGAAGATGTCAATCAAGGCAGAGGGGTTGGGTTAAATACGGAAGACACATTTCAGTTGAACAACTGACTAGGTATTTTCCCTTTCCCTAAATTCGCTTTCCCTAAATTCTCAGAATATCTGATGAATTACGAACTCTCAACACCCGTTGAATATGGCCAGTGTCAGTAAACGTTGGCAAAAAAGCGTAATTAAATTATTACCAGCAACAAAGCTGCTGTCACCAACGCTCTGGATAACATAACAGCCTAACCTGCTCTGCTAGGGCAAGTAAAATGGTCAGTGAGATGTTCTCTCATTTGTGTCTGTAGGTAGCTAGCCAATGTTAGCCAGTTAGCTTGGGTGCTTGACTGTTAGGTCAGAACACTCGGATCAACCCTACTTTTCGGCCAGAGCGTCCAGTGTGTGCTCAGAATGCTCCGAGAGCGAAACGGCTCTGAATTTACGAATGGCCAACCTGACAGTGCTCTGAGTTTACAAATGCCCAGAGCACACACTGGCACTCAAATCAAATCACATTTTATTTGTCACATGTGCCGAATACAACAGGTGTAGGTAGACCTTACAGTGAAATGCTTACTTACAAGCCCTTAACCAACAATGCAGTTTTAAGAAAATACAAAAAAAGAGATAAGAATAACAAATATTTAAAGAGCAGCAGTAAATAATAGCGGAGCTATATACAGGGGGTACCGGTACAGAGTCAATGTATTGAGGTAATATGTACATGTAGGTAGAGTTATTAAAGTGACTATGCATCGATAATAACAGAGTAGCAGCAGTGTGTGTGTGTGTGTGGGGGGGGGGGTCAATACAAATATTCTGGGTAGCCATTTGATTAGATGTTCAGGAGTCTTATGGCTTGGGGGTAGAAGCTGTTTAGAAGATTACATTTACGAACACACCCATATTATAAGCCAACCTTTAGTTTTGATATCTTTGGTTGTTTAGTACATTTGTACATGGCCTAACATGTGAATCCTTAAAGAGATGGGTGGGGCTGGCTTAAGAGGGTGTGAACGATGCTGAATGGGTTTAGACAAAGAAGTGCTCTCCAGTAGGTACCAAAACAATCAAGGGCCATTTTCTCAAAGGTGAGGTTACAAGTTTATCAACTTTCAAAGCAGAATGAATTTCCCATTGTTCCTCAACAGTAGTGTATGATATACAATTGAGTTGCTACTTTTATCCAATGTAAAAAACAGCATTTAAAATGTTGCTACATAACACCGAATCCAGCCGGTCGGTCACATTTTGGTGGTGAGAAAACATTCTAAACGGATGCCTCAGCTTTACAGCCCCTGTGAAGTATCTGGATTACCCCTTCTGTCTGTGGTGGTAGCTGATTGGAAGGGGAGACACTATATGGACACACCTGCGGCCTAAGCGTCAGATCAAAATTTAAGGGGCTGGTCCAACTCAAGGTGTCATAAACAAAATGCACCCCCCTCCTAAACATTCCAAATATTTTCACCTTTTACTGTAAAATACATTGAATACCCTCCCCTCTCATATAATTAACTCATAATGTTTATGACCAACTGTAGCGACCCTGGATATCGACTTTGCCACTTCAGCATGCTTTTGTGGCACAGTTGATGCCACGCAGGACTACAGGCCAGAAGGTTGAGGGTTCGCCGACCACCACAGACAAGGTCTCTCTCCCTGCCATGTTTCATAACATGATCAGAGCCGGCTGTAGACAATGATCAGCTAGGGGGAATCAGATTTTCAACATTTTGATGCCATATTTGTAATTATATTAAAAATATGCTGCGAATTTTCCACCAACGGGTTTCTGTACCAATCCACCACACAACCAATAAATAAAACATACCGACTTTGGGCACTTAAATATCATGGTTTGTGTTTTCAACACCACAATAAAAAGACTGTCAATCTCTATCAACAGAAAATACATCCCTCCCTACCTTGTAGGCTTACCCAGTATCAAATGCTTGGCTTGACATTCTCTGAATGTCATTAAACTTTTTGGTGTTTTGTAATGTAGTTTTCCATTCATCAATTGGCCGCTGCACAGTTCGGATATATAGATTTTTTTATTTGATTTGTCAGTATAAAAAGAAAGCACAATAAAGCAGGGGACTTATTTCCATTGTAGTCCCTATTTTTATATATTTTTTTTTTACAAAAATACATATACCATAACAGAGATGACAAAATGCTCAACCTCCCAGATGAGTAGGAGGGGGTACAATTCTCACCAGCTTGTTTGACATGTAGCTTATTCTTTAGATGTTTGGGCCAGCTGGTGAACCAGCCATAATCAGCCATAATCAAAGTGACACTGGACTTTTGCATTTGCCTTTAGGGTGTCTATAGCTAGGTTTCCATCCATTTGGCGACATATTTCCATGTGAATATTCAAAAATCCATTAAGTATATGCCATTTGAGTTTCTTTTAAGAAAATTTGGCATCAGACAACATGACAGGGAACATTTTAATGGACATCCTTATGCATTCAGATCTGACCTGGCGCAGCCAGTGCCATCAACAAATGAGAGATGTTGGCAAAATGAGGCACATTTACGTGCCCTTATAGCTATAACAAATTAGAAAAAACAATTGTTTTTCTTGGTTTACTCTGAAAAAAATGTAAACTACAGTAGACCTACACACTTCAATGCAAAAGATCAACTGACTGTTCATCTGTTAAATACCGCGCTGCCTGTCGAACACTTGAAATTATAAAAGCCTATCTAATAGGTCCAATTAAATGAGATGCGCATGGTAATTTGTTGAGTGGCTACTTTGGGAATATGAACTCATCCATGGCCAGAAAAGCTGAGAAAAGTCTTCTGCAATGGTTACGATATGTATTAATGTTTATAAATAAATTGTCTACTTGAGAAATTTGACATTACACTATTCAGACGTAGTGGTCTACAAATGTCAATGGTAAAGGTGAACCATCTGTTCTACCATTAAACTGCGCATCAGATCGCATAGAGCAAAATACTTTAATCTACACTGCTCAAAAAAATAAAGGGAACGCTAAAATAACACATCCTAGATCTGAATGAATGAAATATTCTTATTAAATACTTTTTTCTTTACATATTTGAATGTGCTGACAACAAAATCACACACAAATGATCAATGGAAATCAAATTTATCAACCCATGGAGGTCTGGATTTGGAGTCACACTCAAAATTAAAGTGGAAAACCACACTACAGGCTGTTCCAACTTTGATGTAATGTCCTTAAAACAAGTCAAAATGAGGCTCAGTAGTGTGTGGTGCCTGTATGACCTCCCTACAATGCCTGGGCATGCTCCTGATGAGGTGGCAGATGGTCTCCTGAGGGATCTCCTTCCAGACCTGGACTAAAGCATCCGCCAACTCCTGGACAGTCTGTGGTGCAACGTGGCGTTGGTGGATGGAGCGAGACATGATGTCCCAGATGTTCTCAATTGGATTCAGGTCTGAGGAACGGGCGGGCCAGTCCATAGCATCAATGCCTTCCTCTTGCAGGAACTGCTGACACACTCCAGCCACATGAGGTCTAGCATTTTTTTGCATTAGGAGGAACCCAGGGCCAACCGCACCAGCATATGGTCTCACAAGGGGTCTGAGGATCTCATCTCGGTACCTAATGGCAGTCAGGCTACCTCTGGCGAGCACATGGAGGGCTGTGCGGCCTCCCAAAGAAATGCCACCCCACACCATGACTGACCCACCGCCAAACCGGTAATGCTGGAGGATGTTGCAGGCAGCAGAACGTTCTCCACGGCGTCTCCAGACTCTGTCACGTCTGTCACGTGCTCAGTGTGAACCTGCTTTCATCTGTGAAGAGCACAGGGAGCCAGTGGCGAATTTGCCAATCTTGGTGTTCTCTGGCAAATGACAAACGTCCTGCACGGTGTTGGGCTGTAAGCACAACCCCCACCTGTGGACGTCGGGCCCTCATACCACCCTCTTGGAGTCTGTTTCTAACCGTTTGAGCAGACACATGCACATTTGTGGCCTGCTGGAGGTCATTTTGCAGGGCTCTGGTAGTGCTCCTCCTTGCACAAAGGCGGAGGTAGCGGTCCTGCTGCTGGGTTGTTGTCCTCCTACGGCCTCCTCCACGTCTCCTGATGTACTGGCCTGTCTCCTGGTAGTGCCTCCGTGCTCTGGACACTACGCTGACAGACACAGCAAACCTTCTTGCCACAGCTTGCATTGATGTACTATCCTGGATGAGCTGCACTACCTGAGCCACTTGTGTGGGTTGTAGACTCCGCCAGCATTCAAAAGTGACCAAAACATCAGCCAGGAAGCATATGAACTGAGTAGTGGTCTGTGGTCACCACCTGCAGAACCACTCCTTTATTGGGGGTGTCTTGCTAATTGCCTATAATTTCCACCTGTTGTCTATTCCATTTGCACAACAGCATGTGAAATGTATTGTCAATCAGTGTTGCTTCCTAAGTGGACAGTTTGATTTCACAGAAGTGTGATTGACTTGGAGTTACATTGTGTTGTTTAAGTGTTCCCTTTATTTTTTTGAGCAGTGTATTTACTACTGTGAAGTGTGTCCAATTAAATGAGATGGGACAAATGGTAGGCTATCCTAACTTATTCTACAGTCTTGGCCCAAAACATTGGAAACCTTGCACTTTTTTCAAATAATGCACCATTTCTTCCAGAAAACGGTTGAAATTTTAAAAAATTGGTGTCCACATATGTCTTCAGTGTGCAGTTGAACTAAACAAAATCTGAATAATTGACCAAATCTTAGCTTATTCCACAAAGAAATCCTAAAATGGCCAAGACAATATTGGCACCTTCTAGAAGTAGTTAGAAATAATTAGATTTCAAGCAGGTGATTTTCCTTTACGTTGGAATTGAACTTGCCTATTGGGGAGTTGCAGGAACCTGCAACATACTAATCACATTCAACCAGTTTGAATAGAGAAAATTATTCCTTCTCCTGCTTTGTGTACCACAATGAGCATGGAGAGAAGAAAGAAAACCCGAGAATTATCTGATGTCAGACAAGATTGGCTACAATCTCAAGTCCATCTCCAGAGACCTTGATGTTCCTTTTTCCACCGTACATAATGTTATCAACAAGTTTAAAGGCCCATGTCACTGTAGCCAACCTCCCTGGACGTGGCCACGAGAGAACTTGATGGAAGATTGCAGTGCAGGATTGCTTGAATGGTGGAGAAAGCACCTCAGTCAACTGCCACACAAATTCAAGCTGACTTTCAGACACAAGGTATGACAGGTTTAACTCGTACCATCCTTTGCCAACTCAATGAAAGGGGGTTATATGGTAGGAGACCCAGGAGGACCCCACTGCTGGAAGACATAGGAAAGCCAGACTTGCAGTTTGCCAAAACGCTCCTGAACATGCCAAAAACCTTCTGGGAGAATGTCTTGTGGACAGATTAAACCAAATTAAGAGTTTTGTTTTGGTAAAGCACACAATCTCTGAAGGCTTCATTTTGTTTTCTGTAAACAAAGAAAATAACACCTCCCCTACAGTCAAACAAGGAGTCGGTTCAGTGACATTTTGGGGTTACTTTGCTGGCACTGGGTGCCTTGAACGTGTGCATGGCATCATGAAATCAGGAGAATACCAAGGCATTTTGGAGCACACCAAGGCATTTTGGAGCACAATGTTGGACCCAGTGTCAGAAAGCTGGGTCTTTGACTCAGGTCATGGGTCTTCCATGAAATTGATTTGCAATGACTCCAGTGATATCGGAATTTCAACATTTATTGTATCAAATGGTAGCCTACAATGGCATATACATTAATGGGCTACTTGATGGCCAACAGAGGCAAATGTATAATTCTCCACATTTAGCCTAATTTCAGTTAATTGAGGACTTTTTCCCCATAAAAAAACGCAAGGGAGTTCCATAACTTCCATTTCATATTTCCACTCTGGCAGCACCCGAGACCCAAGAACTGAGCATCCATAAAGCACCTGGCTTTATACCGTTTTCTTTAAGCAGTCAACATTAGAATGCAGTTTAAACAACCACCCAGCAGATTTATGTAATGCGCCCAAAGTCGTTTTCCAGTGCTTTGTCTCCATTACTTATTGACGTGCATCAGTTCTAGAGTATTTAATGGTTTATGGAAAAAGGTTTGGAAATAGGTTACTACATAATCTAAATAGCCTACCTACAACTGGTAAAAAGTTGTCAACGTCTCCTGCCGCTCACGTGACTCAGCCAATAATTAGTGCTCTCTTAACACACATGCACCCATCTGGCCCTCAGCAACAGCCTGTCTAACTGCCTGACAGTAAGGAGCAGTGAAATATACATTTTTAAGATCAGCGCCTTGGCGACCGCCAAAAACCCGTGACCAATACATTTTCACCCGCGACATCGTTTTCAAAGTAGCCCAATTTGTCAGGAAAATCGCGAACATGTCAACACTGCCTGTGGGAAAGAACTGCTGCCCAGTGGGAAGCAACTCACGTGAGCAACCACCTCGTGTACAACATAGTTGTACTGGTTCATTCGTACCGTCTTGTCGTTAAGTTAGCTAATTGGCATGTCATGGTGACCAATACTACAAGTTAATTCTCCCTCGCACATCTAAATAAACACGTAACAACTTTTAACTAGCGGCATGGTGCTGTTGTTGCCAGCTAGCCAGCATAAACTGGAAACTGCTCGACTGACTGAACTGAATCCATTCGTCGCCACACTGGACTCTGAGCTGCGCGACCTGCGTCATCAATTTGAGCACCAGGCGTGTCTGCATAGCCTCTCCTGATAGGAAGTTTGGAACTGAGGTCAGCATATTATTTACACGCGAGGGGCCAAGAAATGACTGAGCCATAGAAATAGAATAGATAGACTGAATCACAATCCCAAATTCAGAGGGTTGAAAATGGAAAATCATAAATCTAGTGCAGTTGAATGGAAGTTTGAACTCCACCCAGGACAGGAATGCTGACAGTACAGTTGTTGGTTTGTTTATTCAACTGGGCAGAGCCTTGTATGGCTGTGTGAACATTGGCGCTTTAGGATTTAGGCTGGATATTGATCATTGATGGTTTATAATAATATGCGATTTAGCAGATCACCAAAGCATGACATGAAGAACCACTTAGGGCTGAACTTGCTAGGTGATGCTAGTGTGCACGCTCCATTTTCAGAGAGCAGACAGCTCTCTTCCTCAATTTCTGTCCAGGCTGAATTGTATAAAGCTTGGTGTGGAGCTTCAGGATTTGTTCTGAACTTTTAATAACAAATTACTTGTAGCTTCTCTCATTTGTCTCTCTGGAGTTTGTTTTAAAGGAAGGATAATGGGGTTGTGCCAGTTTTACAATTATTAAACTCGACCAGACCTGACCAACTCAGAGCTGGTCAAAACCAAACCTGGATACGGTAGTGGTGTGAGATGAGAGCATAAGTCCTTTACGTGGGAGGAGGCTGCAGTGGCTACTGGGTTGGCTAAAACAGGGGGGGGGGTGAGAGACTATTGTGTTGTGCTGCTCCTGTCATAGACTGGAATGACCCTCGACAGAGGCAGCCCTACTATATTTAACCTGTGATGAGGATATGAACTCTTGAACCTTAAGTGCCTGCTTGCCTCACTCATCTCAGTGAAATGTACGGTGTCAGCCAGTTTCTCTGTATTCAACTTTATGCCATGAATTAGGGATCCAGAAACCAAGACCCTGTTGTTTCTTGAGTCTTGTTAGGCTAGCTAGGCCATCATTGTAAATAAGAATTTGTTCTTAACTGACTTTCCTAGTTAAATAAAATGTTCACCAGTAGCCAGCCATTGAGTAAAAGCCATAGTACAGAAATGCTGGCACTGGCGATGACGGGGGCGGTGTTAGAATAATTTTTGGCACCTGCCACGGTTATTGGAATGAAAACTCTCTGGCATTACATCTCTGGGCACTGAGCCTTGGTATTGATGGGCGCACTGGAATCTCTCTGTTTGGCTCCCTGTCCAAAGATGACCTGAGTTTGGTACAGGAAGACATGACATTTCCCTGAATATTTGAGGTGGCTTTTCTAATTTGAACCTCAATTCTGTTATGTTAGTCGATTCTGAGCCATGTCCATATGTCAGCTGACTTACAGTAGACCTATGGCAGATGGTTGAAATCTGGATGAAATCTGATTTCTTAAAAGAGTGTTGGTGATGAAGCTAGTCACAATCAAACAATTCTCTCCCTCTGGTAATAAATTACACTTCAATCACAATCCTGTTAGGTCTGCTTTTGAATTGCACACCTTCCCAAAACCAGTTCTCTGCATCAAGTTTGAACCATCAGCCTCATGTTGCACTAATTAGAAATACCCTGCACTTTATGCAGCTATTAAAAGCTTCAGTGTCTTCAGAAGTGGAAAGTTTGAGGTCCTGTGTGTAGAGCAGCCATGCTCTATAGGTGGTCTGCTGACCTGATCCGGACACAAAACGAGGTCATTACGGACCGCGGGTCCCGACCTTTAAAAAAAAGTCACTTTTTGGGAATTTGGTCGTGATTTCACTCCTGGTATCATATGAAGATCCATAAGGCATGGACAATTTGTAGAATTGCAGGAAATTATCTTTGAAACGGCAACATTTTCCCATCGCTCCATAGCAAATACTACTATACTATTTGAGTACCCCTGCCTGGTATAGTGGTAAGAGTCAGTGAACAAGACGGTCCTGCCAGGAGCACATTTAGTTTCCAGCTCAATGTTTTTCCTCATTGTGGGGGAGAGGAGTGGAGGGGGGCCCGCGGTCTCAGGAGTGAGAGCGTTTTATTAGTTTAAATACCTGGCTGCCACCCAGGCGTGAGCTGGTTGCCCCATTCAAAGCCGATGGTGAAGTTGACTAAAAATTAAGTGATGTATGTCAGACACATGGAGTAATTACTTGGGGTTCCTATTCAAAAGTGTTAGCTTTTTTAAAACCTGCCTTCCCGGGAAAAAAAACTTGTTTGAAAATGTAAGTCACATTACAAGCCCATAGCTTGGTGCAACCCGGTTCAGCCTAATCAAATCCCCTCAGTGAGCCATAGCGCTAGGCGGAGGTGTGGTTTCACCACCCTCGCATGCAAGCCTCTCCTCTCTACGGAGCTCTACTGTAAGCAAAATTTCCATTCGTAGGATAGCTGTAGGCAAAGTCATTAATATTCATGAGTTACATCTGGTGATTTGTTGGGCCTTCTTGCTTGTGTGACATCATACAGATGCACTGCAAAGCCTTCTGTTTAGCTTGCTCACCGGCATTAGCAGTAAGCACAGAACAACTTAGGAAACCCAGCTTCGGCTTAATTAAATGTGGAAAAAAATAAAAGCCTCACCAGCTAGCTACCAATCAATTTTATTTTCACTAATTGTTATTTTTACCTTTCCACAAACTCTGTTGCTTGATATGTGCAAGTTGACCCAAATGTATTAAAGAACAGGAAGTCCACAATTCGTTGGCTAGTAGTGGCTACATTTCAGTCATTTAAGTTAGTTATCCTCTTAAATGCAGCGGACAATGGATAAACTAACAATAAGTTGCACATAAACTCAGCAAAAAAAGAAACATCCTTTTTTCTGGACCCTGTCTTTCAAAGATAATTCATAAAAATCCAAATAACTTCACAGATCTTTGTTGTAAAGGGTTTACACTGTTTCCCATGCTTGTTCAATGAACCATAAACAATTAAGGAACATGCACCTGTGGAACGGTCGTTAAGACACTAACAGCTTACAGACGGTAGGCAATTAAGGTCACAGTTATGAAAACTTAGGACACTAAAGAGGCCTTTCTACTGACTCTGAAAAACACAAAAAGAAAGATGCACAAGGTCCCTGCTCATCTGCGTGAACGTGCCTTAGGCATGCTGCAAGGAGGCATGAGGACTGCAGAATTGCCCATGGTAATAAATTGCAATGTCCGTACTGTGAGACGCCTAAGACAGCGCTACAGGGAGACAGGACGGACAGCTGATCGTCCTCGCAGTGGCAGACCACATGTAACAACACCTGCACAGGATCGGCACATCCGAACATCACACCTTAGGTACAGAATGGCAACAACAACTGCCGAGTTACACCAGGAATGCACAATCTCTCCATCAGTGCTCAGTCTGTCCGGAATAGACTGAGAGAGGCTGGACTGGGGGCTTGTAGGCCTGTTGTAAAGCAAGGTCCTCACCAGACATCATCGGCAACAACGTCGCCTATGGGCACAAACCCACTGTCGCTGGACCAGACAGGACTGGCAAAAAGTGCTCTTCACTGACGAGTCACGGTTTTGTCTCACCAGGTGTGATGGTCGGATTAGCATTTATCGTCAAATGGAATGAGCATTACACCGAGGCCTGTACTCTGGAGCGGGATCAATTTGGAGGTGGAGGGTCCGTCATGGTCTGGGGCGGTGTGTAACAGCATCGGACTGAGCTTGTTGTTGTTGCAGGGAATCTCAACACTGTGCATTACAGGGAAGACATCCTCCTCCCTCATGTGGTACCCTTCCTGCAGGCTCATCCTGACATGACCCTCCAGGATGACAATGCCACCAGCCATACTGCTCGTTCTGTGTGTGATTTCCTGCAAGAAATCTCAATCCCATTGAGCACGTCTGGGACCACGTCTGGGTGAGGGCTATCCGCCCCCCTCCCCCCAGAAATGTCCAGGAACTTGCAGGTGCCTTGGTGGAAGAGTGGGGTAACATCTCACAGCAAGAACTGGCAATTCTGGTGCAGTCTATGAGAAGGAGATGCACTGCAGTACTTAATGCAACTGGTGGCCACACCAGATACTGACTAATACTTTTGATTTTGACCACCCCTTTGTTCAGGGAAACATTATTCAATTTCTATTAGTCACATGTCTGTGGAACTTGTTCAGTTTGTCTCAGTTGTTGAATCTTGTTATGTTCATACAAATATTTACACATGTTAAGTTTGCTGAAAATAAACGCAGTTGACAGTGAGAGGACGTTCCTTTTTTTGCTGAGTTTGTCTGAAAATGAACTGTCTGTGACATGTCTATACCAATGAGCTCCCGAGTCTAGGTGCAGAAAGTGGCTGAGGTGAATCAAACCCTGTAGCTAGCTAACAAGCAGTCCTTTGCGACAATGTTACTGGGATGCAGGAATATTAGATGTCTTCATTTTAAGATCACTGTCATTGAAGTTGGTGGTTACTACTGGTTTTAGATCCGGGGGGAGAGAAATTGTCCGCAAAGGGCTCAGAGTGATGTCCCACACCCAAGAATCCTCAACCAATCACCCGACGTCTATTAATGACTTTGCCTCCGGCTATCCTACGAATGGAAACTTTACCTACTGTGACTGACACTGGGTAACTGCAACCATTTTGTGCAGTAATCAAATCAAATGTTATTGGTCTTTATACACATGGTTATCAGATGTTTTTGCGAGTGTAGCGAAATGCTTGTAAGGACTAGAAGCGAGGCAGCCCTCTCGGTCGGCTCCATCTTGATTAAAACTGACTGACTACCTGCAATAACTACGAGAGGCCAAGTATGAAATGGAGATTAAGTTAATGGAGGAGGATGCTCTCTGGTTTTAAAAAGTGGATAGTGTACACATTTCACTTTTTTTATTGTACAGTAACTTATAGGCTTATTGTTTTCATCATGTATAAGGTGCAGGTATACCATTTTCCTAATATTCTCATACACACCTACTCTAGCTAGAGAATGAAAATGGGAAAACATTACTTTTTTTCAGCCAAGTCTGATATCACAGGTTTCACCCCACTAACTCTGCCATGTTGTATGTTTCAGGTATCCGCTACAGCACCGAGGTGTCGGTCGATGAGGTGAAAGCCCTGGCCTCGCTGATGACATACAAATGTGCTGTCGTGGGTAAGGGCTTTTACACACCTAGCCTTTATCTTCGAGACATCAGGCCTCCAGACATGTTTATATAGCCTGTTGTGTTTTTTTCTGATGTAACCCCTTCCATTTTAAATTCCTTCAGATGTTCCATTTGGAGGAGCCAAAGCTGGAGTGAAGATCAATGTAAAGAATTACACTGTAGGTATTAGTTTGTTTCGGGATACACCAGAGTATCTTAAGAAATTGTTGATGTCCTTTCATCCCATTCTCGCAGTCACATGGCACTTTTCATTAGCTTTAGGTTGTGTTCCCTTTATGTACAAAGCAGTTTCTCAATAGACTACAAAGTCAGTTTCTACTTTATTTTGAACTTGTTTATCTGTGACTCAGAGCTTATCGTACAGGCTCACATTACCAAGTAATCTAAACCAGTGATAAGGTTGCTGTCAAGGCATGTCATTTTCATCTCACTACGTCCATTGTGATGTATTTTACCCATAGTGCATAGATAATAACCATTGGGCACACACTGTTTGTTTCAACGCATTGACATGGAATCAATGTGGGAAATATGTTTGATTTGAACTAAGTAATCCAATTTTAATCTAATTTCAACCTGCTTTGTAAACATTGAAATTAGGGTAATACTTTATCTTAAATTAATTGACTTAACCTGACTAACAGGTTGTTACATCAATTTAATTTCAACCTAATCATCAGATCTACATTATCAGTCAAAAGTTTATACACCTACTCATTCCAGAAGTTTTCTTTATTTTTACTATTTTCTACATTGTAGCACAATAGCGAAGACATCAAAACTATGAAATAACACATATGGAATCATGTAGTAACCACAAAAGTGTTAAACAAATGAAAATATATTTGAGATTCTTCAAAGTAGCCACCCTTTGCCTTGATTACAGCTTTGCACACCTCTTGGCATTCTCTCAACCAGCTTCACACGGTAGTCACCTGGAATGCATTTCAATTTAAAGGTGTGCCTTGTTAATTTGTGGAATTTCTTTCCTTAATGAGTTTGAGCCAATCAGTTGTGTTGTGACATGGTAGGGGTGGTATACAGAAGATAGCCTTATTTGGTAAGTTTAAATCAAAAAGTTATTTGGCACATGCGCTGAATACAAGTAAGTGTAAACCTTACCATGAAAATGCTTACTTACAAGCCTTTACCCAAAAGTGCAGTTAAAGAAAGAGTTATGAAAATATTTACCAAATAAACTAAATGAAAAGTAACACAATAAAATAACATTAACGAGGCTACATACAGGGAGTACCGAGTCAATGTGCGGGGGTATTCGTTAGAGGTAATTTGTACATCTACAGTAGGTAGGGGTGACGTGACTATGCATAGATAATAAACAGCAAGTGGCATCAGTGTACAAAAATGGAGGGGGGAGTGGTGTCAATCTAAATTATTCGGTGGTGATTTTATTAACTGTTCAGCAGTCTTATGGCTTGGGGGTAGAAGCTGTAAAGGAGCCTTTTGGTCCTATACTTGGCGCTCCGGCACCGCTAGCCGTGCGATAGCAGAGAAAACCGGCTGTGACTTGGGTGACTGGAGTCTCTGACAATTTTTTTGGCTTTCCTCTGACACTGCCTAGTATATAGGTCCTGGATGGCAGGAAGCTTAGCCCCAGTGATGTGCTGGGCCGTACGCACTACCCTCTGTAGTGCCTTATGGTCAGATGCAGAGCAGTTGCCATACCAGGCGGTGATGCAATCGGTCAGGATGTTCTCGATGGTGAAGCTGTAGAACCTTTGAGGATCTGGAGACCCATGCCAAATATTTTCTCCTGAGGTGGAAAAGGTGTTGTGCTCTCTTCCCGACTTTCTTGGTGTGTTTGGACCATGATAGTTTGTTGGTGATGTGTACACCAAGGAACTTAACTCTCGACCCGCTACACTACAGCCCCGTCGATGTTAATGAGGGCCTGTTCGGGCCCACCTTATCCTGTAGTCTACGTTCAGATTCTTTGTCTTGTTCACATTGAGGTAGAGGTTGTTGTCCTGGGACCACACTGCCAGGTTTCTGACATCCTCCCTATAGACTCTCATCATTGTCGGTGATAAGGCCACTGTTGTGTTGTCAGCAAACTTAATGATGGTGTTGGAGTCGTTTTTGGCCACGCAGTCGTGGGTGTACAGGGAGCACAGGAGGGGACTAAATACACATTCCTGAGGGGCCCCATTGTTGAGGATCAGCGTGGCAGATGTGGTGTTGCCTACCCTTACCACCTGGGGGGGTGGCCCGTCAGGAAATCCAGAATCCAGTTGCAGAGGGAGGTGTTTAGGGTCCTTAGCTTAGTGATGAGCTTCATGGGCACTATGGTGTTGAATGCAGAGCTGTTGTCAATGAACAGCATTCTCACATAGGTGTTCCTTTTGTCCAGGTGAGAAAGGGCAGTGTGGATTGAGATTGCGTCATCTGTGGATCTGTTAGGGCGGTATGCGAATTGGAGTGGGTCTAGGGTATCCGGGAGGATGCTGTTGTGAGCCATGACCAGCCTTTCAAAGCACTTCATGGCTACCGACTTGAGTGCTACGAGGCCATAATCATTGAGGCAGGTTACCTTCGCTTTCTTGGGCACAAGGACTAGGCTCCCGTCACTGGGCAGCTCGCATCTGGTTTTCCCTTTGTAGTCCGTAATAGTTTAAGCCAAGCGTCAGAGCTGGTTTGTAGGATTCAACCTCAATCCTGTAATTGACGCTTTGCTTGTTTGATGGTTCGTCTGAGGGCATAACGGGATTTCTTATACGTGTCCAGATTAGTGTCCCGTTCCTTGACAGCGGCAGCTCTAGCCTTTAGCTCAATGCGGATGTTGCCTGTAATCTATGGCTTCTGGTTGGGATATGTACGTACAGTCACTGGGGGGGGACGTCGTTGATGCACTTATTGATGACGCCGATGACTGAGGTGGTGTACTCCTCAATGCCAGTGGATGAATCCCGGAACATATTCCAGTCTGTGCTAGCAAAACAGTCCTGTAACATAGCATCCGTGTCATCTGACCACTTCCATATTGAGCGAGTCACAGCTTTAGTTTTTGCTTCTAAGCAGGAATCAGGAGGATAGAATTATGGTCAGATTTGCCAAATGGAGGGTGGGGGAGAGCATTGTATGCATCTCTGTGTGTGGAGTAAAGTTGGTCAAGTGAATTTTTTATTTGGTTGTACAGAGGATAAGTTCATTAGAGTTACCAGCCTCAGAAATTGCTGCACAAATAACTGCTTTACAGAGTTCATGTAACAGACACATCTCAACATCAGCTGCTCAGAGGAGACTGCGTGAATCAGGCCTTCATGGTCGAATTGCTGCAAAGAAACCACTAGTAAAGGGCCCCAATAAGAAAATGAGACTTGCTTGGGCCAAGAAACACGAGCAATGGACATTAGACCGTTGGAAATCTTTCCAGTGGTCTTTAAAGTCCGAATTTGACATTTCTGTTTATAACCGCTGTGTCTTTGTGAGACGTAGAGCAAGTGACCGGATGATCTCCGAATATGTGGTTCCCACCGTGAAGCATGGAGAAGGAGGTGTGATGGTGTGGGCGTGCTTTGCAGGTGACACTGTCTGTGATTTATTTAGAATTCAAGGCACACTTAACCAGCATGGCTACCACAGAATTCTGCAGCGATATGCCATCCCATCTGGGTTGCGCTTAGTGGGACTATCATTGTTTTTCAACAGGACAATAACCTAACACACCTCCAGGCTGTGTAAGGGCTATTTGGCAAAGAAGGAGAGCGATGGACCGCTGCATAAAATGACCTGACAATCATGACAATCACAAGACCTCAACCCAATTGAGATGGTTTGAGATTACTTGGATCACAGAGTGAAGGAAAAGCACCCAAGTGCTCAGCATATGTGGAAAATCCTTCAAGACTGTTGGAAAAGCATTCCAAGTGAAGCTGGTTGAGAGAATGCCAAGCGTGTGAAAAGCTGTCATCAAGGCAAAGGATGGTTATTTGAAGAATTGCAAATATAAAATATTTTTTTATTTGTTTAACACTTTTTTGGTTACTACATGATTTCATATGTGTTATTTCATAGTTTTGATGTCTTCATTGTTATTCTACAATGTAGTGGCTAATAAGCATGTTGGTGTTATTTTTATTGCAAGGTGTAGTATATCAGTCCCACCAACCCTGCTAAGAATGGAATTATTATAAACTTTGTTTAAAGGACAAATTATATTAATAGGGGCCTGAGAATCCGAGTACCCGGGTCCTATTAGTGAATGTTAATTTATGCATAAGTGTACATTATATAAAACATGTGTTTCCATATGTGTAGGCTTACTCATATCCAGTGTATTTTCCCATCTATTCAGTGAGTGAGCGTTTCCATGTGTGTTTAGCGTCACTGGTTTCACTGAAAGTCAGTCAAACTCCTTCTGCCATGCCACCTTTCCATGTGTGTTTAGCGTCACTGGTTTCACTGAAAGTCAGTCAAACCCCTTCTGCCATTCCACCTGGCTCCTTGGTTGCACCGCCTTTCATGTAAGGCAGCCAATCAGATATGTAGCTCAGCCAGACATACTGGGTAACCATGGCAGCTGCAGATTAACTCAAGACAAAGGGTAGCTGCTTTGAAGAATCTCAAATATAAAATATATTTTTATTTATTTAACACTTTTTAGATTGCTACATGATTCCATATGTGTTATTTCACAGTTTTGATGTCTTCACTATTCTACAATGTGGAAAATAGTCAAATTAAAGAGTAACCTTTGAGTAGGTGTGTCAACTTTTGACTGGCACTGTATGTATACGTAGAAATTGTGTTGAAAATTCCACATAGATACGGAAAGAATCTGGTGTTTGGTCTTTCCAGAGATGTTCAATCGGGTTGAAGTCCGCCACTCCTGCATTGTCTATGCTGTCTGCTTAGGGTTGTTGTCCTGTTGGAAGGTGACCCTTCGCCCCAGTCTGAGGTCCTGAGCGCTCTGGAGCAGGTTTTCATCAAGGATCTCTCTGTAGTTTACTCCATTGATCTTTCCCTTGATCCTGACTAGTCTCCCAGTCCCTGCATCTGAAATACTTCCACACAGCATGATGCTGCCACCACCATGCTTCACCGTAGGGATGGTGCCAGGTTTCCTCCAGGCGTGATGCTTGGCATTCAGGCCAAAGAGTTCAGTCTTGGTTTTATCAGACCAGATAATCTTGTTTCTGTTAACTGTGGGACATTTTATATAGACAGGTTCCTGCTTTTCCAAATCATGTCCAATCAATTGAATTTACCACAGGTGGACTCCAATCAAGTTGTAGAAACATCTCAAGGATGATAAATGGAAACAGAATCCACATGAGCTTAATTTCAAGTCTCATAGCAATAGGTCTGAATACTTAGTAAATGTGACTCACCACCTGGATTCGGTCTTATGTAGCAACATTTGAAATAGTTATTTTTTTACGTTGGTAAAAAGTAGAGACACAGCTACAAAATGGTATATCATACACTGCATGTTTGCGGAACAATGGGGAAGTAATTCTGCTTTGAATGTTGATACATTTGTAATCTCACTTTTGAGAAAAGGGCCTGTTTTGGTACCTACTGGAGAGCTCTCCTTTGTCTACACCCATTCAGCATTGTTCACACCCTCTTAAGCCAGCCCCACCTATCTCTTTCAGGATTCACACGTCAGGTGCTAAACAGTGAGTAGTGTAGTAAAGATTTAGACTAAAAGTGGTAGAAGCCTACAACAAGGAAAGATTCCCGGTAAACAAAGTGTCTAGATGATAAAAATATTTTATAAAGATCAGATGACAATTTCCCAGACACACTTGTTTAATTTGATGGGTAATGTGAAAGAAATGCTAATACCTCAGCCACATCCAGTGGTGGAAAAAGTTGTCATACTTGAGTAAATGTAAAGATACCTTAATAGAAAATGACTGAAGTAAAAGTAAGTCACTCAGGAAAATACTACTTGAGTCAAAGTCAAAGTATTTGGTTATAAAAAATAAAGTACCGCAAGTTAATGTAATTGCTCAAATTTACTTAAGTATCAAAAGTAAAAGTATAAATCATTTCAAATTCCTTATATTAAACCAGATGCCCATTTTTTTATATTTTTTTTACTGACAGATAGCCAGGGGCACACTCAAACATCATTTTTCAAACAAAGAATTTGTGTTTAGTGAGTCTGCCACATCAAGTGCAGTAGGGATGACCAGGGATGTTCTCTTGATAAGTGTGTGAATTGGACAATTTTCCTTTCAAAATATAACGAGTACTTTTTGGTGTCAGGGAAAATGTATGGAGTAAAAAGTACATTCTTTTGTTTTGGAATGTAGTGAAGTAAAAGTTGCCAAAAATATAAATAGTAAAGTAATGTACAGATACTTAAGTAGTACTTTAAAGTATTTTTACTGAGGTACTTACACCACTGCCCAAATGCCTTCACACCAGTATATTAGCATACTTTATATACTGTTACACCATCACTTAACTTAAGTATGGAAAACTGTGATAAGGCCATGCAACCTGAGTTGAAACCTGAGTGAGGTGCATACAGTGGGGCAAAAAAGTATTCAGTCAGCCACCAATTGTGCAAGTTCTCCCACTTAAAAAGATGAGAGGCCTGTAATTTTCATCATGGGTACACTTCAACTATGACAGACAAAATGAGAAGAAAAAAAATCCAGAAAATCACATTGTAGGATTTTTAATGAATTTATTTGCAAATTATGGTGGAAAATAAGTATTTGGTCAATAACAAAAGTTTATCTCAATACTTTGTTATATACCCGTTGTTGGCAATGACAGAGGTCAAACGTTTTCTGTAAGTCTTCACAAGGTTTTCACACACTGTTGCTGGTATTTTGGCCCATTCCAATACTTTTTTGCCCCACTGTATGTACAGTACATAAACAGATGCATGTACCATATATTTATGTGGTGGACACTTGATACGGTCACATGATATTGTTGTGGTACTGTATGTCACAAAATCATATTGCGACCACACACAGCAAAATATTCATATCAATATTAATTTTACATATATAAGTGGATGGGTCTCTACAGAAGGTCTAAACGGTAAAGCCAAATGGTTACTTGCATAGTAGCAATATCAGAAGTAGTGTCAATTATAAATAAAATAATATACAGTATGTACAAGAACAATAACGATAGTGATCGAGGCAGTTATATGCATACTGGTAAAGTGGCTGAGCAGCAGGATCATTTTTTTTTTTTTAAATAGTAGCAGCAACGTGTTAGGAGAGAGTCATTTGAATAGAGGCACTGCAGCTAGTGCTGATGACTGGTCTGTCCAACCCACGCATGAACAAGGGAATCTATATTCCGTCCTGCCCTTGACTTTGGTGCAGGGCATGTGATGTCCATAGCCTCTTCGTCACCGCTCACTCTGAACAAGCAGGAGATGCTGCTCTTGCTTCTTCAGCTTGACTGATTTAACAGCTTCTGGCAGATTGACAGATCTGAAGACCTGATAGTTGTCCTTCTGCCACTGCCAGCACAGGTCTGTCCTCGGCTTAGTGCTTGAGATGTGGGGCAGCAATTTTCTCCACACATTCCTGAAGGAAGACAGCCTAACTACACGTACCTCTGGAAAATACAGAAAAAAAATTAAGCTCAATAAAAGTAGTGCCAATAATGTTGGTCAATTAAATAATCAAGATGTGTTTTTGCTTTACATTCCAAGTGTTGTCATCGATTCCTTGTAGAGATACCACGCTGCTGCTTTTGTCACATGGTATGACAGCAGCTTTCCACCAAAGTGTTTGTGTCCTGGGTGGGATCCTGGTAATACTATTGCATTATCCTCTGCGTAGTTGTTGAAGTTCAGCACTCGCTGCAAGTCCTCATGCTTCTGGTGTAACCTGTGCTTGCTTGGGCCAGCTCTGTTTTTGATGGGAGGCATTAGACCATTCTCCTTGTATGACTGGTGGAGGAGAGTCAGGCGTGTTCTGGTGAAGCTGAAAGACGAATTCCAGATACAAATATTTTAGCATTATTATACAATGGTTGCGAAATGGAATTCTGAGAACATAACTACACACAGTTCATACACGTAATGTTCAATAGCTAGCCAGCCATCTAACGTCAGCTGGCTAGCTAACAGCAAGCATTAACTAGCAATACAAACCTGATTGTCATAGCTTGCTAAAGTTAACCAAGTAGGTTCAATGTTAGCTAGCTAGGCTATAACTAGTAATGCGAAATGGCATTCTGAGAGAACATCACTAAAAATATTTTTACCTAAATCAGGGATTTCCTCATCGTTCTGATTCATTTTCAGTCAGAGAGAGTTGGCATGACACGATCGTCCTCAAGAAAGTAGTCCATCACAACTTTTTCCCGCTGACCTTTGTTGATAGCGCCTGATAGATTCAGGGCAGAAATGTTTAGCACTAGCAACATATTTGTAGTTCTCCATGGCTAACGTTATATCTTTCGAAAACAGCAATAGAAAGGATTATCTACGCATAACGAGCAGCTCATTTTAGACACAAGATGCTACACCGCAGACCAATCCAAACTCATCGCTCCGCATGTCCAGTACACTCATTATCTCAGCCAATCATGGCTAGCGGGAAGGTTGTGGTCTTTTTCTGTGGCTAAACCAACTAGGCCTGTAATTTAACAGTTTTATTCGTATTTACAGGTGGCATACAAGTTTTGATATTAAGGCACATGAAAGTTCACATGTTCGAGAAGGCATTTCTGCCAAAAAACACTTTTTTACGTTCAAACGGCTCTTTTGTGAATTTGTGACTTTGCGACATACGCCTAGTTTCCTGAATCGGGTCACAAATAAGATATTTCTGTTTTACATTTTTATAAATGTGCTAAAAATTCTAAACCTGTTTTCGCTTGATGGAAGAATTTTTTAAAATACATTTTAGAATAAGGCTGTAACGTAAGTCAAGGGGTCTGAATACTTTCCGAATGCACTGTATACACTGAGTATACCAAAAATCTTCCTAATATTGAGTTGCACCCTCCCCTTTGCCCTCAGTATAGCCTAATTTCGTCAGGGCATGGACTCTAAGGTGTCCAAAGCATTCCACAGGGATGCTGGCTCATGTTGAGTCCGTTGCTTCCCAAAGTTGTCAATTTGTGTGGATGTCCTTTGGGTGATGGACCCTTCTTGATACACACTGGAAACTGTTGAATGTGAAAAACCCAGCAGCGTTGCAGTTCTTGACACAAACCGGTGCACCTGAACCTACTACCATACCCCGTTCAAAGGCACTTCAATCTTTTGTCTTGCCCATTCACCCTCTGAATTGCACAATACATGTCTCAATTGTCTCGAGGCTTAAAAAACCCTTCTTAAACCCGCCCCTCCCTTTCATCTACACTGATTGAAGTGGATTTAACAAGTGACATCAATAGGGGATCATACTGTAGCTTTCACCTGGTCAGTCTGTCATGGAAAGACCGAGTGTATATAATGTATGTTAAAAGACATCAATAAGGGCAAGGTAAAAGTTGTCTAATCATCTATTTGGCATGCTATTTATAGGGCTAGTGGTAACTATGTCTAACTTCCAATCAACCTTAGATGAATGATAGTACACCTAGCTTCACATTGAAATGATGGTGTTCTCTGGGCAAATCGAATGTCAATGCAGCCTACATAATCTAGTGGAATCTAATGGAATAAAAAAATCCATATTTACATATCGGAATATTCATTTTGACTATCACAATATTTCTGTGCTAGTTGGCTGTATCTGCATAGCTTGTTCTCCTTTTTTTTTTTTTTTAAATAGGAAGCCAATTTTGTTTTCAACACTTATTTCCATAACTAATCAACTTGTTTTCTCATGGCTCTCTCTTGTCCCTCTGCAGCAGACATATGATAAGCAATATGTTTGGATCATCGAATCACAATAAAACCTCAGTATCAATACATATACTGTAGAATCGTGAGAATTGCCATACACATTGAATTGGTACCTAAGTATCACGATAATGTCACAATTCCAAGCCCTAAGATAAACCCAACCTCACTCAGAATGTACTTTTAACATACAGCTTTTGTAAGAAAAGTTAGTTACTTTCAACTCTTCAATGTTATTTAGGTAGTCTACTCAAATGAGTATGGAAGCTGGTCAATGTCTAAATGTGTTGACATGATAGCTCAGCTGAAACGAACACAGCTTGTTCACAACGCTAAGCAGGGTACATAGTTAGACATCTGGATGGTAAACTAGTTCTCTTTGAAGTGCATTACCTCATGTATCAGTAGGAGTCCCTCAATGTTCAGACAGAAATTGTTACTGTGGCTACACATTAAATTCAATATACCACATCACTTAGGTTGATAGCATGATAAACAATTACGTTGATTCAAACATACCATTCTATCAACATTGAAACAACGTCAACATAACATGTCTAATCAAATATGAACCATAATATATTGAATATAGGATTAAAAAGATGAACGTTTCTATGTGGAATTTCAACATATATTTCTGGTTATGTTGAAATTAGATTGTAAGTCAGTTTAAGTCGATGTATTTAAGTTGAAGTTGTACCCTAATTTCAATGTTTACAACGCTGGGTGCAATTAGATGAAAACAACTGAATGATGACTTGTTTTCAAATCCAATGTATTTTCCACGTTGATTTTGCGTCACAATACGTTGGCAAATTACATTGAAACAATGTTGATTCAGCCAGTGTGTGCCATGTAGGAAGGCTGCAGGATGTCCTATTATGTGACCATTCATTGGAGTGTTTGTTTTAGCAGTGATCGGAACAAGGATGAGAATCTCTATCTTCAACTTTGACCCCAGAATTAGCCGAGATTACTACTGATAGGGAAGAAGGAGCCATAGAAATGTTTTTTATTGTCTGTTTCTCAAAAATAGAAAATATGCATGACCTGTACTTAATAGTTATTTAAATTTGCGAATAAGAATGTAATTAAGTGCATGTTGTACATATTATAGCACACGTTATTAAGATGTTGAATACCTACCATCTAAATTTAAAGATCACACCATTCCTGAAAGCCCCATTGTGTTCAATAGAGCTGTGCACAGGAAGCTGTTAGTCAGTGGACTCTCCCTCCACTTCCTGTAGCCAGCCCAGCGCTGACCTGCCCTGTGGTGTTATTAAGCATTGGCAGCTCTGCTCTGGGGGAGAACTGCTGAGCCATCAGCTGGTAAACATCATGACGGGGACATTTACCCCTTATCCATCTGCTTGGCTGCTGGCTCTGAAAGAGCAGGAGGGTTTTTTTGTCCCTTGATCCTCCTGAGCCAAACTTATAGTCCTTGAACCAGGTGGATGAGTGTTTCACCTTCAGTTTTCATTCAATGAAGTCAAGTAATCCAGCTTTGACATTAGTGTTAAACTACCTGAAGCTGATGTTGCATCTCAATATTTGAGAAACCTATTCTATCACAAAGCAGGATGTTTTTGTGCTGTTAAAGAGCACAATTGGTTATTTGGTCTGACTTTACTGCCAGTGAAATATTCAATGCCATTTATCATACTGTTATTTCTCTGCCTGCAGGACAATGAACTGGAGAAAATCACCAGAAGATTCACCATTGAGCTGGCCAAAAAGGGTTTTATTGGTGAGCCGTGTCTGTGATCAGGGGAACACTGAAGGCTGGTGGTGAAAATGTCTGGCGGTAATGTGTATGTCCGCATGAATACATGGTCCCCTGTAGTGGGGGAGGGGAGGGGGGTTTCATGAGCACACGGCGCAGCACAAACATAAATAACCATGATGAGAGAGGAGTTAAACAGAAGGCTTGACGAGGGGAAACTACACCAGAAAAAAATCTAAGACTGAAAAAATACACCAAATATTTTTGAGGGATGTCAGAATTAAATAAGCAGTTCACGTTATTTGTAACAGTGACCTATCATTCCCAAGGACTTCCGTTTGTTTTAAGAGTTATTTTAGGATGATGCTTTCAAAGTATGAAGTACCCGTGACCTGACTTCAGGCTTTCGTAGGGGGTTTCTAGTCTGACAAGTCCAGCGTTTAAATAGGCAAGAATGGCACTCTTTATGTCTCTGTTATTCAAAGCTGTAAATGTTGTCCACATGATCACTAAATCAGGAAGTTCAGAGGAAGCCAGTTATTAAAGGGCATTCCAGGAACATTCTTCCATAGTGGGATGAGGGGACTGTTTATATAGCGACATGTCTTGGTTACACGTCATGTGACTAGACTACCTACAGTACACTGCAATAGCTTCAAAGTGGGCCATGAGTGCCTCTATCTAAAAACAGTACTACTGTTTCACACCAACATATTTAGATGGGTCTACATGCGTTTCAGTATGAGTTTGTTGTTGGTTTATTGTTTGTTTCTTCTTTACTGAAGGCATTTTTTGTTATCCTAGAAGTTCACCTTAACCTCTCTTCTTTCCCCTGTCAGGACCTGGCATTGATGTCCCTGCCCCTGATATGAGCACTGGAGAGAGGGAAATGTCCTGGATTGCTGACACCTATGCCAACACCATGGGCCACCATGTACGTGTTCCCCGTATGAACTCACTGCCCTGTCGTGGACATTTCCTGTATTACCAAATCATGAGAGCAAACCACACACAAGTCAGAGTTATCATAAAGTCCATCTTTAATTATATGAGCTCCATAACAACCCTGTGACTCTCAGATCAATTCAGTGTCTATAAATGAATTCTCTGAGAGTGCTTACATATTTGCAACTGAGATCCTTTATAGCAAAGACACACATAGCCAGACAGCATTGGCTATAAATTGTCGTTCCGTTTGGTTTCCTAAACGAAGCTCTTATCTCGTTCTTGGTACAAAATAGTACCAAGACATTACCTCAACCAATGGTATATATCAATTGTCATTTTAGACACTCCCATCCCAAATACAACCCATCCTGGACAAGCTCACAGAGAGGAGAGTGAGCCTCTAGGTCAAGATAAGGGCAACCTCAGAGGGAACATAGAATGGTTCCAGACACTGCCATCCTCCTCTCCCTGATGGGAAAAGTAGGGAGTGACTGGCACACGGACATTGCGGAGCCAAGAGATAATTGGTTCCCCCTCAATCATCCCTTCAAACAGTTTAAAAGATACGTTTACACATGACACATTCACAGATAAGACTAACCAGACCTGTCCCCGCTCTGGGCCCAAGTAACTTTCCCACATAAGCATGCTATAAAATGAATAAAACATCTTATTTATAAATGTTACCTAAAGAATTCTGATTCTGCCACGACAGCCCTCTCCCACAATAGACATGGTGTTTCCCCCAGCACTTCCTATCAACTAAGCTAAACAGCTTTGAACAATTATCGTAAACCACTTAAATGAAGGAAAATCATGTCTTATCAACCTTATAACCAAGCAACTATGTTACATGACCACAAAGCAAAACGGTGTACAGTAGCTAGTAGTCAAGTGATAAGTTGTCATTATTCTGTGTGTACACTAGCCATCCTTATTGACTTTGCTGAGTAAATATTTCCTGTATGTCACTTTTCTGTTTTTGTTCCTTTATCCCTTTTGATGATTTGAGTTTTTACACAAATTTCTGCTGGCCTTTTATATGACCCTTATTTTCCTGTTCCAAGTCTACTGAAAGACAAAGCTCTAGATTCCATTAAGTTTAACTGTCTCTTGCTGTATGACGCTTATATATTTTGTTGATTGCCAGGGAGGAGGTCAGGGAGCACTCCAAAAGTAAAGCATTTCAACTGTACACTAGAGCGTCTACCCTATAGCCTAGTCATAGAGGTTGGCCTCAGTCTAAAATCAGAACTACAGAGACGTGCTCTTGTCCTGTCTAGGATGAAAACTTATCACAGTTTGAGGACAACGCTGTGTCCATGTAGGCCTCATGTTGGGACCTTTTTGGCATAGTCTTCCAAATAGACTCGTTTCTGGGATATATTGATGTCATTATTGTAAAGAGTCTCGCTAGAGCCTGATCTTTATCCCTCGGATGATTGGTCTCTGGTACATCACAAAATGTGTCGATCCCCATCCAGTGTGTCTCTTACAAGGTTGCAAAACTACTTAAAATAAAATGGCCGCCTGCTCCTTTTATTGGCTTTTGTGAACTTGCTAACTCCACCACTAACTATCCATATGTTCCTCTCCTCTGTGTCCAGGACATCAACGCTCATGCCTGTGTGACTGGTAAGCCCATCAGCCAGGGTGGCATCCACGGAAGGATCTCGGCCACCGGGCGAGGAGTATTCCACGGCATTGAGAACTTCATCAACGAGGCGGCCTACATGAGCCAGCTGGGCCTGAGCCCTGGCTTCACCGACAAGACCTTTGTCATTCAGGTACACAGACACAGCATTTATTGATTAGGAATGGCATTTGATTTACTTTCATCAGGTCTCAAAGCATTTTACAGTGTATGGGGTGGCATTATAGTAAAAGGTACAGTACCAGTCAAAAGTTTGGACACACTTACTCATTCAAGGATTTTTCTTTATTTGTACTATTTTCTACATTGTAGAATATTAGTGAAGACATAAAAACTATGAAATTACACATGGAATCATGTAGTAACTAAAGTGTTAAACAAATCAAAATATACATTTTAGATTCATTAAAGTAGCCACCCTTTGCCTTGACAGCTTTGCACACTCTTGGCATTCTCTCAACCAGCTTCACCTGGAATGCTTTTACAATGCTCTTGAAGGAGTTCCCATATATGCTGAGCACTTGTTGGCTGCTTTCCCTTCACTCTGCAGTCCAACTCATTCCAAACCATCTCGATTGGGTTGAAGTCGGGTGATTGTGGAGGCCAGGTCATCTGATGCAGCACTCCATCTCTCTCATTCTTGGTCAAATATCCCTTACACATCCTGGAGGTGTGTTTTGGGTCATTGTCCTGTTGAAAAACAAATGATAGTCCCACTAGGTGCAAACCAGATGGGATGGCGTATCGCTGCAGAATGCGTGCCTTGAATGTGTGACTTACCTCCTCCATGCGTCACGGTGGGAAACGTACATGCAGAGATCATCCGTTCACCTACTCTGCGTCTCACAAAGACATGGCGGTTGGAAGCAAAAATCTTGTTTTGTCTAATGTCCATTGCTCGTGTTTCTTGGCTCAAGCAAGTCTCTTTTTCGTATTGGTTTCTTTAGTAGTGGTTTCTTTGCAGCAATTCGACCATGAAGGCCTGATTCACGAAGTCTCCTCTGAACAGTTGATGTTGAGATGTGTCTGTTACTTAAACTCTGAAGCAGTTTTTGGGCTGCAATTTCTGAGGCTGGTAACTAATGAACGTATCCTTTGCAGCTGAGGTAACTCTAGGTCTTCATTTCCTGTGGCGGTCCTCATGAGAGCCAGATTCATCATAGCGCATGATGGTTTTTGCAACTGCATTTTAAAGTTTCTTCAAAGTTCTTGACATTTTCCAAATAGAATGACCTTCATGTCTTGAAGTAATGATGGACTGTTGTTTCTCTTTGCTTATTTGAGCTGTTCTTGCCACAATATGGACTTGGTCTTTTACCAAATAGGGCAATCTTCTGTATTCCACCCCTAACTTGTCACAACACAACTGATTGGCTCAAATGCATTAAGAAGGGAAAAATTATTTTATAAAAAATATTATCATTATTTTTGGTTAGAGGTAGCAACATGAGACTACTATAAAGGATGGCAGCCACGCTGTTGGTATAATCACTAAATAGCAGACATAGCTTGTTAAATGTTGATGTACAGAGGACTGTCCTCCCTCCTACAGTAGAACACTGTGTTACAGCTCATTACAAGCTGTACTGATTGGAGGCTGCACCATGTGTTACCAATATCAGAAGTGATCCATAAACCCACTGGACCAGAAGACACTACATTACACTCATTAACAAGAACGTAAACATAAATGTGCATTTGGTACATACAAGCGGAACAGGCTTAACAATATGTGACTTACAAGGCACTCGGGCCAAAAACGGCTCCAACCAATGTTCTTATTTTATTCTGAAACATGTCGTTCTTCCTTCTCTTCTCCCAGGGTTTTGGTAACGTTGGCATGCACTCCATGCGTTACCTACACCGTTTCGGGGCCAAGTGTGTTGGTGTTGGAGAGATGGATGGAAACATCTGGAACCCCAATGGCATCGACCCCAAGGAGCTGGAGGACTACAAGCTGGTTAGTACACAACTCATAGCTACAGTCACTAACCTACAAGTTGATCTCTCTCTGGCTGTTTCATGCCAATGTGGAAAGCACGGTCTAAGGGTGCCACCTAGGGGACGTACAGTCTTCCTACACCCAAAGTCCTCCACAGCCGTACAGCCAACTTGGCAAACCATTTGAGATGCATGACCAAGGATATACTTTGGTCCTGTAACTGTATACTGTATGTCTCATTCTCTTTCTCTCTCGTTCTTCTCACCAGCAACACGGCACCATCGTGGGCTTCCCCAACTCCACGCCATACGAAGGCAGCATCCTGGAGGCCGACTGTGACATCCTGATCCCGGCCGCCAGCGAGAAGCAACTGACCAGGAATAACGCCCACAAAATCAAGGCCAAGGTCAAAGTTCAACAATCATGTCCAGACCAGCAGTCACTCTTATTACACACTGAGTAACGTGCAGTAAATCCACATTAATGCAGGCTAAAGTTATTTAAAATGTACATAATCATCACTGACCTCTATTGAACCTCACTAACAGTAGAAAGGTGTTTGTGGAAAGCTGAATTCGGTATGTAAAGTGTATTTAAATCGTCTTGTTTTTCCAGATCATTGCTGAAGGAGCCAATGGACCCACCACCCCTGACGCTGATAAGATCTTCCTGGAGAGGAATATCATGGTGATTCCGGTGAGAGGCTGTATGCAGATTTCAGATTGCATATTCATATTTTCTCAATTTTTGAACTTGTAACAGGTTCCATTAGATTGTGTTGGTCCTGGAGACCTAGATATTTTTAGGGCCGTTTTCACAGACCCAGATCAAAAAATGTTGGCCTAGAAGTAGGCCAGGGCCCGTATCCACAAAGCGTCTGAGTAGGAGTGCTGATCTAAAATCTGTCCATACAATTGCATTCTTATTCATTATGAACTTAAAAGCAAAAGTGATCCTAAATCAGCACTCCTACTCAGACGCTTTGTGGATACGGGCCCAGATTCTGACTTGTTAAGTCTACAGTGAAGACCGGGATTTCCTGAACATTGATTAGTTGGATTGTATACCTCTGGTCTCCAGAGTCTGACTCTATTTCTTTGAATGGAGATGAATCATATTTTAAACTATTGTTTAGAAGCAATTTTATGCAGATAGTTGCTTAATCTGTCTCCGTGTAACTTACTCTTTGAATAGCTGTAATGTTAGTGTTTGCAAACTAACCCACCATCTCTTGTTTATTCAGGACATGTACCTGAACGCTGGTGGAGTGACTGTCTCCTACTTTGAGTGGCTGAAGAACCTCAACCATGTCAGCTACGGTAGACTGACCTTCAAGTATGAGAGGGACTCCAACTACCACCTGCTCAGTAAGTCTGACACCTCCCAAACCGTAGGGATGCACTCACCCCTGCTAGTTCAGCCTACTCTCTGTTATGCCACATAAAGATGGATTTTGTTTATCTTGTATTATGCTAAAGTTGTATTTATCACTGTAGTTCGTGTTGAAATCCTTAATTTCATTCATTACTGGGAATGAGGACTATTTGAAATTTCAGAAACCATTGGCTGCTTAACCACCATGTTTTTTTATTTTACGGCTGTGACTTGCAGTATGTTGCACATTGAATATTTTTTTGACTGCAGAGTACACACACACTTATGTTCCCATACGACAAACTCAATGTTGCTCACAACAAAGGGAACTAACAAATAAAATCACTGACAAACAAAACGGAAACAGGTGGGTTATAAGAGGAGTTGTCAAAGATACTCATGGGGCTGTCCACCGAAAGTTGACTAGCAACAAGTCTGGGTCCTTAAAGACAACTACTAAATTTGCACTAAAAAGGGCAAACCAAAATAAAAACCCAAACGAATTTATAATATGGAGCTAAAAGCAAGTGGAGCAAACCAAAAGGGGGGAACAAGATAAAAGGCTTTGTTTTTATCTCAAGCAGAGGAAAAGCTAAACCGCTGTCAAGCAGTTCCAACAGCTCTCATGCTCTCATTCTCTCTCGAGAACCAACTGGATCACTGGGCCAGCCACTATTAAATATCACCTGGGCTAGCACAGGCAAAAACACCTTCCGGCTAATGAGATGGACAAGCCAGCACAGTTGTAACACATACTTACTAACGAGGTGACACTAATCGGTGCGCCCTACATTCCAACGTGGTACTTCAAAATATAAATGGAAAAAACCAAACCTGTGACACCTTCTTCCTTAAGACAAGTTTGCTCACCACCAACAAAAAACAACTTATGCGTCACCTTCTCCAATATCAACGTCTACTGGCTGTCAACAATTAAATATAAGACAAAGTAATTAAATATATATTCCATCTTTTATAAAGAAGCATTATTTTTATATGTAGTTGGCTATAACTCAAGTTTTTGAAAAACTCACGTACGCTTCTATAGCTCTCATCCCCTAGGACCGAGCCAAAACAAAATTCCTCTCCAAAACGTGCAGTCAAAATAAATTGTGAGCCAAGGCCACACACTGGCTAAACACAAAACTTATCGACTGACGAAGGTTGAAAGTCATGCGTTCTCCGATACACAACCCAACCAGCCGCACTGCTTCTTAACACAGCGCGCATCCAACCCGGAAGCCAGCCGCACCAATGTGTCGGAGGATACACCGTGCACCTGGCAACCTTGGTTAGCGCGCACTGCGCCCGGCCCGCCACAGGAGTCGCTGGTGCGCGATGAGACAAGGACATCCCTACCGACCAAGCCCTCCCTAACCCGGACGACGTTAGGCCAATTGTGCGTCGCCCCACGGACCTCCCGGTCGCGGCCGGTTACGACAGAGCCTTGGCGCAAACCCAGGGACTCTGATGGCACAGCTGGCGCTGCAATACAGCGCCCTTAACCACTGCGCCCCGCGGGAGGCCGACTGCCCACTCTTGAAAAGACAATCAGCAACCAAGTTGTCCTTACCACGAACGTGTCTGATTTCAAGGGGAAACTCCAACGAAGGAGTCTGTGGTTCGTGGAGCTTGTCTTTTGCCGAAAAAACTAGAGGATTATGATCGGTATATATCCTCGTAGGTGTAGAGACATAAACCGCGAAGTGCTAGAGAGCCAGTACCAAAGCGAGTGTCTTTCTCAATAGTCAAGTATAGCTTTTGATATGAGGCCAGTTTCTTTGAAAAGTACCCCACAGGGTGCTCAACGTTGTCTTTCTGTCGGAGCACAGCCCCTGCGCCTACGTCGCTGGCATCGGTGTGCAGAGCAAACAGACGATTATCATCATGAGGTAACCTCAGTATCACTTGTCGAAGTGCAACTGGATGACAATTTGAGATACACTGGGCCAATCGTCCTGCCTAGAAGTGGCTCAAGAACACAATTTCCACATTAGAACACCATCTCTGTCAAATAACCCCTCTGGAGTTTGATGAAACAGCGGCTAGAGGGAAATATCTTTACTCTGTTCAGCAATCAGCTGCTTCCTAGACGTCAAAGTGTCAACTGTAGGAACTCTATCTTCCTTCAGTGGTTCTACAAATTCGCTCACCTTTGTGGTTTTCAAAGGAGAGGTCAACTCCGGTTTATTGAAATCGGGATCACCAATCTCAGACAGATCGCCCATGGTGGGATCTATCGGCACACGCTGGGAACACTCTACGGTACTTTTCTGATAACCCATCAGGTTCCTCTACTGAGTTCCTTACAAACAACAGGATTTGGCACAACCTTCCCTCCATCTAAATTGTTTCCTAAAATTAATGAGACCCCCTTCACCGGGAGGTTAGGCCTCACTCAAACGACATCGGAAACAGAAATAAGATCAGACTTGAGTTCCACATTATACAAAGAACTTCCATGCAACCCATCTTCACGCTTTGCCTCAATTTTGTCCCGCACATTGAGTATAGTTGCAGAGAGTCCCTGTAATCCTAGATTCAGATCATTCAGGTGAGAAAAAACATCACCCAGATAGGCCAGTCGTGTGAGAAATCCGTCATCATGCAAGCAGTCAGACAAGTGAAAATTAGGGTCAGTAAAGAGAACTTTAAGCTTGTCTCTCAATAAAAATAAAAATGTAAATACTTGAAAACCAGTGCACTTCTTTATGTTGTAAAATCGTTATATGGTCACTGCCCATATCATTGCATAGTGCAGAAAATACACAAGTTCAGGGCCTTGTTTTAACAAAGTTAACCATTTTCACTGTAGTGTCCAAAACGTATTTCAAGCTGTCAGGCATTCCCTTGGCAGCAAGAGCCTCTCAGTGGATGCTGCAGTGTACCCAAGTGGCGTTGGGAGCAACTGCTATGTCTCACTGTCATGGCTTTTGCGCCATCAGTACAGATACCAACACATCTTCACCGCCTAAGTCCATTTGATGTCGCAAAGCTGTCCAGTACTTTAAAAATATCCTCTCCTGTTGTCCTGGTTTGCAGAAGAGGATGTCTTCCTTAATTGACCCCCCCCCCCCCCCCCCCCCATAAACGTAACGGACATATACCAGGAGCTGTGCCAGGCCCGCCACGTCTGTTGACTCATCCAGCTGTAATGCATAGAATTCACTGGCTTGTAAGTATGCGAAGTAGTAATTGTTTCAAAACATCTCGTACCATGTCACTGGTGCGTGGTGAAACAGTGCAGATGTAGTACTGCTTGTAGTAGCAGTTTACCAGTGCAGCTGGTATGTGTCTCTATGGATGGGGGGCTTACTTTTATTAACAATTTATCAATTTTCGAGGAAACGGAATGAGCAGCATCTACGTTTGGCTACATACATTTTTGGGCGGCCGTTAGTGGAATTCCCGTGAGAGAGTAATGGTTAATGTGATTGGATGTTAATTGTTTGACTAGGCTACCTGTATTTGACATTATGTTATTTCGATGAAGACTAGATGGTGGTTTAATTCTATTTTTGGCAGTGAAATGAGGCTACTCAGGCGAGAAAAAAATATCACCCAAATGTATAGCCCCTTTGGAAAATCTAAATAGACTGTTAGAAAATGTGTATCACATATATATTTGCCGTACACCCGACAGCATTGCGCATACCCCACCCCAGTTTGGGAATAGCCGTACTTACATACTGTAACCAGTTGCTGAAGTGTCAGACAAAAGCAAAACACCCTGCATAATGAAGGATTGGGCCACCCTAGTGTGTCGCAATATCTTCACCAGCTGTTTAAAAGTATCGCCACTCTGCAGAGACACGAACCCATCTGAAACGGAGTCACATGCACATCTGATCCCAAATCTTGTTTAGGAGATACACCATTCCCAACCAGAGACTTAATGGGCTGGAGGACTCCCACAAGAAGGAACTGCTTTTTCTCTGTCTCAAATTTCGGTTTCAACTTAAGCCACTGAGAGACAATGTGTCCTATCTCATGGCAATGAATGACAAACTGGTGGATATGAAAAACCTGTTTTCTGACGATCCTTATCTTTGGGCACTGTAGAAAAGGACTGAAACCTCCTCAGTAGCAGGTGACTTATCTGGATAGCTTTTTTTGTGTAGGAATTACTACTGGGTGCTTTGTTTGAAGGTAGTTTTATGTGTCAACACAAACTCATCTGGCAAATCAAAATAAAACCTAAACCAACTTAGGGAACTAAAAGCAAGTGGAGCAAACTGAAAGGGAGAACTCTCAGAAGAAGTGTTAAACTATGGTCAATCACTTCCAACATCTCTCATGCCCACTCTCTCGAGAACTAACTGGAGCAATGGGCCAGCCACTATATAATATCACCTGAGCTAGCACAGGTGAAACGCCTACCGACGAATGAGATGGACAAGCCAGCACAGTTGTAACATACTTACTAACAAGGTGACCCTAATCGGTGCGCCCCATGGGAAAAACCAAAAACTGTAAAACAGACACAGGACTGGATTTAATGCAGGGGTTTACCGAGGCTGAAGCCCCTGGGCCCAGATCAGTGGGGGGCCCAAATAGGCAGCAATAAAATAAATAAATTAAACACATACGGTATATATTAGATATGTAGTATATATTTGTACTTGTACTTTTTGCTGCAACCATCAACCACAGGAGGATTCAGGAGCCCGCTCTCAATGAGTGTAGACAGCCTGCTGCCTCTGCTAATTGTCAGATAGGGGAGGTAGAGGGCCCATGTAGGTAACTGGGGGCCCCTGCCTTGATTGGGTAACTGATTAATGCAAAAACAACTGCATAATCAATAAATCTTAACTGTTCAATTGTGTTAGTCAGGGGCTGGGCACAAGAGGCAAAAACATCACGTTTTTTTTTTTTTATCCCAACCACACGAGTCCGCTCTCAATCTTGAAAATACACCAGAGCATTAATTGTTTCTAAAAAGATAAGTGGATTAAATTTGATCAAACTCATACAGGGAACTGCCAAAATAAAGGAAGCGCCAACAAAGTGTCTTAAAAGGGCTTTGGGCCACCACGAGCTGCCCAGAACAGCTTCAATGCGCCTTGGCATAGGTTCTACAAGTGGACCTAAACCATGCCAGGAAAATGCACACCACACACCATAACACAGACTTTGTATCCTTAATTTACTCAAGGGTTTCCTTTTATTTTGCCAGTTACCGGTTGCCTATGTTCGGGAAGGCCGCAATTTGGGCAGCATGTGTGCCAGTTATATATGTTGTGGCCATAAACATATAATCCATTTTGGAACCTCTAACCCTAGCAATTTGACTGTTTAACTCATGGGTAAACTAACAATTGCTGACTTGAATGAGAATTGCCATCTATGGATTATATTTATACTGTGTGGTTAATTGCGGCTGTCTGTTTGCCTTTTGCAAATTTCACAATACAACCGCGGGAAAAATGTACAGTTTGGAAAGCAAATGCCTACCACTCACAAGAGAAGACTAATCTGTCTGTGGAACGGAGGCGGGCGGGCGTTGGGCACAACCTCTCTGTGCCTGGAGATATACAACATTATTGGCAGTCACATGCAGAGTTTCTAGGAAGAGGTGGTTGCTGATTGTCTGCAGGCCATGTATGACACTCTCGCTCACCCTCTCTCTCTTTCCCGTCTATCAGCAGCATCAGTCAATGAGGCAGTCTCACATTGTGCACATGTATTTTCACACAAAAGCCCTTTATAACATTGAGTCGCTCATGATGAGTGGATTAGCATTGGATCTCTATCTGGCTGGTCATCTTGCATTCAATTATGTCATCCTATGTAGGTTAGTGTTTTCAGTACATTGCAGGGGAGGTTTGAGCTGGGGTTATGCTTGTGACCGAGTGGGAGGTTTTCTGAATATTTCAGAAGCTGAATCCATTCCCCAGTCCCATGAGTGGCAAGATTGGGTAATGTTGGAGACATGGTAGAGGGCTCAGAATAGATACAGCTGTGCGTTGCCAATCCCCCAAAATGTTGGCAAAAAGTGAAAATGTATACCAGATTATTAATGCAAGTGAACAAACTAATCTAAATTTAGTTCACTTTATTGTTCAGTGAGGATTCATATAGACTAATACATATAATCTATTCATATACATATGAACTGTCTGTGTTCTCCCTCAGTGTCCGTCCAGGAGAGTCTGGAGAGGAAGTTTGGGAAGCATGGGGGAGCAATCCCAGTGGTCCCTACCTCTGAGTTCCAGGCCAGGATCGCTGTGAGTACAACCCTTTTCCCCTTATTCTTTCAATGCCCCTGGATTACTTTCCCCTCATTCAAACAATACCCCTAAGATACAGTATTATAGACATTCAACAGCAGCTGTTGATTTTGTTCCATTTTAATTGTTTGTCTCAGTATTCACAAACACACACTCTTGTTGTCCAGGAGTTTTTTGCAAAAATAAATGTGTGCTTCATAGGAAAATAACTCTTGTCTTTACACCTGTTCACCTAATGTGAACTCTATTGAACGCATTAACCTTGTATGGGACACCAGTAAACAATGCAACCTGATCCTGATGATAGACTATCCCCTGAGGGGATTTGTCCTGGGAAAAACCGCTCCCTCCCCGATGCCACAGTCAAACAGACTCCTTTAGGACAGACTTGTAAAATCAGATACGTCCTCTGCTTGCTGTTTTCCCCAGCCACCATTTTGTACATTAGTCTCAAAGATTCAAACACATTACCTTACTGTTGATAAATGAGGCTCACTGAATGACAGACTGGAGATAAATGCTTTGGTCCTGCAATTTCATTATAACCAAGTTGAGAGAGATTTCAAAGTTGAGCTGCGTTTCTCTAGAGATGAGTAATGGTTTAGTTTAGTAGGCTAGATGTTGCGCTCTGAGCCTTATTTTCATTGTATTTTCTTTTGTTTGGTTCCAGGGCGCTTCAGAGAAGGACATTGTGCACTCAGGACTGGCCTACACCATGGAGAGGTCTGCCAGGGTAAGAGGCTGATTGCTTAAACGTGGTTATCTGTGCTAAACTATTCCTCACAGGTCCAGAGGTTTTGTTGAAAGGAAATGCTGTCTTAATCCAACTTGATGTCCTGAGGCATCTTATTAGGGGTAATGAAGTTGTATACATCTCATTACTCAAACAGCACTAAGCAGTGAAAAGGCAATATGAGCCCTCTCGCCACCATTTTATTTTCCCAATGCCAGCTCATAAAAGGAATCCCTCTTGAATATGCGCACACACACACACACACACACACCCTCTCACTGGTTTGCTGTGCGTGCGAGCAGAGCCTATGGGTAACTGGAGAAGCCAGGGCTTTGTTAGTCTCATTCGTTAAGCCCCAGCTCTGACGCTAGAGAGAGCAGAGAGCATGAGGATTCAGGCCATGACCTGCTCCTAATCACACGGACCACCCTCTACCATTAACACACCATATATCCAACAAACACTGATGACTTTAATGTCACGTCTGACTGAGGATACAGCAACTGCATAATACAGGGTTTCCTGTACCGCATCCCAGGAAATGTAATACTCTGTGCAGACATACTGCCTGACAGTCTGCTGGTTTATTACTTTGTTATATTTCCCTGGGGGTTATTTCTATACAATTACACACAGATGCTTTATTATCCTGTGGAAATGGATCACTCCATTGAAAATGGAACAATAGAGGTGTATTGCTGTATGTAACAAATGGCGAAGGGAGGGGCTAGTAATGAGTACTTGGAAGGGACAGGGAGATTTTATATATTTGAGTTGATGATCTTTGTCTTCTGTTCCCCTTTTTAGCAAATCATGCGCACAGCTAACAAGTACAACCTGGGCCTCGACCTGAGGACGGCAGCGTACGTCAACGCCATCGAGAAGGTCTTCAAGGTGTACAACGAGGCTGGTCTTACCTTCACATAGGTGGCACCTCCACAGCCTCTGTCCATCCGAGCAGACCCAGGGCCCCGCCTCTCCCAGCCTCCAAGCAACCTTTATAAAATCTTTATATAACGTTCACGCGTTTACATTTTACACATGACCGTTAGCTTTACTCTTTGCATATGTATTTCAAGCAAATCAATACACATTATTTTGCATTCTCATATTATCAAGAGACCACATGTTCTAGTTTGCTTTGAATCTGCTGTTATGAAACTACTGTGCCTATGGTTATTTTTTTTGCCTGTAGTCATTCCATCGATTGAATTGCTGTTACTATATTATTATGCCAGGTAACACCAAAAACTCTGGTCTGCAGCTTTTACAGGCTAGTTCTTTTCTGAATTAGTGCTGTGCTTGTTCAGTGTCTGTTACGGACATACTGTTACTTCACTGACAGAGTTGAAGAAGTTGGTTAACAGAATGTAGAGCAGTGACACACGTAAAGCCTTAATTTATCCTGTGTTGAAGTGGAGTAGGTTAATCATTTTTATCTGTACCAGAATGTTTTTTCTATTTAAGGTCAGTCTTCTTACAGTATAAAGCAGTGTCTACACTTCAGGGTGATAAAATGTGTTAGTAAGCAGATTTATTATGTTACTCTGTTGACATGACACTAAAAGGATCAATTCCAGAAGATTGTTCTCTGTTGTTACTGGTGTTTGCTTGGGCAGCCACAGTTTGTTTGAGTGTCTTTCTCTGTGTTTTTGCCTTTGTTTAATTCTTTGTCTCGGCTCAGAACTTGATCAAGGTTGGTTTGCCTTTGTTTAATTCTTTGTCTCGGCTCAGAACTTGATCAAGGTTGGTTTGCCTTTGTTTAATTCTTTGTCTCGGCTCAGAACTTGATCAAGGTCGGTGTGGTTTTTGTGCTGAATCCTTAGGGCTAATGGAAGGGGAGAATATGTGGGAACAACATTTTTCTTTTTCTTTATATCAGCCTTTGACTGCTTCAGGATTCTATGTAACATCATTTGTATAGCCTTTTCATTGAAGAATTCATTAAACTACAAAACGATTGATTGTGTTGATTCAAACCAAACTATGATTCCCTATGGGGTATGTACAAGATTTTTCCATGTAAGCAAATCCTGTTTATTTTGTATATCAACAGCTAGTTATTGGCTGCATAATCCCCACTGTACCTATTTCATCCAACACTACAACCTCTACAGAATGGGTGTCCCGATACCGGGACGGTTGTTGTTAACGTGCGCTAATGTGACTATAATGACGTAAGTAACAGCCAACTTTCCAGGACATAGACTTGTCTTATATGGGCAGAAAGTTGAAATTCTTGTTAATCTTACTGAAGTGTCTTAATTTACTGTAGCTATTGCAGTGAAAAATGGCATGCTATTGTTTGAGAGTGCACAATAAACTTTTTTATCTCGGCAGCTCGTTTGATACATTCACCTCTGAAGGTAAAATAATGTACTTACATTCAGTAATCTTGCTCTGATTTGTCATCCTGAGGATCCCAGAGATTAAATGTAGCATAGTATTGTTTGATAAAATCTATTTTTATATTAAAATGTAGGAACTGCGTTCTACAGTTTGAACCCCTGCTGTCTCAGTTTGAAACTTTGCACATACACTGCTGCTATCAGTTGGCCAAAATCTAAATTGCGCATAAACTCCTGTGTGATTTTTAATGGCCTTTCTCTTGCATTTCAAAGATGGAAGAAAAAAATTGAAACGCATGTTTTGTTTGTATTATCTTTTACCAGATCAAATGTGTTCTCCGACATTAATTTCACATTTACACAAACTTCAAATGGTATCAAGAATATGCATATCCTTGCTTCAGGTCCTGAGCTACAGTCCGGTAGATTTGGTGATGTCAAAGGGGTCAGATCCCTGCTCAGACAGGCATTTGAGGCGACAGGTAGCCTAGTGGTTAGAGCATTGGGCCAGTAAACAAAAGGTTTCCAGATCGATTCCCCGAGCTGACAAGGTAAAAATCTGTCGTTCTGCCCCTGGACAAGTTAACCCACTGTTCCCCGGTAGGCCATCATTGTAAATAAGAGTTTGTTCTTAACTGACTTGCCAAGTGAAATAAAGGTAATTTAAAAAATGAAATCTAAAACTAAAAAAACTTTTGATTTACTTTTAAGATATAATACAAAACATTAACATTACACAATGCATTGTGACAGTATTGGGTGGTCAATAAAATCATATTCTTCATAGGTAATACAGAGGTATGTCAGATTGATCATCAGGTCCTGAGTTAGATTTGGGTATGTCATTTTAGTCCAACATTTTTTTAAAGGGTCTGATCCTTGCTCATCTGAGCATTCAACAGACTTTTGGGCTAAACATTTTTATTTACTTTTCAAATATAATACAAAACATTAACATTACACAATGCATTGTGACAGTATTGAGTTGTCATAATATTCTTCATAGGCTATATCCAGAGGTATGTCAGTTTGATTGATCTGTTACCAGAATAGGTTCATCCCTAGCTCCAGTTCCTCTTATGTCCAATTCAGATCTTAGACATGCATAGACCATGTGTATATCAGAGAAATGCCCCTGGGGAACAGGGACATCATTGAGACATTGCTAGTGAGGAAAATACACACAGGTGAGAGAGGGATAGGACCATTAAGATTACATTGAGAAAAAGAAACGGCTTCAGTCTGACTCAGCCAAAGAGACTTCCCAAATGATCACACTTGGTCTGCGTTGCTGTTGTCCTTCTAGTTGCCATCTTTCTCGCCAGATATATCTCCTGCAATGTCTCCCAGTAGGTCGTTCAGGTCTGAGGGATAGGCAGAGTTGATTAGGATTAATGATTAGAATTAATAGTTTGAAATTATACAGATGGTATTTCTTCTGGTCTCTAAGCAGCAGCAACCCAAAAAAACAGCAGCAAAGGTTCTATCAGACTTTTTTTTAATGGCACACCTGAATAGAATACATTAAGTTTTTACTTCATAATACTATGTAATTTGTACTTCACTGTACTATGTAGGGCATTCAACTATAACCACATAAACTTTACCTTGGTCACCACCTCCGCTACTTGACTCTTTCTCATCCTTGCCAGATAAGAAACTTCCAAAGCATCCTTCCTCTTTGCCCTTGTTGCCATCCATTAATCCTCCAATACCGCCGATACCTCCACTGATATCCTTGCTGGACTCCTTCTTCTTTGAATCATCTCCTCCAACTGTGGGCTTCACCTTCTCTTTACCACTGCTTCCCCCGCTGGGATCCTTCTTAGAGTCAAGCATAGTCTTCACCTTGACTTTGGCAGCTTTAGCTGCAAAACATCACCAAATGCGCTGTTTAGAAAACTAACCAGAAACAAATGACGCATGAAACTAAAAGGAGACTGTGTTATATTTGCCCCTGACATCACCCTATCAAGTTTTAAAGTTACAAACTGTGTGATATCATATTTGAAGATTTCAGAGAAAGCAACTGTGTACGACATAAAAAGCAACATGTGTTTTATTGATTTGGTGCCAGGTGCCAAATTCCTGATTACCGTCTATGGGTGTAGTTGTGCATAATGAACTGACAGCATCGTCCAACAACATTCCAAGCCAACATTTCTTAGGCCTACATGTTGTAAACTCCTAGGTGATTACACCGTAACGTAATTAGTTCCATGGATAGCAAAATTGAGCATAAGTGGCTTAGTTTACAACACAATCCTAAAAAACAGGTGCAATATATTGCATTTGCATGTGTCATCGAGTGCTGTGTTTTGGTTAATCAGCACACATTGATGTTAATGCCCTGAGGTACCGTACCAGTTACAGTCAAATCTTAAATGATTTCTCATCTAATTAGAGTAAATGAGAAGCTGAAAAGCGAGGCTCGGATTGTTTTAAAGCGTGCTGACCTTTACAAAATCAAATTGTATTTGTCACATGCTTCGGAAACAACAGGTGTAACTTAGACTAACTACTTATGGGTTATTTTCCAACAATGCAGAGTTAAAGATAAAAAAATATATATATAGAAAGTGACATGACAAATGAATAACAATAACGATTAAAATAACATGGCTACATACAGGGAGTACCAGGACCGAGTCGATGTACAGGGGTACGAGGTAATTGAGGTAGCTACAGTATGTACATACTGTACAAACCATACAAACCATTAGGAACACCTTCATAATATTGAGTTGCACACCCTTTTGTTCTCAGCAGACTCTAAAAGGTGTTGAAAGTGTTCCACAGGGATGCTGGCCCATGTTGACTCCAATGCCTCCCACAGCTGTGTCAAGTTGGCTGGATGTCCTTTGGGTGGTGGACCATTCTTAATACACACGGGAAACTGTTGAGCATGAAAAACCCAGCAGCCTGGGTGTTCTTGACACACTCAAACCAGTGCGTGCGCCTGGCTACCATACCATACCATACCTGGTCAGTCTATGTCATGGAAAGAGCAGGTGTTGGTAATGTTTTGTACACTCAGTGTATATAGGTAGGGGTAACAAAGAGGCTTGAGGAGTGATGGTTTTAAAAGACAAGGCCAGATCATTATTTACAGCTGAAAGAGGAATTCCACTGAGCTGCTTCAAAGAGAGTAACTGCTTTTTATACACATATCTGAGCACAAAGGACAAGGCAGTGGGAAAACAACACACAAAAACAATTCAGGTCTATCCAAGTAGCAACCGCCCTCAAATGCGACATTTTGTATGACAGAGCCACAACAAAAAAAAGCATATTTCTGCCTTTAATCATTTGCAGCTGCTGCAAACCTCACTCCAGCTAATGCAAGGTCTGACAGTGAAACTGCACAAAAGAACCATACAGAACAGAAGTAAAACAAAGTCACCCACTTCTTCCCCTCCTCACCCAACCTCATCTGCTCCCCCCTTTACCCCCATCTCCCCCTCAGGACTCACCTGCCGTATCCACTGCCTGGTCGACATATTTGTCCGCTGAGTTGCCCAAAATGCCTTTGAGGAAAGACATGTCTCTGAACAGTAGTCAGTAGTGTCCCTAAGGCAGGTTGTGTCAGGAGAGAATATTTCAAAGTAGTGTGTGGGGGCAAAGGTGGTCATGGAGTCTTATAGAGGTTGGCACTTTCTGTCCCTGATCCTATGCCTCTCAGGGCTCTGCTGATTGGCCAGAGAGGTCAGGGTGTATCTCAGGATGATAGGGAGGTGGGCTGGCTAGACTGGTTACACTGGTTTGAGGATCTGATTCTGAATAGGTGATGTACTGTATTTACCTAGTTACCTACATACTGTATGTAAATATACAGTGGGGAGAACAAGTATTTGATACACTGCCGATTTTGCAGGTTTTCCTACTTACAAAGCATGTTAGAGCTCTGTAATTTTTTATCATAGGTACACTTCAACTGTGAGAGACGGAATCTAAAACAAAAATCCAGAAAATCACATTGTATGATTTTTAAGTAATTAATTTGCATTTTATTGCATGACATAAGTATTTGATCACCTACCAACCAGTAAGAATTCCGGCTCTCACAGACCTGTTAGTTTTTCTTTAAGAAGCCCTCCTGTTCTCCACTCATTACCTGTATTAACTGCACCTGTTTGAACTCATTACCTGTATAAAAGACACCTGTCCACACACTCAATCAAACAGACTCCAACCTCTCCACAATGTCCAAGACCAGAGAGCTGTGTAAGGACATCAAGAATAAAATTGTAGACCTGCACAAGGCTGGAATGGGCTACAGGACAATAGGCAAGCAACTTGGTGAGAAGGCAACAACTGTTGGCGCAATTATTAGAAAATGGAAGAAGTTCAAGATGACGGTCAATCACCCTCGGTCTGGGGCTCCATGCAAGATCTCACCTTGTGGGGCATCAATGATCATGAGGAAGGTGAGGGATCAGCCCAGAACTACACGGCAGGACCTGGTCAATGATCTGAAGAGAGCTGGGACCAGAATCTCAAAGAAAACCATTAGTAACACACTATGCCGTCATGGATTAAAATCCTGCAGCGCACGCAAGGTCCCCCTGCTTAAGCCCGTCTGAAGTTTGCCAATGACCATCTGGATGATCCAGAGGAGGAATGGGAGAAGGTCATGTGGTCTGATGAGACAAAAATAGAGCTTTTTGGTCTAAACTCCACTGCCGTGTTTGGAGGAAGAAGGATGAGTACAACCCCAAGAACACCATCCCAACCGTGAAGCATGGAGGTGGAAACATCATTCTTTGGGGATGCTTTTCTGCAAAGGGGACAGGACGACTACACCGTATTGAGGGGAGGATGGATGGGGTCATGTATCGCGAGATTTTGGCCAACAACCTCCTTCCCTCAGTAAGAGCATTGAAGATGGGTCGTGGCTGGGTCTTCCAGCATGACAACGACCCGAAACACACAGCCAGGGCAACTAAGGAGTGGCTCCGTAAGAAGCATCTCAAGGTCCTGGAGTGGCCTAGCCAGTCTCCAGACCTGAACCCAATAGAAAATCTTCGGAGGGAGCTGAAAGTCCGTAATGCCCAGCGACAGCCTCGAAACCTGAAGGATCTGCAGAAGGTCTGTATGGAGGAGTGGGCCAAAATCCCTGTTGCAGTGTGTGCAAACCTGGTCAAGAACTACAGGAAACGTATGATCTCTGTAATTGCAAACAAAGGTTTCTGGAACAAATATTACGTTCTGCTTTTCTGATGTATCAAATACTTATGTCATGCAATAAAATGCAAATTAATGACTTAAAAATCATACAATGTGATTTTCTGGATTTTTGTTTTAGATTCCATCTCTCACAGTTGAAGTGTACCTATGATAAAAAAAATTACAGACCTCTACATGCTTTGTAAGTAGGAAAACCTGCAAAATCGGGTAGTGTATCAAATACTTGTTCTCCCCACTGTATATATACTTTTATGACTCGTCCAATCTTTCCTTGACTACTTTTATCCAGTGCACCAGGGGGCTTTTAACTTGCTTTTGATAGTGAATTCCCTGACTGCTTGCCTTTCCCCCGAATAAAATATTATTTGTGGCTAGGTAGCTAAATCACAGTAGTGCAGTGAGTAGCCCGTGAATGTGTATGTTGGGGAGGGTGGGTCATGGAAACTGGAAATGGAAAGGTTGGAACGCCGCTCTGTCTCCTCCCTCAGTAGGAATGCTTGAAAGAGTGGATGACTCACCATAATGATACTCTTGCTCTCACACGCAGACACAGAGATGAGAGGTGCCAAAAAGCGGTGGCCTGGATACAAATCAAATTTTATTGGTCGACTACACATATTTAGCAGATGTTATTGTGAGTGTAGCGAAATGCTTGTGTTCCTAGCTCCAGCAGTGCAGTAATATCTAACAATTCACAACAATACACAGATCTAAAAGTAAAATGATGCAATTAAGAAATATATAAATACTAGGACTAGTGGCATTTACTAAAATACAGTCTATATATGAAATGAGTAAAACAGTATGTAAACATTATTCAAGTGAGCAGTGTTACATTATTAAAGTGACCAGTGATTATATGTCTATGTACATAGGGCAGCAGCCTCTAAGGTAGCCGGCTAGTGACAGGGACTAAGTTCAGGGTAGGGTACTGGATGGAGGCCAGCTAGTGATGGCTATTTAACAGTCTGATGGGCTTGGGATAGAAGCTGTTTTTCAGTCTCTCGGCCCCACCTGTACTGGCCTGGCCTTCTGGATGATAGCGGAATGAACAGGCCGTGGTTCGGGTGGTTGATGTTCTACCTGTCCTGGAGGGCAGGTAGTGTTCCCCTGGTGATGTATTGGGCAGACCTCACTACCCTCTGGAGAGCCCTGCAGTTGTGGGCGGTGCAGTTGCCGTACCCGGCGGGGATACAGCACGACAGGATGCTCTCAATGGTGCATCTGTAAAAGTTTGTGAGGTTTTAGGGGCCAAGCCAAATTTCTTCAGCCTCCTGAGGTTGCACCTTCTTCACCACACAGTCTGTGTAGGTGGACCATTTCAGATTGTCAGTGACGTGTACGCAGAGGAACTTGAAGCTTTTCACCTTCTCCACTGCGGCCCCGTTGATGTGGATAGTGGTTGGCTCCCTCTGCTGTCTCCTGAAGTCCACGATCAGCTCCTTCATTTTGTTGACGTTGAGGGAGAGGTTATTTTCCTGGCGCCAATCTTCCAGGGCCCTCACCTCCACCCTGTAGGCTGTCTCGTTATTGTTGGTAATCAGACCTAGTACTGTTGTGCCGTCTGCAAACTTGATGATTGAGTTGGAGGCGTGCATGTCCATGGAGTACAGGAGGGGGCTGAGCACGCACCCTTGTGGGGAGTTGAGGATCAGCGTAGTGGAGGAGATGTTTCCTACATTCACCACCTGGGGGCGGCCCTTCTGGAAGTCCAGGACACAGTTGCACAGGGCAGGGTTCAGACCCAGGGCCCCAAGCTTAATGATGAGCTTGGAGGGTACTATGGTGTTGAAGGCTGAGCTGTAGTCAATGAACAGTGTTCTTACATAGGTATTCCTCTTATCCAGATGGGATAGGGCAGTGTGCAGTGCGATGGAGATTGCATCGTCTTTGGATCTATTGGGGCGGTATACAAATTGAAGTGGATATAGGGTGTCAGGTAAGGTAGAGGTGATATGATCTTTAACTAGCCAGTCAAAGCCTTTCATGATGACAGAAGTGAGTGCTACACGGCAATAGTAATTTAGTTCAGTTACCTTTGCTTTCTTGGGTACAGGAACAATAGTGGACATCTTGAAGCAAGTGGGGACAGCAGAGATTGAATATGTCTGTAAACCCTCAAGCCAGATGGTCTGAGCATGCTCTGAGGACGCAGCAAGGGATGCCGTCTGGGCCGGCAGCCTTGCGAGAGTTAACATGCTTAAATGTCTTACACACATCGGCCAAGGAGAATTAGTGCCCACAGTCCTTGGGAGCGGCACTCGTTGGTGGCACTGTGTTATCCTCAAAGCAGGTGAAGGTGTTTAACGTGTCTGGGAGCAAGACGTTGGTGTTCGCGACCTGACTGGTTTCACATTCGTAATCCGTTGTTTTCTGGAGTCCCTGCCACATACAGTGGGGCAAAAAACTATTTAGTCAGCCACCAATTGTGCAAGTTTTCCCACTTAAAAAGATGAGAGAGGCCTGTAATTTTCATCATAGGTACACTTCAACTATGACAGACAAAATGAGGAAAAAAATTCAGAAAATCACATTGTAGGATTTTTAATGAATTTGTTTGCAAATTATGGTGGAAAATAAGTGTTTGGTCAATAACAAAGGTTTATCTCAATACTTTGTCATATACCCTTTGTTGGCAATGACAGAGGTCAAACGTATTCTGTAAGTCTTCACAAGGTTTTCACACACTTTTGCTGGTATTTTGGCCCATTCCTCCATGCAGATCTCCTCTAGAGCAGTGATGTTTTGGGGCTGTTGCTGGGCAACACATACTTTCAACTCCCTCCAAAGATGTTCTATGGGGTTGAGACTTGCACAATTGGTGGCTGACTAAATACTTTTTTGCCCCACTGTATATAAATATATACAGTTGAAGTCGGAAGTTTACATACACCTTATCCAAATACATTTAATCCGAGGTAAAACTTCCCTGTCTTAGGTCAGTTAGGATCACCTCTTTATTTTAAGAATGTGAAATATCAGAATAATAGTAGAGAGAATGATTTATTTCAGCTTTTATTTCTTTCATCACATTCCCAGTGGGTCAGAAGTTTACATATACTCAATTAGTATTTGGTATCATTGCCTTTAAATTGTTTAACTTGGGTCAAACGTTTTGGGTAGCCTTCCACAAGCTTCCCACAAAAAAATTGGGTGAATTTTGGCCCATTCCTCCTGACAGAGCTGGTGTAACTGAGTTAGGTTTGTAGGCCTCCTTGCTTGGACACACTTTTTCAGTTCTGCCCACAAATCTTCTATTGGATTGAGGTCAGGGCTTTTTGATGGCCACTCCAATACCTTGACTTTGTTGTCCTTAAGCAATTTTGCCACAACTTTGGAAGTATGCTTGGGGTCATTGTCCATTTGGAAGACCCATTTGTGACCAAGCTTTGACTTCCTGACTGATGTCTTGAGATGTTGCTTCAATATATCCACGTAATTTTCCATCCTCATGATGCCATCTATTTTCTGAAGTGCACCAGTCCCTTCTGCAGCAAAGCACCCCCACAACATGATGCTGCCATCCCCGTGCTTCACGGGTGGGATGGTGTTCTTCGGCTTGCAAGCATCCCCCTTTTCCCTCCAAACATAACGATGGTCATTATGGCCAAACAGTTCCATTTTTGTTTCATCAGACCAGAGAACATTTCTCTAAAAAGTATGATCTTTGTCCCCATGTGCACTTGCAAACTGTAGTCTGGCTTTTTTATGGTGGGTTTGGCGCAGTGGCTTCTTCCTTGCTGGGCGGTCTTTTTCAGTTTATGTCGATATAGGACTCGGTTTACTATGGATATAGATACTTTTGTACCTGTTTCCTCCAGCATCTTCACTTGCTCTGGGATTGATTTGCACTTTTCTCACCAAAGTACGTTCATCTCTAGGAGACAGAATGCATCTCCTTCCTGGGCGGTATGACGGCTGCGTGGTCCCATGGTGTTTATACTTGCGTACTATTGTTTGTACAGATGAACGTGGTACCTTCAGGCGTTTGGAAATTGCTCAGTCAGGCACACTCAGGCACAGTCAATTTAGTGTATGTAAACTTCTGACCCACTGGAATTGTGATACAGTGAATTATAAGTGAAATAATCTGTCTGTAAACAATTGTTGGAAAATTACTTGTGTCATGCACAAAATAGATGTCCTAACCGACTTGCCAAAACTATAGTTTGTTAAGTCATTTTGTGTGCAGTGGTGTCATTAATTTGTGAGGACACATTTAAAAATAAGGGGGGGAAATGTAACTGGGTGGAACCGTCAACCTATTTTGACCACACCCTTGTTGGTCTGCCAGTGCCAGTTGTATGTGATTGTTAATTAAGGGCTTGGCCTTTTGTATAAAAGCCTTCCTGTGTGCCATTCTGGTTTTTGCCTTGCTATGTGCTGGTCAGTGTGCCTTGGGAGGACGGGAGTGGGAGTGGGAGTGGGAGTGGGAGTGGGAGTGGTGGTGGTGGTGGGAGTAGTCGTGGTGGTGGTGGTTTTAATAAAGTAAGTATAAGAAATAGGAATGAACTGAGAAATAGGATTGATCGTACATGCAGTGTTTTTAGGCGTTGACGCCCATATTCCACCTAGACCTGCTGTCCTTTTCCCTGGGCACACCCTCCGTGAGCGTTGCAACACGTTATTGTCTGTTTGATTATGTGAATGACATGTATGAACCAAGTGATATTTTGCTTGTTTCAGGTCCTGCCAAAACATCTCAATCAGGTTAACACGGAACCCAAACCTGCTGTGCGCGTGCGCAATCGTGCATAAATGTATTTTGTCTCCCCACACCAAACGCGATCACGACACGCAAGTTAAAATATCGAAATAAACTCTGAACCAATGATATTAATTTGGGGACAGGTCGAAAAGCATTAAACATGTATGGCTAGCTTGCACTTGCTAGGTAATTTGTCCTGGGATATAAACATTGAGTTGTAATTTTACCTGAAATGCACAAGATCCTCTACTCTGACAATTAATCCACACATAAAACGGTCAACCGAGTTGTTCCTAGTCATCTCTCCTCCTTCCAGGATTTTTCATCTTTGAACTTATATGGTGATTGGCATCTAAACTTTCATAGTATTACCATGACTACCGGCAACACAATTTGTCTATATATCACCCTTGTGGGTATAACCAATGAGGAGATGGCAATGGGGAACCTCCACACGCGAGCGGTGTGGTCAGCCTGTTAGGTCTGGACTTTGACTAGGCCATTCCAAAACCTTTCAGACATTCTGATGTAGACTGCTTGTGTTTTTTGGATCATTGTCTTGTTGCATGACCCAACTGTGCTTTAGCTTCAGCAGACACACTGATGGTCTGACATTCTCCTTTTAGAATTTACTGATGCAGATCAGAATTCATGGTTCCTTCAATGGTAAAGGGGATACCTAGTCAGTTGCACAACTGAAATGAGTCTCTTTTTTGGGGCCCAACACTCTTAACCACTAGGTTACCTGCTGACCAATGATGGCAGGTCGTCCAGTCCTGAGGCATCAACGCATCCCTAAACAATCGCACTACCACAAACACAAGGCCAACCGTTGGTAAGAAGTTCTTACTGTGGAAGGCAGTGGTTGGTTTTCGCCAGACATAACGGGACCCATGTCATCCAAAAAGTCCCACTTTTGACTCATCGGTTCATAGAACATTCTTCCAGGAGTCTTGACGGTCATCCAGGTGCTTCCAGGTGCTTAATGGCAAACTTGAGTTGACTTTTTAGATTACATTGGTCACGTTATGACAGGGGAGCAAGTTGGAGAGAAACTGGATATCAAACTTTAAATTATACTTAAAAAATGGAATGAAACTGAGATCTCTAATCACCAAAACCAAGAGCTCTCTTTCCCTCTCACCTACTCCTTCCTCTTTTTTATTTTTGTATTTCAACTTTATTTAACCAGGTAGGCTAGTTGAGAACAAGTTCTCATTTGCAACTGCGACCTGGCCAAGATAAAGCAAAGCAGTGTGACACAGACAACAACACAGAGTTACACATGGAGTAAACAATAAACAAGCCAATAACACAATAAACAAGTCAATGACACAGTAGAAAAAAGAAAGTCTATATACATTGTGTGCAAAAGGCATGAGGATGTAGGCAATAAATAGGCCATAGTGAATAATTAAAACTTAGCAGATTAACACTGGAGTGATAAATGAGCAGATGATGATGTGCAAGTAGAGATACTGGTGTGCAAAAGAGCAGAAAAGTAAATCAAATAAAAACAGTATGGGGATGAGGTAGGTAGATTGGGTGGGCTATTTACAGATGGACTATGTACAGCTGCAGCGATCGGTTAGCTGCTCAGATAGTTGATGTTTAAAGTTGGTGAAGGAAATAAAAGTCTCCAACTTCAGCGATTTTTGCAATTCGTTCCAGTCACTGGCAGCAGAGAACTGGAAGGAAAGTCGGCCAAATGAGGTGTTGGCTTTGGGGATGATCAGTGAGATATACCTGATCGTGACCAGTGAACTGAGGTGGAGCTAACAACTAGCATAGACTTATAGATGACCTGGAGCCAGTGGGTCTGGCGACGAATATGTAGCGCGGACCAGCCGACTAGAGCATACAGGTCGCAGTGGTGGGCGGTACAAGGTGATTTGGTAACAAAACGGATGGCACTGTAGTAGTCGGCAGGATCAGGGATCGGAGCATGGGAATTGGTTTTACTGGTATGGGATCTTTAATTAGTATATATGTATCGGTGCATTTAGTTTTGGTATGCGGCCCTGGTTGGCCTTGGGTTTTAGTGGAGCCTTAATGCTTTTTGGGGGGAGTGGGATGGCGGTGTGCTGACGGGCACTCGGCCGGCACTTTGTGCATTGAACGTTTTGCTCATCTTTATTTATTTTGCCAAGACCTTCATTTTTTCATGAAGAAAAAAACATTTACAGTTAATAGCAAAAAAACAAGAATGGCTTCAGATCAAAGTCTACGTTGAAAACATAGGGAGCAAGGGTCTTTAAATGTAAGACCCAGGCAGCCTCTCATTTTAACAATAAATTGTCGGTCCCCCCTCTCCTGTGTTCAATGCCGAAATAACGTAGGGATGAAATCGAGTGGTAAGCTTCCAAAAAGTGGTCCACAACTGGGTAGGTCGATTTTGCACCTAATGGTGCTACGATGCTCCGAGATTTGTACTCTTAATTGTCGTTTTGTTTTACCCCCCCAAAAAATGTACACAAGGACAAGTTATAAGATAAATAACTGCCTTAGTGGAGCATGTGATAACACCTTTGATTAGGATCTGTTTCCCTGTTTGGGGGATGTTTTTGAAGGATGTACATTTGTAAGTGCCATTGTATTGAGCGCAGCCATTTCACTTGTAGTTTCCATCCGGTAGAGGTCCAAATAGACATTGTGCAGGGGTATTTTGGGGTGGTAAATCAGTTTACCAATTGATCTCTGAGATTTATGCCCCGTGAGAATAGGACCAAGGGAGAGTTTAACACATTACCGATACTGTGATCGGAGCTTAGAATGTGCCAATGTTTGTGAACAATTCCCTTAATTCAGAGCACTTAGAACAGCGGGTATTAAGACTGCAAGAACGATTATTTTTGTGAGACAGTCCTTGAAAGGGATGTCTAGATTTGTTTGGGATTTTCTCAAAGCGGGTGTCAGCTATCAGCCCTTAACATACTGTTATGATAGTAGGTTTCCTGTAAAGATCAGTGTATAGAATATTCTCCTCACACAAAATCAGAAGATCAAGGAAACTGATTTGACGTGTGTCAGATTACATAGTAAATCTCAGGTACTGAGAACAAGAGTTAAGAAAAGCATGGAATGCCTGGAGCTGTTTTGCATCACCCCTCCATAGGGAAAAAAAAATCAATGTACTGTTTCCAAATAATGTTAGGCAAGAAAGCATTTGAGAGGACTGAGAATGGACTGTTTTCTAACTATTAGCATAGTTTGGAGCCACGGGGATTCCAAAGCAGTACCCTTTGTCTGAATAAAGAGAGTGACGTTCATAAGGGTAACGTTGCAGAAGAAAATGCTCCATGGCTTCAATACCGCCCTTGTGTGGAATATTCATGTATAACGACTCAACATCAAAAGTTACCAACGAAGTATTCTCAGGGAGAGGATCAAGAGATTCACTTCTGAGTTTTTTGTAAAAGGTGTTGTCAAGCTGTTGTCTATGACTCAATCACATAAACTGTCCTATCCATGAGTACAACCAACCCACCCTTGTCAGCAGGGTGGGTAAGGACTGACGTATCAGATCGTAAATCAAGCAAAACTTGTTTTTCATCCATAGGTAAATGATGGAAAGATATGTACTCATGTTTGTTCTTTAGCATGAGCTGGCGCACACCCAGAGATGAGTTTTTAATTTAGAGGTGCCAACATCTTTTGTGTAGAGATTACCAACATATTTTTCAACGAGTGTGCATTATGTCTCAATAGTGATTGCGATTGGCTGGAAGTTTACCTTTAAGTAATTTAGTGTCCAGTGGTTTAATTTATTTTGTGTCAAATGTGAGGACACAATGAGGGGGGAAAGTGCCATTCAGGGGTTCCCCTTACTATGTGCTGGTCATCGAGCCTTGGAATGACTGGCGCGATTGTGGTTAAGAAAGTATGTATGAGAAACAGAAACTATTGTACAGTGTTTTTAGGCATTGGCGCCCATATTCCACCTAGACGTGAGGTCCTCGGGACTAAGCTAAACATAACAGGCTTGTTGCATCAAGGAGTAGAGCATTGGAATCGGACAATATCAGGATGCAACAACCAATTTATTTTCAGCGTAACAAGGCCCAATCTCCATAGGCTTACATCATTTCCATACATCATTTCCATACATCTTCAGCTCCAGGAGCTTTGTACAAAGGTACTAATAGACAGACTTCAACAGATAGTAATATTAGATTTCACAAACAAATACCACTAGGTTTATATGTTTCATTCACATGAACACAATGTGTTACAATGCTCACAGAGGGTGTGCCCAGGGAGAAGAGCAGGTCTTGGTGGAATATGGGTGCCAACGCCTAAACACATGTACAATCATTCCTATTTCTCATACATATAATGTCAGACATTTCAAACAGAAAGAACAAGAGCCCAAAGGTTGCCTTGTTAAATAATTTGAAAGGCTGCAAACGGGAGATTGAGGGATTTTTACAGCCATAACCCAGTACGACCCAAGTGACCGCAGTGAAATATTGATCTGTGATGAGGTATTGAAAATTGTTCTTTGACTTGCAAAGTTTTATATTACCTTTTTTTAAGGGCCATCCAGACCAAGGGAGATAACGGTAACTATATAATGATAAACTATACACAACTATAAAATGTTGGCGAGCATCCACACTACAGGACAAGATGTTTTTATATTTTACCGTAACCTACACCTGTCAATCAACTGATCAACGCATTCTACTGCATGAATGCACGCTGTACAGTGCCTTCAGAAATTCATACCCCTTGACTTTATCCACATTTTGTTACAGCCTGAATTTAAAACTGGATAAACTTGAGATTTGTCACTGGGCTACACACAATAACTGCCTTGTTCAGGGGCAGAGCGACAGATGTTTACCTTGTTATCTCTGAGATTTGATCTTGGATCAACAACATTGTTACTCCACAACACTAACCTAATTGACAAAGTGAAAAGAAGGAAGCCTTCCTGTCCGGCAACTGTGTTAGGATGGACGCCTGTATCTTTGTAGTGACTGGGTGTATTGACACACCATCCAAAGTGTAATAACTTCACCATTCTCAAAGGTATATTCAATGTCTGCTTTTTTTGTGTACCCATCTACCAATAGTTGCCCCTTGCGAGGTACTGGAAAACCTCCCTCGTCTTTGTGGTTGAATCCGTTTGAAATTCACTGCACAAATAAGGGACCTTACAATTTTCTGTGTGTGTGGGGTACAGAGATGAGCTAGTCATTCAAAAATCATGTCAAGCACTATTGCACACAGTGAGTCCATCCAACATATGTGACTTGTTAAGCAAATTTTTACTCCTGAACTTATTTAGGCTTGCCATAAAAGCGGTTGAATAGTTATTGACTGACTTATCGACTCAGCTTTTAATTTAACTCCACTTTGACATTGTGGGGTATTGTGTGTAGGCCAGTGTCGCCAATAGGATGGAAAGCTAGCTACTGTAGCCAGCCTGGCTCCTGGTAGCCCACTTTTCACAGTTTCCAGCAAGTTCGAATCCCAAGTGAGATATTGTTGTTTCCTTTGAAATTTAGATTCACATTTATTGTGATAGATTCGCGAAAGGAAGCACAACCAAAATCGTGTAAATGAAGATTACAAATATATTTAATGAGGAGCTTCTTGTTGTCCCTCTTGCGCGCATGGGAAACTTACTCAAACGTGTTCTCAGAGCAGAAATTGATTATGATTGGTTGCATCAGGCAACCAATGAAAATGGAGAGGAGGCGGGAATACCAAACAGCAGGCGAGGCAGTGGACATGTCATTAGACGGGTTTTGAAAACATTTGAGGGATTTAAGTAAGGAAGAAGAGGAACAAGCAGCAATAAATAGTGAAACATTGAGCATTTCCAGCCAATTGTGTCAAATAGGGTCATTAATAGAGGCTTTGATCAACACATTGTACACTAGTGGCACATGCTGATCAAAATAATTAAAAATAGCCAAATTAGTATTGATGACGTCACACGCCGCAACGCGTGTCCAGGGTATCCTTTTTGTCTTCAACCGAAACCAATACCAAACCAAGCAGGTGGTAGTTCAACAAAACGAAGCTTCGGACGTCATTGATCACGTGCTTCTAATGAAGTGATTCAAGCATAGCCACACTGCTTCGAAGTAAACTGCTTAGTGATTTCGACACATGCCTCTGAGCTCCGGTATCAAACGTAACATTACTAGCAAGAAAGAAAAACAAGGTACATTGGCCACGACTTGTACTTTTTTCAAATAATGCACCATTTCTTGCTGAAACTGTTGAAATGAAAAAAATATTTTGGTATCCACATATGTATGACTTTGGTTTACAGTTGGAAAAAAAATCATAAAATGGCCCAGACAATATTATTGGCACCTTCTATAAATCATTTTATTTCAAGCAGGTGGTTCTCCTTTACTTTGGAATTATACTCACCTGTGGTGAGTTGCAGGTGCCTGCAATATAAAAATCATTAAACCAGTCTGAACGATGCTGGGCCAATCACAGCCGGATGTGATTCAGCCTGGATTCAAACTAGGGACTGTAGTGACACGTAGACCACTGAGCCACTCAGGAGCCCATATAGCTCTTCTTAGAGCAGTTTGAGTTAACTGGGTCCCCTGCTGTTTGGATGTTAAATTACGAGACAGAGGCATTGATGCAAGTAACCAGTCTTGTTCAGTACATTGCAATACATCCAGGTATCTCAAACACCGGTAAAAACACTGGAGATGCAGTAATTAACATTTACCAACAGATAGCATCACTGTGCCATCTTACACCCATAACATCTTCCCTTTTATAAAATAGGACAGGAGCTGTCAATTCACTAACAAAACAAACCTAGTAATCATTTCCAACATGAACAGTTTAGTTTTTTTTTCAGGTATCAATTTAACACATTTTGATAGTCTCTTAATTTTTCTCTATTTTTTATATCTCTGTCTGTCAATAATCCCTAATGGGAAACCTACAGATTATGTCGAGCAAAACTGTACTGTGTTATCTTGATGCTGCTGCTCTATGAGCATTTTAGGTTAACTAGCAGCGCTGCTGCTGAACTAACCCTGTTTTAGTCAATTTTCTTCCGTTTGGTGCCTAATGAATATGACCCAGGGCTCAGATCCAAACTAACGACATTCAGATCTTACATAAGGATATTTTTGACCAAAATCCATGCCACCACGCTCATGATAATAGGTGGGCTGGCAGCACACACCCTTCTCATTGTTGGCCGCCACCAGCAGGGGTGGAGCAGGGACACAGATTAGTACACTGCACAGCACTGAGAATTAACCAACATCTTTTTAACCTCTATAGCAGTAACTTGTTTTTATATACACTGAGTGTACAAAAAATGAAGGCCCTCCTCGAGCCTTATTGCTTAAGTATAACGTTCCTGTACTTCATTTCTTATGTGGGCTAAACTTACGTTTTATTTGCATTATTATGATCATCCACTTCATCAGATATGCGTTATTTGTATTCCTTGACAAAAAAGCTTGATGCAAGTAGGCCTCGAATCTGTGATTAAAGTGCATTGATGTTTACAAGTCAAGTGCTTTAGTGGTATGTGGCAACGGGAAAGCAGTGATAGACGTAGTAGGCTACATGACAGCTACTTGACAAGTCCATAAGGCTCTTTTGACTTTTTAAAATGAATGATGTAGGATGAACTTATATGTTGTATAGACCTCTATCTTTTCTCCTTAAAATGTATGTGAAACGAATAAGCAAAGACGTGGGATTTTGTCACGTATGTGAAAACGATCTTTGTCAAAATGTAAATTTGCTCTGGCTATCTACTCCGATTTCAGAGCACTTTCGTCTGTGCCTGCAGAATAACTGCACCCGTTGTATATGGCCGGTGTCAGTAAACGCCCGCAAAAAAATAATTAAATTGTTGCCAGCAGCACAGTTGGTACACCAACGCTCTGGATAACATGAGAACAGCCTAACCAGCTCTGCTACGGCGAGGAAAAAAGGTCAGAGTGAGGTGTTCTCTCATTTATGTCTGGAAGTCTGGAAGCTAGCTAACTTTAGCCACTTAGCTTGGGTGCTTGACTGCAGCTGAGGTCAGAACGCTCAGAACGCTCGTACCAACCCTATCAACCCTAGTGGGGTGGCAGGTAGCCAGCAGGGGTGGAGCAGAAGGTATAAATCTGTCGTTCTGCCCCAGAACAAGGCAGTTAACACACTGTTCCTAGGCCATCAATGTAAATAAGATTTTTTCTTAACTGACTTGCCTAGTTATAAAAGTTCAATAAAATTATCCTTGCCAGAGCGTCGTGTGCGCTCTGAATGCTATGAGAATGAAATGCTCTGAATTTAGGAATGGACAATCTGACAAAGCTCTGGTACTCCAGAGTGAATTTACAAACGCACCCAATAGTAAGCAGCCTTTCAACGATGCGTTGAGCATGCAATATTGACACTCTATACTTGAGATAGACCAAGTGAGAGGGAACAAAAGTAAACCTTGAATTTGGAGGTTTAAATAAATCCGGTTGCGGTGTTGATCTATTTAAAGAAATATCATTGGTTTGTGAATAAAAAGTTTAAGATCTTTCATAGGCTGATGCGGAATTTGTTACAGGAAATAATCACTGCCACCTTGCTAGGTTAGCATAGGGCTAAATGTGCCAAGGAATGTAATGGGATCTGCTACTGTAACATGTAGTCTTTGAATACGTGCAACTACGTCAACAATTTTAATTGGCTGATGCTTAAACGAAAACAACGTTTTTCTTTTGTTTGCAAGTATGGCTGGCATGTGTTGTGCTAATTTTACCATTGATATGTTCTAGGCTATTTTGAGAGCATCAGATACTTGGAATGTCTACAAATGTCATGTCCATCTTTTTCTTAGAAATTACACTGATCACTCAAAACATTTATAAAGTATAAAAAGCCCTCAATTTAGATTAGATTATGCAAAAATGGTTTACTTATGATTAGTAAATGGTTTATAAGGACCTATCTTATGAATCATTATTACCTAATTTAAAAGTTATTTATAAATGTGTGAATAACTTGCTTACTAACATGTACAAATATGGGAGTAATGATGAATAAATTAGTAAACTAGTTTCTAATCCATTAGAAATGCTTTAGTACAATGTGTTATTATGAAGTACTAACAAAAAAGTTACCAGAATATGAAATGATAGGTGGATCATTCCACGAAATGAGTCCCTTTTGTGTAGTGTAACTTGGTGAATTATTTATTTTTATTTCACAATTTTAACATTCTATCATAACCCTTACAACAATGGACCATGGTACTACCATGGTACTTTCATTCATACATGGTACTACTATGGTACTTTCACTCATAGCCTTGAAGTATGATGGTACTGCCATTGTACCTAAATATCACCACGGTATGACATCATTTATACCATGGTATAGATCTGAATCATGGAAACGTACAATGACTTTAGCTTTGTAGTGTGATGGTACTGCCATGCATCTAAATAATATCAATGGTATTGCCTAGTTTATCTAGAAGAAAAAGAAACGCACACCTATTAAGACGAGGTGCTGGCTAGCGGAGTAGAAACTTGAAAATAAAAGAGAGCTGCACACTCTAGGAGCTCAGATGCAAACATTTAATACCAACGTTTCGACAGCCAAGCGCCAAGCTGTCTTCATCAGGGTATAATCACAAACACTGCGGGATGACTCGTTTATATAGTGTCAAAAGACACAGGTGTCTGTAATCATGGCCAGGAGTGGCCTAATATCATTGGTTAATAATCAAATATTAAAATGTCATACAAAGAACAGCATACAAACAAATGGATAGCATACGATCATAGATTAATTTGACTATACAAGTTTACAAACAATTAATGTAACAGTACTCTTCTTGCGTTGTGTACAATCAGTCATCGACACGGAACTCCAACATGTAGCTTTATTCTGATAAGAACGACACAAAATTGCACGTCATGCAATGCACGTCTCACCATCCAACTCTGCACTCACGCACGCTGGTTTGGTGCTTGTTCACTGGGCTAGTTACCAAAATAATACAATTACAATATACAATATAATATCTTTAACAATGTACCTGATAAGAACGACACAAAATTGCACGTCATGCAATGCACGTCTCACCATCCAACTCTGCACTCACGCACTGTACAAAATATATGAACCCCCCCCACCAGACACAGTAAGTTGCTAGCTAGTACTGGCGGGAATTCTCTACAACAAAATGCACAACAAATATTATGCAAAAACCGCTGCATCTTATGTGTGATGTTCGAATAGCATTTACAAACAATTTGATATAAATTGTACATTTAAATCATCACTTGAGAGTATAAAAATCACTTTTGATGTACAGTGCTTTGCAACCAAAAACTCACCGCTGGTTTGGTGCTTGTTCACTGGGACGATTCTAACTGGAACATCCCCCCTCGTAAGCAAGCTACGCAAACCAGCCAATAAGATGCCATGTTGAGTAGGTGAAGGCAAGACAAACTCAAACCAAAACCCCATTGGCTTAACAATAAAGTGGCAAGAGGAATCACCAATATAACCCTGTTACACAAAGTCACAATAATCACAAGAATGGCTTCAGATCAAAGTCTACGTTGAGACCGAAGCGCGCAAGGGTCTTTAAAATTAAAGATCCAGGCAGCCTCTCGTTTTAACAATAAATTATCAAGTACAAGGGTGACATGTTCGATGCCAATATAACGCAGAGACGAAATCGAGTGGCCTGCCTCCAAGAAGTGGGCCGCAACTGGATAAGTAAAGTTTTTACACCTAATGGTGCTACGATGCTCTGAGATACGTACTTTTAATTCGCGCTTTGTTTTACCCACATCATTTTTACCACAAGGACAAGTTATAAGATAAATAACTGCCTTAGTGGAGCACGTAATAACACTTTTTATTGGGATCGATTTCCCTGTTTGTGGGTGTTTGAAGGATCTACATTTATAAGTGCCATTGCATTGAGCACAGCCATTACATTTGTAATTTCCATCCAGTAGGGGCGCAAATAGACGTTGTTCAGGAATATATTGGGGTGGTAAATCAGAGTTTTACCATTGGTCTCTGAGATTTCTGCCCCGCGAGAATACGACCAAGGGAAGGTCCGAAAACACATTACCGAGACTATCATCGGATTTTAGGATGTGCCAATGTTTGTGAACAATTCCCTTAATTTGTTCAGAGCACTTTGAATAGCGGGTAGTTAGAACGCAAGAATGCGTCTTTTTGCGAGACTGACCTTGAAAAACGTCATGTCTCGTTTTGTTTTGAATTTTCTCAATGGCAATATTAATCTGACCATTCTTGTAGCCCCTCTCCTTGAACTTTCTTTGCGTCTCAGCCATATTTCTGTCGAAATCGGATTGTTTTTTGCAAATTCTTTTGATTCGACAGAATTGGCTGTAGGGCAAACTATTTTTCAAGGGAAGTGGGTGACAACTATCAGCCCTCAACAAACTGTTACGATCAGTAGGCTTCCTGTAAAGATCAGTGTATAGAACATTATCTTCACACAAGATCAGAAGATCAAGAAAACTGATTTGACGTGTATCAGATTGCATAGTAAATCTCAGATGCTCAGAACAGGAGTTAAGAAAAGCATGGAACGCCTGGAGCTGTTTTGCATCACCCCTCCATAGAACAAAAATATCATCAATATACCGTTTCCAAATAATGATGTGAGGCAAGAAAACATTTTTGAGAGGATTGAAAATAGACTGTTCCTCCATGTAACCCACATACAAATTAGCATAGTTAGGAGCCATGGGGGATCCCATAGCAGTACCTTTCGTCTGAATAAAGAAATCAATGAGAAACATGAAATAGTTATGCGTGAGTACTATTTCAGCCAATGTTACAATTCATGCACTGGAAGGTAGTTCATTAGGGTCACGTTGCAGCATAAAATGTTCCATAGCCTCAATATCGCCCTCGTGTGGAATGTTAGTGTATAATGACTCAACATCAAAAGTAACTAACAAGGTATTCTCAGGGAGAGGATCAAGAGATTCAATGATAGAGATCATACTGCTGGTGTCCTTTGCAAAGGAGGGGAGCTGTTCTGCGAGTGGTCTAATAAAACAGTCAACAAAAGTAGATAGAGGGGCCGTTACTGCATCAATGCCCGCTACAATAGGGCGCCCTGGAGGTTGTGTAACATTCTTGTGTAATTTCGGCAAAGTATAGAAAGTGGCAATGTTAGGGTGTTGAATAGCCAAAAAAGCATGTTCTTTTTTGGTTATCTGACCAGAACTTAAATACCCATCTAGGACAGACAAGATAGTATTCTGAAATTGGGAAGTGGGGTCACTTCTGAGTTTCTTGTAAAAGGTGTTGTCAAGCAGCTGTCTATGACATTCATGTACATAAACTGTCCTATCCATGAGTACAACCGACCCACCCTTATCAGCGGGACGAATAAGGACGGACGTATCAGATTGTAAATCAAGCAAAGCTTGTTTTTCATTCTTGGGTAAATTATGGAAAGATTTGGATCCCTGTTTATTCTTAAGGAGAAGTCCAACATCACTTTCCACACGTCTGCAACATGTCTCGATAGAGTGTTTGCGATTGGCTGGAGGTATAAAATAACTCTTGCTTCTAAAAGGAGTCGGAGTATGTGCCTAGTTTATACCATGGTATAGATGTGGATCATGGAAATACCATGGTTTTAAACTGCATTATGCATTCTACCATGGTAATGGTAGAATTATGCTAAATGGTACCAAACATTATTATACTGTCCCATTTTATTAATTGTGTTACCATAGTCCAATGTCAGTATAATGCATTAAATAAATGAACACCCCAAGGTTTGTATTATATTGATTAATTTATACACCAGTATGGGCAAGTTTCTATTGTTGGTCCTAGTTTGTTACATGGAAGAAAAAGGGAAATTGTTGGTATGATAAAGGTGTAATTAATAGTACCGTTTTTTTTCTCATGTTTGGGTTCCCTGTGTTGCCTACTTGAAATGTGGGAGAATGTGCGATATATTGTAGCCTAATCTTTATCATTTTGTAATAATTTACAACATTTAAAGTCAAGGGGTGTTGTGCTTGTTTCGGACAGCAGAGAGAGCCGCTCACTCTAGTGGTTGCTTCATCCGCTTACTCTACAGTGTCGCTAGCCTGCCTAGTCGGTGTCAGTTGAATGAGAGAGTCATGCCAATTGAACTGAAGAGAGAAGCACCAGATAAACTAAATATTTTCAACGTTATCATAACGGTTGTCATAGAAGCGAACGTCAGCTAAAGTTAGCTCAAGTCAAGCTAGCCTGTCATAGTCATGGCGACAGAACCAATGAACGTTCACACAGTGTAACTTGCTGTTTTTAGGGATATTTTGATAATTACATGATACATGTATCTATGAGAAGATAATTTTTTTTATTATGGCTATTTTTATAATTGTATAAGAGAAGCCAAGTCAGAGCCAACTGATAACTGTATTGAAGGGATGCACCAGATAAACATCACTATTTAAAATATTCAGTGTTTCAGATCATTCATTATTTTCACCAGTGGCTGTTCTCCCCCCCGCCCCCCCCAAAAAAGCACCATTCTGCACTAACTGTAATTTTTATTCAGACATTTGGAACAACACAAATAAATGACCATAACATTTAAAACTATATAAATATACAAATATATACAAAAATAAGACTCATAAATATAAAAAAGAAGTAACAACGACAAATAGAAACAAATGTGTTGAATTGGCACTTGAGCATCAATACATTACCCATCCCCCAACACTGTCAACCAAGAGTCAAGACTAAACCAATTCACCTGGGTGGTGTGTAGACTGGTTTTATATTATTCTTAACAATTTTACACAAACCAGAAAAAAATGCAACTATGTCTTGAAACTATATATTCACAGTTATGAATGAATTGTGGTTTATTTGGTAGCATTTCGTAGCCTGACTGATTTTAATAATTGCATCAGTACAAAGTTAAAGGTGTGCTATTTTATAGATTCCCCCTACCTTGGGCTTTCAGTGGGGAGACCTAGGTCAACCTACCCCTGCCCCATCTCGTACTTCTGAGTGGGAGACCTTTCCAGGCAGTAGCCTGCCTATCTCACAAACTAGAATCAGGGCGCCCACTCCAACAAGGTTAATTGACTCACAGTCCAACACGGTGACATGATATCATTGACGTAGCGTGCAAATGAGTGATAGAAAACCGATCGTGCAAATGTCAGCATTCCCCCCCAAAATTGTCCGGGTGTCCCATGCCGCCCACAGCAAGATGCCGCCCTGGGCGGCTGCCCATGTCGCCTATACCTAAATCAGCCACTGTTTCTCACCATACATTAGTAAGGTCTCAAGCAAGGTTTATGAGGGTACACTACTAGACCATGTGTGTTGTGGTTTTTCACGGAGTTAAAGGGATTTAAGAGGGTACTAGGCCTATGCTTTGCCATTGCAGAGCAAGTATATTACCTGAAAAAGGGTGGGACACGGACATCATAATACATTGTAAACAACTACCATGATTTCATGTTTCACTACATGCTGCTAGTACAAAAGCATGATATTTGTTTTATTGTACTGCCACGGTTGATTTGTGTACCATGGTAGTACAATGGGTGAAACATATGTTTTTTTGGTCACTACCATGGCAAGAAAATACCATGGTATTTGCACCAGTACCATGGTATTTTCCTGTGATTGTAGTGACAAAAAAAACATGGTATTCGTTTCAATGTACTACCATGGTACATGTTTGTAAGGGAAAGAACATATGTTAAATTTAAAGAGCAACTGCCCCTAAAAACCAACGCCTCATTTATAAAACAGCCTGTGGCATCGATATGAGTTAAACATTTATTCTGTCAAAATTGACTACAAAGTGTAAATAGGATAAGTTTGGTCATAAAGTGAGTCTTGTCCAAAATGAGTATGTCAAAACGAGAAAGGAAGGTTGGGTTTATTTCAATCCTGCCCACAGCTGGCCGCACACAAGTAATCATCAAGTCAGAGTGCAGCTGCACGAGACCCGATGTTAATGCCTGTGGTAAATGTGGAATCAATTTGGATATCCCTAAGGGGCTAATTAGGGACCATTGGTAAATTACACTGTTAAAATGTCAATGACTTAAAGAGGGACTGTTTTTCCTGATTTGGCCTTGTTATAGATTTGGTATATAAGAAATGTTAGCGGCCATGGCTGAATTCAAACATCAGTCGGGTTCCATTCATTTTTTGAACTGGTTCCAGGGGACCTTCAGACGAGTCTGGTGAGACCTGTGGGCGTCCTAGAGAAGTGTGTACGTAGTCAACTGTTTGGATGCTCCAGACAGAAGTTGGCAGATCCGCTGCACCGAGTCCCAAAACACTTGTGGGCATCGTAGAGCAATACAGAGAACACCATCGTGTTCGTGAGACTCATCTGTCCATAGAGGGGTCATAAGTTTGTAGGCCAAACCATTCGGACGCTACAGACGATTTGGTGTGAAGACTGATTTTTGGGATGTCTCATGGTCTGACAAACACAGCTCTAGCTCTGTCACCTTTCTCCACAGATCCAGAATCGCGACATAGGTGGATGCAGTTGTTTGAGACGCATCCAATGCCAAATAACATATCTAGCTTAAACTGACATTTTTATGGGGATTTTTTCAATTTCTGCTGGGGCGTGGACATTGACCTCAGGGTTTTAAAAATAAAAAACGCAGTCGCCCACTCAAGAGGTTAAATAAAACTATTACAATATTAAGTGCCAAATAAAGTAACAGGGTTGACGATTTCATCTTAAATCAGCCATAAATCCCCTTGTGACAGGGGGAATGGCAGCTTGTTGCGTGCAACAGGGAGTGGCAATTGAATGCCAGCTTCACCATTAAAAACAAACCAAAATTCTAGCCTGTCTATCTCTGGGTAACAGGGTTAACATGTTATGCTTGAACTGTTCAGCTTTCCACCACAAAACACAAGAAAATGGCCAAAAGATATAACCAGCTCACCTGCTATTACAATATGATTTGACTATTAGAATTTCTTTAGATTGTTATTTATTTTTTATAAAAGTTTCATCATAGTTGCCCTTTCCTGCAGTCAATGACCAAAAGTTCCCTCTTTGGCCTCATGGGTGGAATGTTACTATACTGAACAAAAATATCAAGCAACATTCATTGATTTTGATTTTGAGTTACAGTTCATATAAGGAAATCGGTCAATTGAAATAAATTTGTTAGGCCCTAATCTATGGATTTCATGACTAGGCAGGGATGCAGCCATGGGTGGCCCTGGGAAGGCATAGGCCCACCCACTGGGGAGCCTGGACCAGCCAATCAGAAATAGTTTCCCCCCACAAACGGGCTTCATTACAGGCACAAATACACCTCTGCACCCCCTTTCCCCGCTGACAATCCCACAGGAGAAGAAGCTGGATGTGGAGGTCCTGGGCTGGTGTGGTTACAGATGGTCTGCATTTGTGAGGCCAGTTGGACGTATTGCAAAATTCTCTAAAATGACGTTGGAGGCGACTTATGGTAGAGAAATTAGCATTGAATTATCTGGCAACAGCTCTGGTGGACATTCCTGTAATCAGAATGCCAATTGCATGCTCCCTCAACTGGCGTTGTGACAACTGCACATTTTAGTGGCCTTTTATTGTCCCCAGCACAAGGTGCACCTGTGTAATGATCATGCTGTTTAATCAACTTATTGATATGCCACCTGTCGGGTGAATGGATTATCTTGACAAAGGATAAAATGCTCACTATCAGGGATGTAAACAAATGTGTGCACAAAATTGTAGAGAAAAATATATTTGTCTTTATGGAAAATTTGGGGGATCTTTTATTTCAGTTCATGAAACATGGGACCAGCACTTTACATGTTGCGTTTATATTTTTGTTCAGTGTAATTTTTGAAAATGTCATAATTAATAAAAAATATATATAATTAACAACAAATCTGGTGTTTCTATGTCAAACAGTTTTGTTATATTTCAGTCTTCTGTGATGTACATAAAGTGTAATATTGGGACGGTAACTCAAAATTGAATACATTTCAACTCTATCTGACATGGTACAGGTCTTATTTTTTTAAGCCCATAAGCATGTGAGATGTATACTTTTTTCCCCAAGACTACCAAGAATCACTCTGTGACCCTGATTTTAGCCCAGTGCAGTAAAAGGTTAAAACGAGAGTTAAGTTCACATAAACTTAAAATGGGGGACAGTTTTTTTTATTTTTTTTTGCCTTCAAATGAATCACTAATCACTTTAAATAAATAATCATCAATAACTAGGCCTTTACAATGGTGGTGAAAACATGGAGAAATGTTGGGGTTAAGTGGGTTAAAATCTTCCTAGAATTCACATAGGGTGCACATGTTGGCACTTTAGCAAGTATTTATTCATATTTAAAATGAAATGTATAACATTTTCCATGTGGTCAATATTACTGGGAACTTCATTTGCAGTTTTTTTCAATTGCTAAACGACAGTGGACACAACTGGAGTCACATGTGCAAAACTCTAACTACAGTCTGCACAGCAGCAGTTCATGTGGACCAAACTCTAGTTCGTTTTTCATTGCTTGAACACAGTTTTCAAAACTCTACACACTTATCCCATGACTTTAACCACAACCTGCACAACACTGTGGATTTACAGCACTTTGTTCAAATGCTAACACACTGCTGTCAAAACTGTGAACCACACATTCAAAACGGAATAGATTTCAGCCTTGTGCCTTTCAAACACTGCTGATTGCAATTTCAGCTGAAAGGCTAAGCAGGTGTCTTGTTTTAGACTTGTTAGTGAACACACACACATATTACAGTATATATAGGTAGAGCTCAGAAAGACTCATTTTGGAAATGGAACAAGGAAGATGGGTTCGTGGAGGGAGAAGGGTGACAGGGAGAGGGCGGATGCGTGGAGGAAGACAAAGAAGACAAAGAGCTGTTATTTCAGATGAAATAAGGGCTACACTTATAGACCATGTCGTGAACCATGGTCTCTCATTGAGAGAGGCAGGGTTGAGGGTGCAACCCAATCTGCAAAGATCCACAGTGGCATCTGTAATGCGAATTTTCCATCATGCAAACAGGTGAGAGTTACATCCTTACAGTAAATGAAAACATTACAGGAATCTATTTTGTATTGCAATTATAGAATATTTACACAGATATATATTACAGTAAGTTTGACTGTAAAATATATTTTTACAACAGGACCGAAAGGCTGCCCCCAACAGGGGGAAGAGGAAAAATATTTTCAGATGCGCAGGAAAATGCTATTGTTGACATGGTTGTTGTCAACAATGCAATAAAACAGTGGGAGATTCAAGATAGAGTGCTGGCTGATAATGATATATTTGAAAATGTGAATTCTGTCAGCACAACAACTATTGCTCGAGTCCTAAAGAAACACCAAGTTACAATGAAACAGTTATACACTGTACCGTTCGAGAGAAACAGTGAACAACGGGTAAAAGAGCAAAGATACCAATATGTCCAGGTAAGACGTCTGAGGTTACGTACACAGCTATACAAAATATTTACAGTAAAAAAAAACACTAGCATTTCTACAGTAAAACTGTGCACTTACTGTTTTTCAGAGAGTAATGGAGGTGGAAGCACTGGAAAGACCACATTCATTTGTATTTATCGATGAAGCTGGATTTAACCTTGCCAAAACACGGCGCAGAGGAAGGAATGTTATAGGTCAAAGGGCCACTGTGGAGGTTCCAGGCCAAAGGGGGGGAAATATCACCATGTGTGCTGCAATGGCCAATGATGGTTTGCTTCTCAACACACCACTCATTGGCCCATACAACACAGAAAGGCTTATAGCTTTCCTAGAACAGCTCTATGCTCAGCTAGTGCCAGCAGAACAGGGGGAGCCAGTAAGAAACCCCCAAGTTTTTGTCATAGTTTGCGATAACGTTGCTTTTCACCACTCTGCAGCTGTCACAGATTGGTTTGCAGCACATCACAGATTTATGGTTTTGTACCTGCCTGCATATTCACCCTTCCTCAGCCCAATAGAGGAGTTTTTCTCTGCCTGGAGGTGGAAAGTGTTTGGTCAACACCCACATGACCAAATGTCTCTTTTGGAAGCCATGCGTGCCGGATGTGAGGACACGAGTCCAGAGGACTGCCAGGGATGGATAAGGCACTCCAGAAGGTTCTTCCCCAGGTGCATGGCAAGAGAAAACATTAGATGTGATGTTGAAGAAAACCTGTGGCCTGATACTAGAGAGAGGCAGGATTAGCCCCTCAATTATTTGTTCGAATTACGGTATGTACTTTTAGTTTCTACCTTTTTTTTCTCATTACTGTAATTCCGTAAATTACTACAGACTATTGAAGCAAACTGCTAATTTTCATTTACCTTAAAGAATTGTTATGTTCTAAAAAATTTAATAAATCATGTGAAAGAATGTCACTCTTTTCTTTGAAGAAAATATTACTTTGTATGAAGTCACTGAAATTGTTCAAACTGTAAAGATGAAAAGTTTGTATTTTCTGTATTGGTGTTTGATGCTAGTGTTTTTACTCTCAGTGTGTTCTGAGTGACAGTGTGTGTTATCTCAGTGGGGGTTGTGCATAGTGTTTGGCTGCACTGAGCGTGTTTTGAGCCATGTGTTAAGAGTTGTGTTGCTTGGAATGAGTTTTGCAGGTGATGTGAACTGTTTAGCTCAGGTGACTGTTGGTAGTGCAGACTGTAGTTAGAGTTTTGCACATGTGACTCCAGTTGTGCCCACTATTGTTTAGCAATCGAAAAAAACTGTAATATATTTGTAATATAGTCAACAACTAATTCTAAAACACTGAGAAATATAGACATTTCATTGATTTAGACATGACCCTCCCCTGGACTAAATAAAAAAAATACTAAACCTTGCCCCAGACTGAAATGACTCTCCCCAAAATTCCTCCATGTACCACATTCCGTGAATTATGAAAGGTCCCTAAGAATATGAACACTTTCTAATATGAAGCCAGTATGATGAAAGCGCATTAAAATGCCTCTCCAGTTTAATTTCCTTGGAGCCCAGTAAACCCTGATTTCCTGCCAGTGTCATGTTGGAACATGTAAATTATGTGCAAATGTTATCGACCAAGTGAACACACTCTACAATCTCTGGCTGTGAGAGCTGTACATACTCTGTGGCCTGTTTATTAGGTACACCCGCCTAGTACTGGGTTAAACCCCCCCCAACCCTTTGCCTACAGAACAGGCTGAATTCTTTGAGGCATGGATTCTACAAGGTGTCGGAAACGTTCGTTGCTCAATTGGTATCAAGGGACCTAACGCTTGCCAGGAAAACCTTCCCCACACTAGTACACCACCACCACTAGCCTGTACCATTGACAACGGGCAGGATGGGTCCATGGACTCATGCTGCTTACACCAAATCTTAACTCTACAGTCAGCATGACGCAACAGGAACTGGGATTCGTCAGACCAGGCAATGTTTTTCCACTCAATTGTCCGGTGTTGGTGAGCGGGTGCCCACTGGAGCCGCTTCTTGCAATGTTCTTGGTAAACTATTGTGCAAGAGGTTGGCCGTTTCTGAGATGCTGGATCCGGCGTGCCTGGCACCGACGATCACACCACGCTCAAAGTCGCTTAGGTCACTCGTTTTGCCCATTCTAACGTTCTCTCAAACAGTAACTGAATTCCTCAATGCCTGTCTGCCTGCTTTATGCAGCAAGTCATGGCCACATAATTCACTGTAGGACATTTTTTGTGAACGGGGTGGTGTACCTAATAAACTGTATAGTGTATGTTTAAACGTGAGTGCATCGTGTGTGTCCATGCCTCCTTGTGTGTGCACGAGTGTGTCCATTCCTCCATCCGTATGTGCCGGTCTATGTACTGTATGACACATGTTTGAGGTATATGTTCATGCTTTGAGTGGTGAAGGTGTGTTTGCTTCTTCTCCTATCCCTGGCGAATCACTCTGATGCAAATGGAAGTGCAGGCAGGACATGTGGTTTAAATAAGTTATAGCTCTGTGGCTGTTACTAACAAAAGCCAAGCGCTCTGCTTTCACCACTCAACACCAGGTGGCAGTTGGGAGAGCGTGTGACGTCTATTGCTGCCACTGCTCCTTTGCTGTTGGTCTCTCTGCAGATCAGCACAGCAGCCAGCAAGTCAATAGAATAGCAGAATGATCATCCAGTTTACACTGTATGGTATTATTTATAGAGGCCGTAATTATGCTCCACTGCACAGATGTGTGTGGGGTGGGTGGGCTGAGAATAATAAAGGAGTAGCCAAGAATATCATGCAATAGAAAGTGTAAATAATTCAAATGAGCAGTCTAGGTATGTTTGCCTCAATTTGGTATTGTCTCAGGAAATTATTATGCCACAGTGAAAGATAATAAAAACAGAAAAAAAGTATTTTGGATTTAAACATTTTTATTTCAGTTCAGTTGTACTGTTTATAAAAGAGTCTGCTTTGATACCAACATATATTTGCATGTCTGTGTGAATGTGTGTCACCTCTAATTCTTGGATAAATGTGTGATATGTGCATTTTAATTTGTGAGGTTGTTTTTTAGTACCAATGAATGTGTGTCTGAGTATGTGTCTGAGTATGTGTCTGGTTGTTAGTAAGGCAACATGCAGTCTCGTTTCAGATGGCTTCAAAGGGCAAACACTGTAATGGTTTAAAAGACCTGTTTTAGCCAGGAGAGCAGACACAGGGGAGGGGCCAGGGCACATTGTTGAGTGACAGGAGGTGTGTCTTGTATGACTGAGCAGTAAAAGCATGACGAATGGGTGGAGAGATTTGTTTCCTCTGAGACCAGATGTATGGGATGTCAAGCAGTGGAGGCTGGTGGGAGGCGCTATAGAAGGATGGGCTCATTGTAATGGCTGGAATGGAATAAATGGAATGACATGAAACCACATTGGACTCCGTTCCATATATTCCATTCCAGTCATTACAATGAGCCCATCCTCCTATAACGCCTCCCACCAGCCACCACTGATGTCAAGGTATTTCACCTGGCGACTACTTGCATCCACTTCTGAGGTAGGCCTACATACTGAATCTGTTGGGCACTTTATCTTTAATCTGATCACATGCAAAAACACCTCAACAGATCTTATTTATTGCCTTTCATTGCAACTAGTGAAATTATAAAGGCCATTGCAAACCCCCCATGTAACCGTTCTCTCTTTGATAACGCTATAATTGCAGACCCAGGTTTGAGTGGAAAGACAGCTGGAAACACCAGACAGTATCTGTTTATGAGATACATAGTTCCCTGTATGTACTGCAGCCCCATTGAAGGTGTGAGACTGGGTAACGTGATCGGTCATGTGAATATGGGGAGTAAAACAGACAATATGATACTGTTAACCCATAACTCCACTTTCACTCCGACCCTGAACCCCGATCTGTCATAATAAGGGGATTTCAGGCATTAAGACACAAGGGGTTAAATATACACAGGCTTCAAACACATATTAATCAACAAACCTGGCTAAAGCATACACTGATATAAGTACATCTACAGTATAAGTACAGGTGTTACGTTAGCTGACAGCGTGAACACTACCAGTAAGTCTCACATTTCCGAAACTCTTGGGGAGAAAAAATATATATTGTTCTGAGAAGTCTTTCTCAACGTTGTGGTGTATATGCGTGTGTGTGTATATGCGTGTGTGTACTGTATGTGTGATAAGGTGATCTTGAGTGGGCACAGGGGATGGTGGGTGAGGATGGTCACAGTGGTAAGGTGGGTAAATGTCGGGGATGAGGTATATGGACGGTAAAGGCATTAGGGTAGGAATGTGTAGAGTGTTTATGGTTGAGGGTTGTTTTGGCTGGGGAGGATCTTTTTGATTTTTTGTTGTTGTTTCCATCGATTCACACAAAGAAAGCATCAGAGAGGAGACGCTGGGGGCAGTAAGGTTCCCCAGGACCCATTGGGTGACGATGGGATACGCAGGACAAGCAGCAGCTCTTCTAAATCAGAAGACGAGGGAGACCGCTGCTAATCACTGAGGTCAGGACCAACACTCCTGAGAGAGAGAAAGAACATTTTAAATATTGTGAGTGAGAGAAGCAGAAGTAACAGATTTCTGCTGCAGATGTATTCATCAAAATGGACTTGCCAACATGTGCGTTTTGGCAGAGTAGTGGATTATCTGGCATCTTTGGTGCCACCCTAATTTTCAGTCCCCATGTATTAAGAGGTGTGCTTTCAATATATGAGAACATGTAGTTCCTGCATTAGGATATGGTTGACTGATACCCAGGTGTAAAACATCCCCTAGCTCACACCTAACCCCATACCTCACACCTAACCCCATACCTCACACCTAACCCCATACCCCACACCTAACCCCATACCCCACACCTAACCCCATACCCCACACCTAACCCCATACCTCACACCTAACCCCATACCTCACACCTAACCCCATACCTCACACCTAACCCCATACCTCACACCTAACCCCATACCTCACACCTAACCCCATACCTCATACCTAACCCCATACCTAACCCCATACCTAACCCCATACCTAACCCCATACCTCACACCTAACCCCATACCTCACACCTAACCCCATACCTCACACCTAACCCCATACCTCACACCTAACCCCATACCTCACACCTAACCCCATACCTCACACCTAACCCCATACCTCACATCTAACCCCATACCTCACATCTAACCCCATACCTGTCACTGTATGTCCATTTTGACTCTGTGCGCTGAGGCTTTTTGCCATGGCCCTTCAGTTAAAGGCTTTACCTTTACATATTAGTAGATCGCCTGCTGTTATTTGGATACTGCATCAAATGTCACAGCAATTTTAGGACTGCCTCAAGCACATCAAATTGACATATCGCTATTTCAAGAGGATATACCACCTTGCTCCCTGACTATACGCAAACACTTGCACATAAATATGACCACACACACACACACCTCCATACAAGTACAAACACACACTCACCTACTGTCCGGCCTGCTCAGCTCCCTGTGAGAAGTCACCCTGTGTGGCACAAACAAAGAAAGCGGATTAGCAAGAGAACTAATATATACATAATCTCTACTACTACTACTTCTGCAGCCGCCCATGCTGCTACAGAGGAGAATGGTGATGACAACTTCCTCTGATGTAATCTCCAGCTGAGCATGTGAGTAATGATTGGGAGGAGGGTTAAGCTGGAGAGAAAGAGAGATGTTAGTGTTTTCAAACCACGGTTCTGGTTAATCGACATGCACAGGCATCTCTTTAGTAGGGTAGTTATGGCTTCAATGGCAGACAATGAATTGAGATATCAGGGGCTCAGGCACTCAGGAAAAAGATCCTTGATAGTTTCCTCAGTTGATTAATGCCCAACAATTACCATGGCAATCATCTGTATTAGGGTAGAAATTATCATTCTGACTCCTGGCATGGAATTAGGATATTAGTTTGGTGAATGGTGTGGAGTTTGATTGTGATTATTCATGGAAGTAGCAATATCCCCTGATTTGGTTATAAAAATGTTAATATGATGTTATTGCTGTGGGAATAATTATGAGCTCAATCACTAATATAATTATTCCTCTGATTAGAACCGGTGGGTAATAATTCTAGCAAGAAGATGCCGCAATCATGTCCTTACCACATTCTATAACAGTGACGGAAAATTTGATAATGAGGATGATTTGTGCCATATCATAGTATGTCTACGGTTGTTTACTCTGACCTTGCCTCTACTGTACTCTCCTACAAAAGGCTTTTTAGTGCCTTTGAAAATGAACATATAATAGAGCCGGGAGAGAGATGGAGCGATGGGAGATTGAAAAAGGAAGGGGGTTGATTGCCTGCTGCGGTGAGGAGCGATGGAGAGATTGTTAGGGCTGTGGATTTAATTACAGATGGATCTTGCTTTATATTACAAAGAGCCTGAAAGAAGAAAGGACACACAGATGTGCACACACGCACACCGGCATACGTACACTCACGCATGCCTGCATGTTCACCCACACCCACAAACAAGAACAAAGAACATATTTCAATTGAGTGGAATTAAGTAATGCTATCAATATGCTGCGAACAAACAAAGATGTTGTCCCAGAGTACACTCCATCTGTCCTGCAGCCATAGAGCCCAGCCTGCTGGGTCAGAGGCAGGAGACGCATGTTAATGTAGCGGGGACACCGCCATCTTTACTGCACTACAAATGACCACAACATACTGGCGAGCAGCTTTTAAATTAACCTTCATCAATGTCATATTTGAAAGGGATCTATACTCTACCTTTTAAATTCATTACATCTTTTCAATGGTGTGTATTCCTTTGAATTCATTGTATGATTTGGGATTGGGGGCTTGTGTTCTTGCAATGTTTTTCTCAATGGGGCCGATTCAGATTTAGGACATTTATTATTTTCCTACACACTTCTCTTGTATTTGATATTCAGACTCTGCAGGTGTGGCAAACCTTGCGCGCTCTGAATACATTTCATTCAATCGCTAAAAATCCATTTGCTGGCCAACAGATCTTCTCATTGAGTTTTCATTCAGTAGGGTTTTCAGTACATTTATCTTAAGCCATCCTTTAAATATGATGTACCTTTTTAAGTTAGATTTTTTCGACACTCACTGGAATATATAGAGAGAAAGGGTTCTGAATATTAGAGATCATTGCTGGAAAGCCATCTAAATATATGCATATTCGTCTTAGTTTCAGCACCAATTGGTAGATTAAAAAAAGACTCATTTTGTAAATTATTTTAGGTTTAGGAAATTATTTTTGAAATCAAACAGGGGTTGAAGAGCCTTTACGCACGAAAAAAAAAAGTTTTGATTCATTCTGAAAATGTCCACATTCAGTTCTTCAACCCATGGTAATGTAGGAAGAATAGTGTACAAATGAAGGTAAACGAAACAATGTAATTAAATGGACTGATAATGCTGGCTATACCAACTGAAGGGAACTAACAGTAAATTGGCAGTTGAATATGCGGTTATTAGGCCTGCAGACGGTCGATACTGATAGTGGTTCATATTTAACATGATAATTAAGACAGTAATGCCAAAAATAAACATAAATGACATTTGAGAGTGCCCATCTCTGCAAGGTAGAAGGCCATACAAATTCTGCATAATGGCACAGCGTTTCTTAAACTTTACTGTGGGAAAGTTGATATCCTTCAGTTTTCTGCCACATAACAAGTGTCATTTGTATGTATAATTCCCTTATCCAAACGCATTACTCATTGACCTCTTATCAAGTTGTAAATTATAGTGCATGTAGAATGGTGTTCTCTCTATCGGGAAAAAGAAAAGAAAGGAGATACTTTTTCCACATGGACCCGGCAGGTTCGCTAGACCTTATTCATGGTTTCCTTGCGCGTAAAAGATGGTGGAATTAAGTCAAGGTCAGAATAGGGTGTAGCTGTAGACACACTGCATTTATTCCATCTCCACCCCAAACTAATAGCGTTTGAATAGCATGCTATTCTCATGCTTAAATTCAAGGTCAGAAAACGCAGAGAGAGAAAAGTGCATGAAAAGGAATTTACGTTCCATATCCCCACGTTTCACGTAGGTTGGAATTCTACCCAGTGTGAACATACACTAGCAGCTTGAGGAAATGTTGACTCATTTGGAGCTGAGCAGTCGCACATCCATCTGTCCTCCTTCAAGCCAACCAGCACCCAAACACCACTGTAGCCTACCAGCCAGCATCCACCTTGACTGCTAATTACTGCATAAAGTCATGGTGCTTCAATCACAAGGCAATAAAGGCAGCAAGCATCATGCAGTGCATTCATTTATTCGTTTGTTCTACTAAACTCTCCACCCACCCCCCCTTCCAAACCAAAACCAGAACCAGCCACCTCAGTTACAGCTTCTTCCTGTCCCTGTTCCTGCCAGACACCCCAGTTATGGATGGAAAGAGAAGAAACAATACAAGTTACCAACAACACTCACAGACACAAAAGGTCCAAGTAGGCTTTGATCCTTTAACTCAGCATTCCTTATATCTGACAAGACATTTGCACACAAGTCAACTTCGAACAATCAGTGTTTTTGACCAGGATTAGATTGTTGATAGAAGGACATGTTGAAGACTCCTCTCCTGGAATCCCAAGGCTGATCTCAACTCTGTTATAACTAGGGTTGCAAAGGGGAGGGTATAATACTGTAAACTTCTGAAGTTTACCAGTAAACTACCAGAATTTTGGGAACGTTCAAGGAATATGACATTTTATCAGATGACATCTAGTGGCCTTTTTGGGTACTTCAGAGCGTTTTGGGTCTTATAAAACCATACCAAACGTAACATATCGTACTAATTTGAATGTCCCCGGATTTATATTTACTGTTATGTCTAGTCAGGCTCTGGGGTCAAACCAGGCTGTGGGGTCGAACTGGTGAGAGTTGTGAAAAAAGACAATAGTTAGAAGAGTACCATTGTTGATTATATGCTTTTCTCATTCATTAGGCTATTTTCTCTGGAACCCTACAGTCTATCCACTAGAAACACATGGACAATATGGACTCATATGTATAGAACATAAAAAATAATACTATAAACTAATGCATTCGGTATACGTTATTCAAGTATAATTTACCAAAGTTACCATACATGACCTGTTAATTACCGATAGCTTTGCAACCCTTGTTATAACTGTATATGGCTTTAATTCAACCACCTCTAACCGACCAGCCCACAGTTCCCTGTAGAGGAAAGGAGTTTGTCATCTTCACAATATGAAAAGGCAGGATGTGACGCACCTGGTTCACCAATCCGGAGTTCACTGCCACATTCTCCAACCCCTCCACTGTTTGCTGAGACAGCTCATTGGCCCCGGCGACCGTTGCGTCCCCGACAATATTGGCCTGGTCAGTCGTTCTCTGGGCCACTGGGAAAAGGGGACAGGGAGTTGTCATACTCTGTCCTTGGACCAATGTTTCTCCTCAGAATTTGGTATGTGAAAAAACCTGTGTGAGTCTGATCCCTGTATAGTTAGAAATGTAATGCAGTGTATTTTCTGTGGGTAGTGTTGCACTGACCTGTGTTCACACCTGCTACCATCCCGTCCTTTGTCTTGTTCCCTGTAAAAGAGAGAAACAACCTTCTTAAAAAGAGGTAGATGATTTATGTTTAAATAGCGTTTCTCAAACTCAAAGAGCTTAACATTGGATGGGGGGTAACTCACCCCTTCCACCATCAATGCAGCTTCAAAATCATTTGATAACATGGAATAGCTCAGTAAGGACACCAAGTTTTGTACAATATACTATACCATCCACTACCAATTTATTTGGACAGTGAAGCTAAAACGTTTAATTTGGCTCTATACTCCAGCATTTTGGATTTGAGATGTTTCATATGAGGCAAGAGTACAGAATGTCACCTTTTATTTTAGGGTATGTTCATACAATACACAAAGTTTAGTATTTGGTCCCATATTCCTAGCACCCAATGACTGCATCAAGCTTGTGACTCTGCAAACTTGTTGGATGCATTTGCAGTTTGTTTTGGTTGTGTTTCAGATTATTTTGTGCCCAATAGAAATTAATGGTAAGTAATGTATTCTGTCACTTTTATTGTAAATAAGAATAGAATATGTTTCTGATCACTTCTACATGAATGCTACCATGATTACAGATAATCATGAAGGAATCATGAATAATGATGAGTGAGAAAGTCAGAGGCACAAAGATCATACCTCCAAGACAAGCTAACCGCTCACCATTACCAATAACAGGGGAGGTTAGCATTTTATATTATACCTCCAAGACATGCTAACCTCTCACTATTACCAATAACAGGAGAGGCTAGCATTTTATATCATACCTCCAAGACAAGCTAACCTAACCTCTCACCATTACCAATAACAGGGGAGGTTAGCATTTTATACCATACCTCCAAGACATGCTAACCTCTCACATTACCAATAACAGGGGAGGTTAGCATTTTATATCATACCTCCAAGACATGCTAACCTCTCACCATTACCAATAACAGGGGAGGTTAGCATTTTACATCATACCTCCAAGACAAGCTAACCTCTCACCATTACCAATAACAGGGGAGGTTAGCATTTTCTGGCGTATGATATTTATGCCTCTAATTTTCTTACTCATCATTCTTCATATAAACAAACTGTAAAGGAATCCAACAAGTTTGTAGAGTCACAAGCTTGATGTAATCATTGCGTGCTAGGAATTAATACACATGCGTTCATTTGTACAAATACTTAAAACACTTTCAAATGGAGGGGAAAGGGGGATACCAAGTCAGTTGTACCGATGAATGCCTTCAACTGTAATGTGTCTTCCATATTTAATCCAGCCCCTTTGAATCAGAGAGGTGCGGGGGGGGGGGGCAGCCATAATCGACATCCACATCTTCGGCGCCCGGGGAACAGTGGGTTAACTGCCTTGCTCGGACTATGTACATAAAAATGCTTTCATATCTAAATAACAAATATGTATGAAAATACCCTCAAAGAAAAGGTGACATTCTGTACTGCCGACTCATGAAACATTTGATCGCAAATCCAAAATGAGTACAGAGCTAAATTAAAAGCTTTACCTTAACTGTCCAAATCAATATGTAGAGAAGTGTACAAGCCCGATCAACATCTACAGGCTTCCCTAACACTTCAATACTTAATGATTTGGGCACAGAAACAGTCTCCCTCTCTCATGGTTATTTTATAGGGCCAGATCCTTGGTGTCTGTTTAAAGACCAATGGGTTCTGCTCAGCTGGTCCAGTACTGTCTGTTCTCTCCCATTCTCTCTGGGCCCTTTGGAGCTCAGCCCATCTCTGCCTCACAAAGAGTCCTTGAGGGAAGATAAAGGTCAGTCATTCCACCAGACACAGAACTGTATGGGTCGAGTCCTGCTGGCCAGCCAAACCCACTCAACGTCCTCAAAACAACTGGCATGGAGCATTGGAGTGGGTTTCCCCCTCCCTCCCACTCAAATCACCAACACAACAAGCCTTGCTCTGTTCTCCCTTCTGACCCTTTTGAGCCGGGAGACGTGTTTGAAAGTCCCTCCCAGTCCCTGCACAAAAACACATTTCTCTTGTCAAGCGTGTCATTGTTATTGTACTCCTTACACGACAATGGGCTAATTTAGTACTGGGGATGTAGAAATTGCCATGGGCTAAAGTCCTCCTGTCCTATGTAGAACACAGACAGACACAAGAGCCAGGCTATTGTATTGTCAATGCTCTAATCAATACAGAGGAGGTAATATCGCCAAGCAACTATCGACGTTGTAACATGGTCAGTTTTTGTGAGGAATCGAACAATCTGTGGTTACAAATACTTCCCCTGCAGCTAAGATGGTAGATACTGATACTATAATACACGACTACACACCCACAAAACACAATGTTAGAGTGATAACGAGCGAAGATAACTGAAATACAGCACCTCATTGTCTCATAAGAACGTGATAGCATCTTTGATTTTGTATGTAGTAATGTCTGCACCCAGAACCAGATTTCACATGGACGCTGGCAAGTTAATTGTTTAGTCTGTCACGAGAGAGATATTTAGCATCACATGAACGCCACTCTGCACAACAATTATGTGTTTAGGGTGTTCATTTGAGGTGGGTTCCATTGCATCTCTCTCTGATTAATTTACACCGTCGTAGTCTAGTTTCCTCACATCCTGCTATGATAAGATGACACTTCTGTCAGAGACAGAAGAGGAAGCGAGACCAGAGGGAGGGAGAACAAAATGGCTAAGTGAATGTGGTGCTGAATGGAGAGCGGCACAATCCAAACAGAATGGGATGATTACGTGTGCATACATATAAAGGTAACTCTGACCTCTCATCTGTGATTTTACCTCTCTCCCTCCCCTCCACACACTCACCATCCTGTAGCACTAGGCCTCGTGACTGTCTACCACCCACCCAGGAGCAGCTGAGCATCGGACACACACACACACACACACACACACACACACACACACACACACACAGGATTAGCACTCAGTGTAGATAGAGAGGCAGCAGATCAGGGACAGGGGGGGATTTGAGACGGTTCTCCTCTTTAAAAAAAAATCCTAATCCATTCTCTCTCATACCGTAGATGACTCAGACAGTAAAGTGCTTGATGCCTGGTGGGCCTTTGCTGTGTGTCAGTACGCTCAGCACGCTCCACTGCTCCGACCGCACTCTCAGGGCACTCCCTCTTTTCTTAGTCCCGCAGCTAGCTCCCCTGGTAGGGCACTGGGCTCTCTCTATGGCTGTCTGTCTGTGTGTGCATATCTGCTTGCCTTTCCGGAGTAGAATGCTGCCACTCTTTTAGCAGTCACTCCAATCTCTGCCACCCCCACCTCCTTCACCCCACCACCACCCCACAGTCCACTTATCAGTGCTACCTGTCTGTCAGGATCGCTCACTGAGAAGAGATGCAGGCAGTGAAGGAGAGCCACTGTCTCAAGACTGACAGTTGTTTGATCATAGAAAGGCAGATCTGACTGTCCCAGCCACAGTAAGTCCAGTGATGAATTTGGATGGATATATAGGGATTCACACTGACAGGGATGGGGGGGGATTGGTACGCTGCATTGGCATTCAGACGAAGAGGAGAGAACCACAAAGATTTTAAAAAGGAGACAAAAATGAAGCTGATGATAAGATATGACTGAGCAGTAATGTTAGAGGTCAGATGATCTCTTTACAGCTCTGTGAAGATCAATAAACCAGTGAAATGTGATGGGCCCTGCCCTCTGTGGCTGAATGGCTCCACGAGGTCCTTCAGCAGAACAGGGTGGATCCCCTGTGGTGGGGATGATTTTGGATTAATGGATAAGGATTATCCCACAGCCTCCTCCTCTGTCTCTGCTTATTGACAGCCAATGAATGAGAAACTGTAATTATTGGAATCTGAGAGTACGCCACCCATTCATTCATTGTCTCGTTACCTCATTCTCATGATCTCTTTTTCTTCTCTCTCTCTCTCTCTCTCTCTCTCTCTCCCTTTCTCTTCTCCCCTCCTTCTACCGGAAATTAAACCAGGAATCAGATGACACTCAAATGTTTCATTCATTTGTTTATCGTTGCCCTCTTTCTCTCCTTCCCTCTCTTCCCTTTCCTCTTCTCCAGGTTGTCATCGCTGTAACAGAGACAGTGACAGAGTCATGTTTCAGCATTCTGTATGAATCTGTGTATGATTCAGTGTTGTAATGTGTCAGTGTTCTCTCGATGTCTCAGTGTTCTGTATGTGTTAGTGGTGCTCAGGGCTGTTGAACTGGCCTGTGCTGAGTTGGGTGGGGTTGGGCTGACGGGGGTGGGGGTGGGGGGGGTTCTGACCATGGGGCGAGCTGCATTAGTCACGCTCCGAGACGCCCATGATAAATCTCACTGCTGCAGCGGACAGACAGGCAGGTGGGTGGGTGGCATAGCAGATACAGAGACCCCTCCCTCTCACCCCGGTAGCACCATATTGTACTATCACACATACAACCTAACAAGCACATACACACCCATCTAAATATGTGAAAAAACACACATCTATTCAGTTTGATAACACTGAGCAATATTATAGTACAATCACCTCCCCCTGCTCTAAAATGTGTGTGTGTCACATGTAGAGAGATAGATTGCATTTAATTTAATTGACCATAAATATTATTGACAATATTTTGTTGGCCAATATCCACTACATAATGAATAGAATACCTCAGTACTGCTCAACCAGACTTTTCCCTCTTAAATTAGAACATCTTGTGCCTGAGGCATGTGCAAATAAATAAATATCTTCCTCTACCTTTCTGCCCCTTTTATCTGCTCTTCTCCATTCTCTTGCCCCTCTCCTTTGGTCCTTTGTCATCTTTCTCTTTTTCCTTGTTCTAAATTCCCTCCAGCTCTCTACAGTATCTATGTTTCCATCACAAGTAAGATTTAGCACATGCACTGCCTGGATGTGGATCCCATTTTATTCAAACATCGCAGACAGACCAGTGCACTCACCCATCAAAAACAAGCACAGCAGGCAAGCGTCACAGGATCAAAACGGAAACCAGATTATCCCACATAAAAACTGTGATGTACTATTTTCAGCTAACCACCTCGGTCTATCCTCCACACCCTTCACCATCATCACCACTCCTGTACTCACCCACATACATGACTCCCTCCTTAGTTTTGGCAGCTGCCTCCTCCACCCCTGCCTTGGTCTTCTCTGCTGCTGCCACGACGCCCTCCTTGGCAATTGAGAATCCTTTCTTCAGTGCATCCATGCTGGTCTGCTGTTATGGGGCTGTGTCTTTTAGCTGGCTCTGGCTGCGTCTTGGAGCTGGTAGATTAGGCTGCTCGGTGTGCCTGTCTGCGTGTGCGTCTGTGTGTGTGAGTGTGCCTGCGAGTGTGTATCTCTGCGTGTTGGGTGTGTGAGTGTGCGAGCATACGTTTATGCGCTGCTCTTATGAGAGAGCGGGGCTGGACTGATCTGTACTGCTGAGGCAGATTGGAACACCCTCAACAAGGAGAGCAGCTGAGTGAATGAGAGGGAGGCGGGGGGGGGGGGGGGGGGGGGGGGGGAGAGATGGAGAGGCTGGGAGAGAGGGATGGAAAGAGATGGGAGAGAAGAGGTAGAAAAAGAGAGAGCAAGTGGGTGAGGAGCAGAAATGCAGAGATGGATTCCACAAGACACTGCTGCATTTCTCAGTTATGATACCTACCCCATTTCTTCTGCTATCGTGCACACAGAGGCAAATACAAATAGGATTAGTGGATTATTCAAGACTGGATTTATCTGTGTGTCAACCCTGGAATCACACCTTTTCCATTTTATTCAACACCAAAACTGCAGTTCTCTGCTCTCCCTCACGACATTTAAGATTCACCAACCTGCCATCCTCAACAATATACTATACAGGCACTGATATATTGATATGATACAATGCAGTATATGATGATTCAATGAGATACAGTACTTTACACTTTATTGCCCATTTCCATGAAAATTCATTTTATGAAGTCAGCAGCATCTCGAACATACAGATTTAGGATCTCAATTTGAGCCAGTTTGCTACAGCAGGAAAATAATCCTCCAGCAACAGGAAATGTGAATTATTATGTGGATTATAATTAATGGTACTTTTTGTAGGGGTTGAACATTTTTTTTGTGAGGGAAAATCAAGTCTGACATTTCAAAGTGGAAATTGCAAACTTAAGCCTTTTTAAACCTCTAGTAAACTACAAGTAAAACATGTTCTGCATTGTAGGAATGTTCTCCTGCAACAGGGTGATCAAATTAAGATCCTACATCTGTATTGTACATACCATACATCCCACTATGCATAATTCATAGACAGTACATATGTAGGATCTTAATTTGATCACTGATTTGTTGCTTAGAATTTACCTGGAGATGAGCTTCTTGATTGACATAAATTCACTGAAAACCCACACTAACACATGGTTATATTAACAGTATTGCACTTTTCATGTAGCCTATTTTTGGCCAGCTAAAAGCCTAACCACTGATCAAGCAACATTATGGACCAAATATTCAAATACTGTTGCTGCAGGATTATTCTCGCTGTGACAATATGTCAAATTAAGATCCTACATCTGTATATACACCACACTCACTCGTACGCAGGTTTCGTACGCAGGTTTCTCCCTGGAAATTGAGATTCGATTCCACTTCGATCTCTCGTAGCAAGAGGACTGGGAGGGGGAATGGATCATAAAAAAAAAAATATTTTACCTTTATTTAACAAGTCAGTTAAGAACAAATTCTTATTTTCAATGACGGCCTAGGAACAGTGGGTTAACTGCCTGTTCAGGGGCAGAACGATAGATTTGTACCTCGTCAGCTCGGGGGTTTGAACTTGCAACCTTCCGGTTACTAGTCCAACGCTCTAACCACTAGGCTACCCTGCCGCCCCATCATGAAGCCCAGAGCTATAATTAGCGCTTGTGAAGCTAGTTACACATGGCTGCTAAAGCACATCCATTCAATACACACAGCATCCCCCCACTCTACATCAAAGTGAATGGCAGAGAGCCCTTTTAGATTGCCTGACCTGTAAAAGCTATCCAAACTAATGGTAATACTAAATGGTGGTGCAGATAAAGTATTTTTAGAGATATAGCTAAATAAATATACAATAGTATCATTGTATATGTACGTATGCTTCAGTTTAATAAAGCTCAGGACTTTCTATAAGGAGAGTGCTGTAGTGCCATTGAGGGAAACATTCAAACAACAGGGTCAACATTCAAACAGGTCATCATGACTTGATGTTCTATCAGAGAAACACAACTTGTTATTGATGTCGGCTGCACTCGTTTCCACTCAACATTATCCAGCAAGAAATAGAGAACCAGACACCGTGTCACTCCCTTATGTATCAGTAAGGAAATAGAGATCCAGACACCGTGTCACTGCCCTCTGTATCAGTAAGGAAATAGAGATCCAGACACTGTGTCACTCCCCTCTGTATCAGTAAGGAAATAGAGATCCAGACACCGTGTCACTCCCCTCTGTATCAGTAAGGAAATAGAGATCCAGACACCGTGTCACTACCCTCTGTATCAGTAAGGAAATAGAGATCCAGACACCGTGTCACTACCCTCTGTATCAGTAAGGAAATAGAGATCCAGACACCGTGTCACTCCCCTCTGTATCAGTAAGGAAATAGAGATCCAGACACCGTGTCACTACCCTCTGTATCAGTTAGGAAAGTAGGATGGGGATATATCCTGAGGTAGCATGGTATTACTAATGAAGCGGATTAATGTCCGAATCTCTGTACGATGCATGTGACGTGAATGTATGAACGAAACAGACATCGAATGAGAATCACATGGAAAGGAGGGGCTAAGAGAATGCTAAAATATGTTGAGGTCAGGTGTATGGGAGATTGGGGACTTAAAGTCTGCTGTGTTAGGGCTTATTGGGATGAGAGGGAATCGGAGACGTAGAGTTTTAGTCCCAGGGGTGTGGATGTCCATTGGAGTGTAAAGAGGAACCAACATCAGGAGTAATGAAATGGTTCTATGGACCCATTCAGACAACCAATGACCTCATCTATTAATGAGAAATGGAGGATTGCCTACACTGTGATAATGGGTTTTACAATACAGCCACTGCTACTTTGGCCTTAGATACACAGTGGTGGTACAGAAGGGGGGGGGGGGGTCATCCCCTAGCTCCATATGCGACCTCATATTATTAAAAGGTAAATATTATACAATTGAAAATAATTATCCCTTAATATGTAACAAGATAAAGCACTTAGAATGTGAGAAAATATCTTCCCAGATGATATTTATATTCAGGCTAAGTGGCCAATTGGAAAATTAATGAAGAGCTGCAAATGGAGAGTGATAATTGGATAATTTTTTGCACCATTATCTCTGCTGAAAATCAGTTTGTTGTCTGTTCGGTTCCCCTGGAGTTATCCATTTCAACCCTGAACAGGCTGAAAAAGGCAGACGTTTCACCCCTGTGATCGGGTTTGTTGGCCAGACACCTTGCACAGTCCCAGATTTGCAGCTGCCTCAATCCCCTTGTGTCCTGAATCCTGGGCAGAAAACAGAGTGACTCAGAGAATAACCTCTAGCAGGCAGACAACATGGCAGCCTGCCTGCAGCCCCAATACCCGACCAGCCTCCTCCAGCCACCTTTCTCCCTCCTCCCTGCAGCCTCAGTCTCTCCTCGGATTGGCTAAGGGCCAGCGCAGGGCTATTTTTAGAGGAGCTCACTTCTCGTATAACAAGGAGAGAATGCATAGTGGATCAGCTCCTATGGGTAGCTGTGATAGCAGATCGCCCGCCCTACAGGAAGGGGTGGAGTGATACGATGGTCAGAAGAGCAGTGGTCAATACAGATCACGAGAATGTCTGTGAAATATCTCCCTCTTTACACCCTCCCTTCCCTATCATGTGCCATGGCACATGACCATGTTGGGAGTGGCAGCAGGAGGCAAGGCCTATAGACCAGGAAAAGGAGAGTGATGGATGCCTACAATCTCCACATTCACCGCAGGCTGAAATCAAATCAAATTTATTTATATAGCCCTTCGTACATCAGCTGATATCTCAAAGTGCTGTACAGAAACCCAGCCTAAAACCCCAAACAACAAGCACTGCAGGTGTAGAAGCACGGTGGCTAGGAAAAACTCCCTAGAAAGGCCAAAACCTAGGAAGAAACCTAGAGCGGAACCAGGCTATGAGGGGTGGCCAGTCCTCTTCTGGCTATGCCGGGTGGAGATTATAACAGAACATGGCCAAGATATTCAAATGTTCATAAATGAACAGCATGGTCAAATAATAATAATCACAGTAGGTGTCGGGGGGGGGGGGGGGGGCAGAAAGTCAGCACCTCAGGAGTAAATGTCAGTTGGCTTTTCATAGCTGATAATTAAGAGTATCTCTACCACTCCTGCTGTCTCTAGAGAGTTGAAAACAGCAGGTCTGGGATAGGTAGCACGTCCGGTGAACAGCTCAGGATTCCATAGCCGGAGGCAGAACAGTTGAAACTGGAGCAGCAGCACGGCCAGGTGGACTGGGGACAGCAAGGAGTCATCATGCCAGGTAGTCCTGAGGCATGGTCCTAGGGCTCAGGTCCTCAGAGAGAATTAGAGAGAGCATACTTAAATTCACACAGGACACCGGATAAGACAGGAGAAGTACTCCAGATATAACAAACTGACCATAGCCCCCCGACACATAAACTACTGCAGCATAAATACTGGAGGCTGAGACAGGAGGGGTCAGGTGACACTGTGGCCCCATCCGATGATACCCCCGGACAGGGCCAAACAGGAAGGATATAACCCCACCCACTTTGCCAAAGCACAGCCCCCACACCACTAGAGGGATATCTTCAACCACCAACTTACCATCCTGAGACAAGGCCGAGTATAGCCCACAAAGATCTCCGCCACGGCACAACCCAAGGGAGGGCACCAACCCAGACAGGAAGATCACGTCAGTGACTCAACCCACTCAAGTGACGCACCCCTCCTAGGGACAGCATGAAAGAGCACCAGTAAGCCAGTGACTCAGCCCCTGTAATAGGGTTAGAGGCAGAGAATCCCAGTGAAGAGAGTGGAACCGGCCAGGCAGAGACAGCAAGGGCGGTTCGTTGCTCCAGAGCCTTTCCGTTCACCTTCACACTCCTGGGCCAGACTACACTCAATCATATGACCCACTGAAGAGATGAGTCTTCAGTAAAGACTTAAAAGGTTGAGACCGAGTCTGCGTCTCTCACATGGGTAGGCAGACCATTCCATAAAAATGGAGCTCTATAGGAGAAAGCCCTGCCTCCAGCTGTTTGCTTAGAAATTCTAGGGACAATTAGGAGGCCCGCGTCTTGTGACTGTAGCGTACGTGTAGGTATGTACGGCAGAAAGATAGGTAGGAGCAAGCCCATGTAATGCTTTGTAGGTTAGCAGTAAAACCTTGAAATCAGCCCTTGCCTTAACAGGAAGCCAGTGTAGGGAGGCTAGCACTGGAGTAATATGATCAAATTTTGGGGTTCTAGTCAGGATTCTAGCAGCCGTATTTAGCACTAACTGAAGTTTATTTAGTGCTTTATCCGGGAGCTGAAAGGAGCTGAAGTCCTTCATTAGGATTCAGTTTTGGCATAAAGGATGTGTCAGATGACCTACAGACAAAGTCTGCTAAATCTTAAAAAGCTCCTATTCTCCCCACCATGTATTTTGTTTTCAATGGAGCATTTCAGATACAGTACAACATCTGTGTTGAGAACCACAGCACCCCTACCACGGCCAACAGCTCTTCACCCCCCGCAGCAATCTGCCCAAGCGCCCCCGCTTCTCCTTCACCCAAATCCAGATAGCTGATGTTCTGAAAGAGCTGCAAAATCTGGACCCCTACAAATCAACTGGGCTAGACAATCTGGACCCTCTCTTTCTAAAATTATCCGTCGCAATTGTTACCACCCCTATTACGAGCCTGTTCAACCTCTCTATCATATCGTCTGAGATTGGAAAGCTTGGAAAGCTGCCGTGGTCGTCCCCCTCTTTTAAGGGGGTGACACTCTAGACCCAAACTGTTACAGACCTATATCAATCCTGCCCTGCCTTTCTAAAGTCTTCGAAAGCCAAGTTAACAAACAGATCCCCGACCATTTTGAAACCAACCGTACCGTCTCTGCTTTGCAATCTGGTTTCCGAGCTGGTCATGGGTGCACCTCAGCTATGCTCAAGGTCCTAAACGATATCATAACCACCATCGATAAAAGACAGTACTGTGCAGCCGTCTTCATCGACCTGGCCAAGGCTTTCGACTCTGTCAATCACCTCATTCTTATCGGCAGACTCAATAGCCTTGGTTTCTCAAATGACTGCCTTGCCTGGTTCACCAACTACTTCTCAGATTGAGCTCAGTGTGTCAAATCGGAGGGCCTGTTGTCCGGACCTCTGGCAGTCTCTATGGGGGTACCACAGGGTTCAATTCTCGGGACGAGTCTTTTCTCTGTATGTATCAATGATGTCGCTCTTGCTGCTGGTGATTCTCTGATCCACCACTATACATCTGAGCCTTCTTTGGATACTGTGTTAACAAATCTCCAAATGAGCTTCAATGCCATACAACACTCCTTCCGTGGCCTCCAACTGTTCTTAAATGCTAGTAAAACTAAATGCATGCTCTTCAACCGATCGCTGCCCACACCCTCCTGCCCGACTAGTGTCACTACTCTGGACGGTTCTGAGTTAGAACATGTGGACAACTACAAATACCTAGATGTCTGGTTAGACTGTAAACTCTCCTTCCAGAGTCACATTAAGCATCTCCAATCCAAAATTAAATCTAGAATCGGCTTCCTATTTCGCAACAAAGCCTCCTTCAATCATGCTGCCAAACATAACCTCATAAAACCGACTATCCTACCGATCCTTGACTTCGGCGATGTCATTTACAAAATAGCCTCCAACACTCTACTCAGCAAATTGGATGTAGTCTATCACAGTGCCATCCGCTTTGTCACCAAAGCCCCATATAATACCCACCACTGCAACCTGTATGCTCTCATTGGCTGGCCCTCGCTACATATCCGTCACCAAACCCACTAGCTCCAGGTCATCGATAAGTCTTTGCTAGGTAAAGCCCTGCCTTATCTCAGCTCACTGGTCACTATAGCAACACCCACCAGTAGGTCCAGTAGGTATATTTTACTGGTCATCCCCAAAGCCAACACCTCTTTGACCGCCTTTCCTTCCAGTTCTCTTCTGCCAATGAATGGAACGAATTGCAAAAGTCACTGAAGCTGGAGACTTGTATCTCCCTCACTAACTATAAGCATCAGCTGTCAGAGCAGTTTACCGATCACTGTACCTGTACACAGCCCACCCAACTACCTCATCCCCACATTATATTTTTGAACTCCAGTATTCTCTACTTCCACATCATCATCTGCACATCTATCACTCCAGTGTTAATGTTAAATTGTAATTATTCTATGGCCTATTTATTGCCTTTCTACGTTTGCATATACTGTATATAGATTTTTCTATTGTGTTATTGACTGTAGGTTTGTTCATCCCATGTATAACTAACTCTGTGTTGTTGTTTTTGTCACACTGCTTTGCTTCATCTTGGCCAGGTCGCAGTTGTAAATGAGAACTTGTTCTTACTGGCCTACCTGGTTAAATGAAGGTGAAATTAAAAAATAAATGAACAATGTTTTTCCCAGTCCAGTCAGGGCAGTAGATACATGTGCTTTATTAAGATCAGGCAGCTTTTGTTTTGAGCTCTCTCTTGACCCAATTTAAACATGTATTTTTACCATATATAGACACACCCTATGTGTTTAAATCAAATCAACTATATGCACTGAGCTTGACTGATCGTTTAAGCACACTGCTCCATTAAATAATTAAGACACACAAATGACTATAGAGGGAGTATGACCACAATTGATTTGATTGTATTCAGACTTTTTCTGCGCTGTGTTAAAAAAGAATGACAGCGAGTGACTTTGACTAGCACCGTTGTCGCTCTCGCACCTCCACGTGCTGCAGCTACCATTACAGAACGTGGTTATCGCGCTGAAGCTGCAACATAATTAGAGCCATTTCTGACGGAACATTTCTGTTACCGAAATCCCTCATTTGTTTAGGATAAACATGACCCATTCCCTCAACCCTTGTTCTCCATATGACACATGTATGCATCTCATGCACGTGACCCATAGGGCCTGACCTACAGAACCAGTCAAAAGTTTGGACACCTACTGTACTCATTCAAGGGTTTTTCTTCGTTTTAATATTTTCTACATTGTAGAATAATAGTAAAAGACATCAAAACTATGAAATAACACCTATGGAATCATGTAATAACCAAAAAAGTGCTAAACAAATCAAAATAAAAGTATTTGAGTAGCCACCGTTTGCCTTGATGACAGCTTTGCACACTCTTGGCATTCTCTCAACCTGCTTCATGAGTTAGTCGCCTGGAATACATTTCAATTAATAGAGCCAATCAGTTGTGTTGTGACAAGGTAGAGGTGAATTACAGAAGATAGCCCTATTTGTTTAATGACCAAGTCCATATTATGTCAAGAACATCTCAAATAAGCAAAGAGAAATGACAGCCCATTATTACTTTAAGACATGAAGGTCAGTCAATGAGGAACATTTTTACTTCAATCTTCTTCAAGTGCAGTCGCAAAAACCGTCATGCGCTATCATGAAACTGGCTCTCATGACGACTGCCACAGGAAAGAAAGACCCAGAGTTACTTCTGCTGCAGAGGATAAGTTCATTAGGATTTCCAGCCTCAGAAATTGCAGCCCAAATAAATGCTTCACAGAGTTCAAGTAACAGACATCTCAACATCAACTGTTCAGAGGAACTGCGTGAATTTTTATATTTTTAATTTATCCGTTATTTTACCAGGTAAGTTGACTGAGAACACATTCTCATTTACAGCAAATTACCCGGGGATTAGTTACAGGGGAGAGGAGGGGGATGAATGAGCCAATTGTAAACTGGGGATTATTAGGTGACCATGATGGTTTGAGGGCCAGATTAGGAATTTAGCCAGGACACCGGGGTTAACACCCCTACTGTTATGATAAGTGCCATGGGATCTTTAATGACCTCAAAGAGTCAGAACACCCGTTTAACGTCCCATCCGAAAGACGGCACCCAAGTCAGGGCAGTGTCATCACCAGAGGAAAGAGTGCCTCCTACTGGCCCTCCAACACCACTTCCAGCAGCATCTGGTCTCTCATCCAGGGACTGACCAGGACCAACCCTGCTTAGCTTCAGAAGCAAGCCAGCAGTGGTATGCAGGGTGGTATGCTGAGGTAGTCGCCTGAATCAGGCCTTCGTGGTCAAATTGCTGCAAAGAAAACACTACTAAAAGGTCACCAATAAGAAGAAAATACTTGCTTGGGCCAAGAAACACAAGCAATGGACATTAGACTGGTGGAAATCTGTCCTTTGGTCTGATGAGTCCAAATTTGAGATTTTTGGTTCCAACCGCCGTGTATTTGTGAGACCATTACAGGTAGGTGAACGAATGAGCTGCCATAGTTTGAAATTAGGGGATTACAGACAACATCCGCACTGAGCTAAAGGCTAGAGCTGCAACTTTCAAGGAGCAGGACACTAATCCGGACTCATAAGAAATCACGCTACACCCTCCGACGAACAATCAAACAGGGAAAGCGTCAATACATTATAAAGGAAAAGCCAGCCGCAAGCTGCCCAGTGACACAAGCCCACTAGATGAGCTAAATGCCTTCTATGCTCGTTTCGAGGCAAGCAACGAACCATTCATGAGAGCACCAGCTGTTCTGGACGACTGTATGATCATGCTCTCCATAGCCGATGTGAGTAAGAACTTTAAACAAGTCAACATTCACAAGGATTACCATGAAACATACTCAGAGCATGCGCTGACTAGCTGGCAAGTGTCTTCACTGATATTTTCAACCTGTCCCTGACGCAGTCTGTAATACCTATATGTTTCAAGCAGACCATCATAGTCCCTGTGCCCAGGAATGCCAAGGTAACCTGACTAAATGATTATCACCCCGTAGCACTCACATTTGTAGCCATGAAATGCTTTGAAAGGCTGGTCATGGCTCACATGAACACAATCATCCCAGGCACCCTGAACCCACTCCAATGCACATACCGCCCAAACAGATCCACATATGACACAATCTCTACTGCACTCCACACTGCCCTTTCCCACCTGGACAAGAGGAACACCTATCTGAGAATGTTGTTCATTGACTACAGCTCAGAGTTCAACACCATAGTGCCCTCCATGCTCATCACTAAGCTAAGGATCCTGGGACTGAACACCTCCCTCTGCAACTGGACCCTGGACTTCTTGACAGGCCGCCCCCCAGGTGGTAAGGGTAGGCAACAACACATCGCCATGCTGACCCTCAACACGGGGGCCCCTCAGAGGTGCTTGCTTAGTCTCCTCCTGTACTTCCTGTTCACCCACGACTGCATGGCCACACACGACTCCAACACCATCATTAAGTCTTCTGATGACAACGGTTGAGCTGAACCAAGTTATCGTTACTCATTGCGTATGTATTATTACTTATATTATTACGTGTTTTACTTTTCTATTATTTCTAAATTTTCTTTCTCTCTGCATTGTTGGGAAGGGTCCACAAGTCAGCATTTCAATGTTAGTCGACAACTGTTGTTTACAAAGCATGTGACAAACACAATTTGATTTGATTCAGTTAAAAAGGTTGCCCTTCAGAGAGGAGAGGGAGGATAGAGCTGTGATACAGTACATCTTAGTGTGACGACCACTGCTTTATCCAAAAACCTGAAGGTGAATGACTGCTGGAGTGCTGCCTGAAAACCTATTGTTAACGTGTCCAAGATACATAACAAAACATTTGCTACGAACACATCTGCTGTGTAGATTTGTTACTGCCAAGAAGAAGAAGGGGGGGTCAATCATGTAGCTAAAAAGTCCTGTAAAAGTTTGCTGTCCGGGTTAGGGTTGGGTTGATGTATTTTGGGTCACTGTTGTCATGAAAACAAAACAGGCGCATGGAGGGTCATCAATACAGGACCCATGCACGTGACCTCCCCCTCATTAAATGTCAAGAGAGGACCTATTAGCAAGGGGGTGCTAAATTACACATGGTGGTTGGTTGAAGCATGCCACTGTCTGATGTCCTCACCTAGGGTTTACTACAGTACATAGGCCTACACACTGTTACGGGCCAAGTGTATTGCACATGGAGACTGATACATCCATCCAATGGACTGTATCAGTCCCCTAAGTCTAACAAAACAAAGGCTATCAATGAAAGAGTTATGAAAATATGGTGTAAATCTAGTTAAATTATGATCTTGCAGCAGACATTAACAGATTGGCCAGCAGGATATCAATACTGATTCCATTTGGATTAATCATACCCCTTTACACTGGAGCTCCCCAGGGGTGTGTGCTCAGTCCCCTCCTGTACTCCCTGTTCACCCATGACTCCATGGTCAGGCACGACTCCAACACCATCATTAAGTTTGCAGATGACACAATAGTGGTAGGCCTGATCACGAACAACGACGAGACAGCCTATAGGGAGGAGGTCAGAGACCTGGCCGGGTGGTGCCAGAATAACAACCTATCCCTCAACTTAACCAAGACTAAAGAGATGATTGTGGACTACAGGAAAAGGAGGACCGAGCACGCCCCCATTCTCATCGACGGGGCTATAGTGGAGCAGGCTGAGAGTGTCAAATTCCTTGGTGTCCACATCAACAACAAACTAGAATGGTCCAAACACACCAAGACAGTCGTGAAGAGGGCACAACAAAGCCTATTTCCCTTCAAGAAACTAAAAAGATTAGGCACGGGTCCTGAGATCCTCAAAAGGTTCTACAGCTGCAACATCGAGAGCACTGGTTGCATCACTGCCTGGTACGGCAATTGCTCAGCCTCCAACCGCACGGCACTACAGAGGGTAGTGCGTACGGCCCAGTACATCACTGGGGCTAAGCTGCCTGCCATCCAGGACCTCTACACCAGGCGGTGTCAGAGAAAGGCCCTAAAAATTGTCAAAGACCCAAGCCTCCCCAGTCAGACTGTTCTCTCTACTACCACATGGCAAGTGGTACCGGAGTGCCAAGTCTAGGGCAAAAAGGCTTCAACAGTTTTTACCCCCAAGCCATAAGACTCCTGAACAGGTAATCAAATGGGTACCCAGACTATTTGCATTGTGTGCCCCCCCCAACCCCTCTTTTTATGCTGCTGCTACTCTCCGTTTATCATATATGCATAGTCACTTTAACTATACATTAATGTACGTACTACCTCAATTGGGCTGACCAACCAGTGCTCCCGCACATTGGCTAACCGGGCTATCTGCATTGAGGCTCACCACCCGCCCACCACCCGCCAACCCCTCTTTTACGCTACTGCATGTTCATCGTATATGCAGTCAGTTTAACCATATCTACATGTACATACTACCTCAATCAGCCTGACTAACAGGTGTCTGTAGCCTCGCTACTTTTATACCCACGCTACTGTATACAGCCTGTCTTTTTACTGTTGTTTTATTTCTTTACTAAACCTATTATTCACCTATTACCTTTTTTGCACTATTGGTTAGAGCCTGTAAGTAAGCATTTCACTGAAAGGTCTACCTACACCTGTTGTATTCGGCGCACGTGACAAATACATTTTGATTTGATTTATGACTGTACAGGCTGCTAAACAGACCCTCTCACCATTCTCCAATGTTATATCAACACTAATGGATCAACACTAATGGAGTCAACTATAGCCTGTTAACCCCAGCTCCAAGTGCCAGAATCCATAGAGCAATATTATTGTGGTAGTAATCGGCTAACCACTTCATAGCTGTTACTCAAGGCTCTCCATATCATTCTCCACTCTCTGCTCCTCTTCAGGCTGTGGGAGAGGACAATCCAAGTGTCCTAATGTCCGTTAACCCCAGAGTCTAAGCCCTGTACAAACCGGGGGGCTTACTGTTATTAGCCAATAGAAACACAATGAATAAAAGATTCACTACATGGAACAACAGTCCCCAAAGAAATCTAAAGGAAGTTTGTTCTGAAGTGTCTGTCCTGTATCTGAGCGAAATAAGAAATATCAGGAAACTATATATATATTTTACATGTATTTATCCCCATTATTTGTCTTCTCCCACTGCATTATTTTAGGCACTGGTACTGGGTGAGTCTTCAGATGACAGAACGGAGAAAACCATAGTGTCTGTGAGAGTCTCAGCTTCAACAGAGTGGTCATAGTTTCTAGGCCAACCTTTCAGACGCTACAGACGTATTTGTGAGAAGACTGATTTTCGAGACGTCTCCTGGTCTGACAAACACCGCTCTAGCTCTGCCATCATTAACTGCAGATGTGGATGCGCGATATCGGCAGAAATAATCCTCCACCTATTTCTCCACCAAATGCCTCCATTCAGGGCAAATGATAAATAAAGTGCCAAATAGTGGGCCTGCTGCCAGTTAGTTCCAGACAGACCCACCATGCAAAGGCTGCTGCCACCACACCTTGCAGATCAGTGCATCGCTGCAGTCCGTCCCATCATGCACCTGTGTATAGTCATACAGTTGGGGCCAGGCAGGAGGAGTAACGAGGCCATAAAAATAAGAAATCTATGACGCGAGACACAATAGATATTACCTCAGAGCAGCCAGCCGTGGCACCAATACAGTCTGCTGCCGGCGTCCCACTGTGCCACACAGCAACATGGAAAGGGTCATGTCGCCACTATAATATTGATATGGCTATTGGCCGAAGGACTATTATACAGCACTCCCTGTGAAACAGAAGTCTAATACACCCTCAAAGAGATATTACGGTTTTCACCAATTCTCTGATTAGATTTCCTCCCCCTCAACCCTTTTTGTTGCGTCTTAACTAACACTACAGTTCTATTTGAAAACTCCTCATGTGCATAATTTGACTGTTGTTTCCTTGTATTTTGACAATAATGGTCCAGTACCTCACATGGCCTCCTCATCCAAACAGCAAGAGGATGCTTTTATCCAATGAATGTGGGGCCCAGAATTTACAGTATCAGTATGGGTGGTGTGTGTGTGTGAAACAAAAGTATGCCTGTTACAAAATATCTTGGAAGTTGGCCATGGGCCCGTGACATTTAACTCGTCAGCTTTGTTAGAAAACTGTTGGGTGAGTCACAGCCTTGGGTTATTTCAAGAATCGCCTGTACCAGGTTACTGATGTTTTCCTTTAGGTACTCAGAGTCCCCACCGGGGTCCCACAGTAAAAAAAAGCTGCCTATTTCTCTCTCATTGTCTTTCTCAAGGAAAATCAAATCACACTGCTTCTCTTTTGGAAAAACAAAAACACAGCACTAAATTGACAGTGTTGGAGTCCAGCTTTGCCAACTTTGATGTTGAGCTTGGTCTAACGCCACAGAACCCTCCAACCCCCCGCCCTCCCTGTCCCTTCAACTATGGCCCTGTGCTCTGCTTGACCTTTTGACATTTAAGACATTCATCATCGGGCCGGAAAAGCTCTATTCCTATGTCAACTTTAAACTTCAGTCACAGTTTTTTCTCCAAACGACATCAATTTCTGTGATTTAAGAGGAAACTCATGCATTGGGCCTGCTGGGTAAATAAATTAGCTATATACCCTCCCCGCTAAAGCCAATACATCATTTGCACAGTATGGGGAACTACTGTTGGATGCATTCCACTTGAGTTTTGAAACCAGCTGGGTCCCGTATATGTATGTGTATATATACAGTGGGGAGAACAAGTATTTGATACACTGCCGATTTTGCAGGTTTTCCTACTTACAAAGCATGTAGAAGTCTGTAATTTTTTATCATAGGTACACTTCAACTGTGAGAGACGGAATCTAAAACAAAAATCCAGAAAATCACATTGTATGATTTTTAAGTAATTAATTTGCATTTTGACATAAGTATTTGATCACCTCCAACCAGTAAGAATTCCAGCTCTCACAGACCTGTTCGATTTTCTTTAAGAAGCCCTCCTGTTCTCCACTCATTACCTGTATTAACTGCACCTGTTTGAACTCGTTACCTGTATAAAAGACACCTGTCCACACACTCAATCAAACAGACTCCAACCTCTCCACAATGGCCAAGACCAGTGAGCTGTGTAAGGACATCAGGGATAACATTGTAGACCTGCACAAGGCTGCGATGGGCTACAAGACAATAGGCAAGCAGCTTGGTGAGAAGGCAACAACTGTTGGCGCAATTATTAGAAAATGGAAGAAGTTCAAGATGACGGTCAATCACCCTCGGTCTGGGGCTCCATGCAAGATCTCACCTTGTGGGGCATCAATGATCATGAGGAAGGTGAGGGATCAGCCCAGAACTACACGGCAGGACCTGGTCAATGACCTGAAGAGAGCTGGGACCACAGTCCCACAGAAAACCATTAGTAACACACTACGCCGTCATGGATTAAAATCCTGCAGCGCACGCAAGGTCCCCCTGCTTAAGCCAGGCCCGTCTGAAGTTTGCCAATGACCATCTGGATGATCCAGAGGAGGAATGGGAGAAGGTCATGTGGTTTGATGAGACAAAAATAGAGCTTTTTGGTCTAAACTCAACTCGCCGTGTTTGGAGGAAGAAGAAGGATGAGTACAACCCCAAGAACACCATCCCAACCATGAAGCATGGAGGTGGAAACATCATTCTTTGGGGATGCTTTTCTGCAAAGGGGACAGGACGACTGCACCGTATTGAGGGGAGGATGGATGGGGTCATGTATCACAAGATCTTGGTCAACAACCTCCTTCCCTCAGTAAGAGCATTGAAGATGGATTGTGGCTGGGTCTTCCAGCATGACAACGACCCGAAACACACAGCCAGGGCAACTAATGAGTGGCTCCGTAAGAAGCATCTCAAGGTCCTGGAGTGTCCTAGCCAGTCTCCAGACCTGAACCCAATAGAAATCTTTGGAGGGAGCTGAAAGTCTGTATTGCCCAGCGAAAGCCCCGAAACCTGAAGGATCTGGAGAAGGTCTGTATGGAGGAGTGCGCCAAAATCCCTGCTGCAGTGTATGCAAACCTGGTCAAGAACTACAGGAAACGTATGATCTCTGTAATTGCAAACAAAACTTCCTGTACCAAATATTAAGTTCTGCTTTTCTGATGTATCAAATACTTATGTCACGCAATAAAATGCAAATTAATGACTTAATGACGTTCTCCCCACTGTATATATACTGTACATATACACTACCGTTCAAATGTTTGGGATCACTTAGAAATGTCCTTGTTTTCCATGAAAATATACATGAAATGAGTTGCAAAATGAATAGGAACTATAGTCAAGACATTGACAAGGTTACAAATAATGATTTTAATAGTAATGGTGTCCTTAATAATAATAAGTGTCCTTAAAACTTTGCTTTTGTCAAAGAATCCTCCATTTGTAGCAATTACAGCCCTGCAGACCTTTGACATTCTAGCTGTCAATTTGTTGAGGTAATCTCACAACAGCTCAATAGGGTTGAGATCCGGTGACTGTGCTGGCCACTCCATTATAGACAGAATACCAGCCGACTGCTTCTTCCACAAATCGTTATTGCATAGTTTGGAGCTGTGCTTTGGGTCATTTTTCCTGTTGAAGGAGGAAATAGGCTCCAATTAAGTGCCGTCCACAGGGTATGGCATGGCGTTGCAAAATGGAGTGATAGCCTTCCTTCTTCAAGGTCCATTTTACCCTGTACAAATCTCCCACTTTACCACCAAAGACCATCATATTGCCTCCACCATGCTTGACAGATGGTGTCAAGCACTCCGGCAGCATTTTTTCTGCATCTCACAAATGTTCTTCTTTGTGATCTGAACACCTCAAACTTAGATTCGTCTGTCTGTAACACTTTTTTTCCAATCTTCCTCTGTCCAGTGTCGGTGTTCTTTCGCCCATGTTAATATTTCATTTTTATTGGCCAGTCTGAGATATGGCTTTTTCTTTGCAACTCTGCCTAGAAGGCCAACATCCTGGAGTCGTCTCTTCACTGTTGATGTTGAGACTGGTGTTTTGAGGGTACTGTTTAATGAAGCTGCCAGTTGAGGACTTGTGAGGCATCTGTTTCTCAAACTAGACACTAATGTACTTGTCCTCTTGCTCAGTTGTGCACTGGGGCCTCCCACTCCTCTTTCTATTCTGGTTAGACAGTTTGCGCTGTTCTGTGAAGGGAGTAGTACACAGCGTTGTACGAGGTCTTCAGTTTCTTGGCAATTTCTCGCATGGAATAGCCTTCATTTCTCAGAACAAGAATAGACTGACGAGTTTCAGAAGAAAGTTATTTGTTTCTGGCCATTTTGAGCCTGTAATCGAACTCACAAATGCTGATGCTCCAGATACTGAACTAGTTTGAAGAAGGCCAGTTTTATTGCTTCTTTAAATCAGAACAGTTTTCAGCTGTGCTAACATAATTGCAAAAGGGTTTTCTAATGATCAATTAGCCTTTTAAAATGATAAACTTGGATTAGCTAACACAATGTGCCATTGGAAGGACATCAGGGTGGTTGTTGATAATGGGCCTCTGTACGCTTATGTAGATATTCCATTTAAAAAAAAAATAGAAAAAAGTCGTTTCCAGCTACAAGTCATTTACAACATTAACAATGTTTACACTGTATTTCTGATAAATTTGATGTCATTTTAAAATGGACAAAAAAAGTACTTTTCTTTCAAAAACAAGGACATTTCTAAGTGACCCAAAACTTTTGAACGGTAGTGTACGGTCGTGGCCAAAAGTTTTGAGAACGACAAATATTAATTTTCACAAAGTCTGCTGCCTCAGTGTCTTTAGATATGTTTGTCAAATGTTACTATGGAATACTGAAGTATAATTACACGCATTTCATAAGTATCAAAGGCTTTTATTGACAATTACATGAAGTTGATGCAAAGAGTCAATATTTGCAGTGTTGACCCTTCTTTTTCAAGACCTCTGCAATCTGCCCTGGCATGCTGTCAATTAACTTCTGGGCCACATCCTGACTGATGGCAGCCCATTCTTGCATAATCAATGCTTGGAGTTTGTCAGAATTTGTGGGTTTTTGTTTGTCCACCCACCTCTTGAGGATTGACCACAAGTTCTCAATGGGATTAAGGTCTGGGGGATTTCCTGGCCATGGACCCAAAATATCAATGTTTTGTTCCCCGAGCCACTTAGCTATCACTTTTGCCTTATGGCAAGGTGCTCCATCATGCTGGAAAAGGCATTGTTCGTCACCAAACTGTTCCTGGATGGTTGGGAGATGTTGCTCTTGGAGGATGTGTTGGTACCATTCATTATTCATGCTGTGTTCTTAGGCAAAATTGTGAGTGAGCCCACTCCCTTGGCTGAGAAGCAACCCCACACATGAATGGTCTCAGGATGCTTTACCTTGGGCATGACACAGGACTGATGGTAGCGCTCACCTGGTCTTCCCCGGACAAGCTTTTTTCCAGATGCCCCAAACAATCGGAAAGGGGATTCATAAGAGAAAGTGACTTTACCCCTGTCCTCAGCAGTCCAATCCCTGTACCTTTTGCAGAATATGAATATGTCCCTGATGTTTTTCCTGGAGAGAAGTAGCTTCTTTGCTCCCCTTCTTGACATCAGGCCATCCTCCAAATGTCACGTTCTGACCTCTATTTCTGTTGTTTTGTATTTATTTAGTATGGTCAGGGCGTGAGTTGGGTGGGCAGTCTGTTTGTTTTTCTATGTTTTGGGGCATTTCTATGTTTTCGGCCTAGTATGGTTCTCAATCAGAGGCAGGTGTCAATAGTTGTCTCTGATTGAGAATCATACTTAGGTAGCCTGGGTTTCACTGTGTGTTTGTGGGTGATTGTTCCTGTCACTGTGTTTGTTGTCACAGGATAGGACTGTTTTGCGTTGTCACATTTCTTGTTTTTGTTAGTTTGTTCATGTGTAGTGATTTATTAAAACATGAATAACCACCACGCTGCGCTTTGGTCCGCTTCTCTTCCTCCTACAGACGAACGCCCTTACAGAATCACCCACCACAACAGGACCAAGCAGCGTGTCAACAGGCAGGAGCAGCAGGAGAAGCAACAGCGGCTGCAGGAGATACGTAGTAAGGAATTCTGGACATGGGAGGAAATCCTCGAAGGGAGAGGACCCTGGGCTAAGCCAGGAGAATATTGCCGCCCCAAGGCCGAGCTGGAGGCAGCAAAAGCAGAGAGGCGGCATTCTGAGAAGCAAGCACGGCGGCGCGGACGGAAGCCCGAGAGTCACCCCCAAAAATTTATTGGGGGGGGGCACAGGGGGAGTGTGGCAGAGTCAGGAGTCAGACCTGAGCCAACTCCCCCCGTTTATCGTGAGGAGCCAAGGAGGAGCTCAGAACCAGAGCTGGTGTTGGAGGTGAGCGAAGCAGAGACTGTGAAGGAGTTAATGGGGAAATTGGAGGAGAGTGATATGAGGGACTTGCTGGTTTGGTGCATGAGGCACGACATTCGCCCGACGGAGCGTGTCAGGGATTTAATGGCACCGGGGTCAGCTCTCCATACTCATCCTGAGGTGCGTGCGAGGGGTCTGGTGAAGACTGTGCCAGCCTCACGCACCAGGCCTCCTGTGCATCTCCCTAGCCTTGCACGTCCTGTGCCATCTCAGCACTACAGTGCTCCTAGCAGTGCTAACTGTGGCGGGCGTGGTGCTGGTCAGGCACCGTGTTATGCAGTTGTGCGCACGGTGTCCCCAGTACGCGTGCTTAGCCCGGTGCGCTACATCCCAGCTCCCCACATCTGCCGGGCTAGGGTGAAGATCCAGCCAGGGCGGTTGGTGCCAGCCCTGCTCTCAAGATCTCCAGTACGCCTTCACGGCCCGGTCTATCCGTCACCACCTCCACGCACCAGCCCTCCGGTGGCAGCCCCCCGTACCAGGCTGTCTCTCCGGCCCATCCTTACAGGGGCTTCCTCCTCTCCAGCGCTGCCGGAGCCTCACACCTGTCCGGCGCCTCTGCCGGAGCCTCTCGCCTGTCCGGCGCCGCTGCCGGAGCCTCTCGCCTGTCCGGCGCCTCTGCCGGAGCCTCCCGCCTGTCCGGCGCCTCTGCCGGAGCCTCCCGCCTGTCCGGCGCCTCTGCCGGAGCCTCCCGCCTGTCCGGCGCCTCTGCCGGAGCCTCCCGCCTGTCCGGCGCCGCTGCCGGAGCCTCCCGCCTGTCCGGCGCCGCTGCCGGAGTCTCCCGCCTCTCTGGCGCTACCAGGGCCTTCCTCTTCTCCAGCGTTGCCGGAGCTTCCCGTCTGCCCAGCGCCAGCTGAGCTTCCCGTCTGCCCAGCGCCAGCTGAGCTTCCCGTCTGCCCAGCGCCAGCTGAGCTTCCCGTCTGCCCAGCGCCAGCTGAGCTTCCCGTCTGCCCAGCGCCAGCTGAGCTTCCCGTCTGCCCAGCGCCGCCCGTCTGCCCAGTGCCGCCAGCGCCGCCCGTCTGCCCGGCGCCGCCAGCGCCGCCCGTCTGCCCGGCGCCGCCAGCGCCGCCCGTCTGCCCGGCGCCGCCAGCGCCGCCCGTCTGCCCGGCGCCGCCAGCGCCGCCCGTCTGCCCGGCGCCGCCAGCGCCGCCCGTCTGCCCGGCGCCGCCAGCGCCGCCCGTCTGCCAGGGGCCGCCAGCGCCGCCCGTCAGCCAGGGGCCGCCAGCGCCGCCCGTCAGCCAGGGGCCGCCAGCGCCGCCCGTCAGCCAGGGGCCGCAAGTGCCGCCCGTCAGCCAGGGGCCGCCAGTGCCGCCAGTCAGCCAGGGGCCGCCAGTGCCGCCAGTCAGCCAGGGGCCGCCAGTGCCGCCAGTCAGCCAGGGGCCGCCAGTGTCGCCAGTAAGCCAGGGGCCGCCAGTGCCGCCAGTCAGCCAGGGGCCGCCAGTAAGCCAGGGGCCGCCAGTGCCGTCAGTCAGCCAGGGGCCGCCCGAGCAGCTGCCCCTCTGTCCAGAGCAGCTGTCGCCCCTCTGTCCCAAGCAGCTGCCGCCCCTCTGTCCCGAGCTGCTATCGCCCCTCTGTCCCGAGCTGCTATCGCCCCTCTGTCCCGAGCAGTTGTCCCTCTGTCCCGAGCAGTTGTCCCTCTGTCCCGAGCAGCTGCTTCACCTCTGTCCCGAGCTGCCCCTCTGTCCCGAGCAGCCCCTCTGTCCAGTGGGGTCATTGAGAGGGGTGGCCATGGTGAGTAAGCCAGGGAGGCGGACAATAAGGCGGACTAAGACAATGGTGAAGTGGGGTCCGCGTCCCGCGCCAGAGCCGCCCCCGCGGACAGACGCCCACCCAGACCCTCCCCTATAGGTCAAGGTTTTGCGGCCGGAGTCCGCACCTTTGGGGGGGGGGGGTACTGTCACGTTCTGACCTCTATTTCTGTTGTTTTGTATTTATTTAGTATGGTCAGGGCGTGAGTTGGGTGGGCAGTCTATGTTTGTTTTTCTATGTTTTGGGGCATTTCTATGTTTTCGGCCTAGTATGGTTCTCAATCAGAGGCAGGTGTCAATAGTTGTCTCTTATTGAGAATCATACTTAGGTAGCCTGGGTTTCACTGTGTGTTTGTGGGTGATTGTTCCTGTCACTGTGTTTGTTGTCACAGGATAGGACTGTTTTGCGTTGTCACATTTCTTGTTTTTGTTAGTTTGTTCATGTGTAGTGATTTATTAAAACATGAATAACCACCACGCTGCGCTTTGGTCCGCTTCTCTTCCTCCTACAGACGAACGCCCTTACACCAAAAGTCTTCGCCTCACTGTCCGTGCAGATGCACTCACACCTGCCTGCTGCCATTCCTGAGCAAGCTACCGCAGCTGAATCAACTTTATGGACTTTCTTGGGCGCCCTGAAGCCTTCTTCACAACAATTGAACCGCTCTCCTTGAAGTTCTTGATGATCCGATAAATGGTTCATTTAGGTGCAATCTTACTGGCAGCAATATTCTTGCCTGTGAAGCCCTTTTTGTGCAAAGCAATGATGACGGCACGTGTTTCCTTGCAGGTAACCATGATTGACAGAGAAAGAACAATGATTCCAAGCACCACACTCCTTTTGAAGCTTCCAGTCTGTTATTCGAACTCAATCAGCATGACAGAGTGATCTCCAGCCTTGTCCTCATCAACACTCACACCTGTGTTAACGATACAATCACTGACATGATGTCAGCTGGTCCTTTTGTGGCAGCGCTGAAATGCACTGGAAATGTTTTTGGGGATTCAGTTCATTTGCATGGCAAAGAGGGACTTTGCGAATAATTACAATTCATCTGATCACTCTTCATAACATTCTGGAGTATATGCAAATGGCCATCATACAAACTGAGGCAGCAGACTTTGTGGAAATTAATATGTGTGTCATTCTCAAACCTTTTGGCCACGACTGTATATATAAACAATGGTGTAAAGCACTTACGTAAAAATACATTAAAGTGCTACTTAAGTAGTTTTTTTAGGGTATCTGTACTTTACTATTTATATTTTTGCCAACTTTTACTTCACTATATTCCTAAAGAAAATAATGTACTTTTTACTCCTTACATTTTCCCTGACACCCAAAAAGAACTCATTACATTTTGACAGGAAAATGGTCCAATTCACACACTTATCAAGAGAACATCCCTGGTCATCCCTACTGCCTTTGATCTGGCGGGGTCACTAAACACAAATGCTTTGTTTGTAAATGATGTCTGAGTGTTGGAGTGTCCCCCTGGCTATCCGTCATTTTAAAAAAAATTGTGCCGTCTGGTTTGCTTAATTTAAGGAATTTGAAATGGTTTATACTTTTGATACTTAAGTACATATTAGTAATTCCATTTACTTTTGATACTTAAATATATTCCAAATCAAATACTTTGACTTTTACTCAAGTAGTATTTTACTGGGTGACTTACTTTTACTTGAGTAATTTTCTATTAAAAAGGTATCTTTATTTTTACTCAAGTATGACAATTGGGTACTTTTTCCTACCACTGTATATAAACTACTATGCTGCATATACAGTTACACAGTTCTAATAAAATAACAGAGATCAGTAACGACCAGAGCTCTCCTCCTTGCCCGTCCCATCTGTGTGAGGCAACCTCTCTCCTGGTGGGATGTTGATCCCCAGCCCCAGCTAGCCATAACATCTGAGGTTACCTCTCCGCCCATAAAAGCTGGCAAAACAAGGCCCATCAGCTTTCTACGTGTAAAACTAGCGCCACCTGCTGATGATCCAGTGAACACTAATTTATCTCTATGCTCATAATTTACCCTGGGGTCCCCCCGCTGCTCCGGCTGCAGCCAAGAACACAAAATCAAGTCCACGATCACACAGACCACCCGCAGGGAGTGACCCCACTGCTAGAGCTACATCTGGAAGAAAACAAGTAAAGCACAACGCAGAGGATTAAGTTCTTATGGAGAAGAAGAAAAACATTTCCTTTCTTTTTGTTTTCCTTTCCACAGTCAGAATCTAGGGCAGCAGACCCTACAGTGTCCCAGCCTGTTACTGTACTGTATATGATCATGGTAGTCTGTCTATTTTAATGGGCTTCCACAGTCTGTCTCTCCTTGTATATAAGGGAGGCACTTCAGATGTCCCCAGGTCCTGCTGCTACTAAAGAGTTACAAGGCCATCCATGTTTAGGAGCACAGTAAATTATACCATAGTGAACAAGTCTGTCCTAAGCACTGGGGAAGATAAGCACAGCAACAGCACACATTCCAAGTCAACTCTTAAAGTTAATGTGACAATAACACTGTCACTGAGACTTATACAGAAGTGTTACCATGGTAGGTGACTTTCACTATAACCACTCCACTATTGGAACATCTGTCGCCATGGCGATACAATTTCAACTCAAACACTGACTCATCCTGAAGCTAAACAACGTATCGTCATAACGTCATTCATCTCCTCTTTCTCACACTGCTGCCAGTGACATGGGGAATCCCACTAAATATTTAATAGGCGATTACTCATATGGGCCAGTTTGTGATCCTGATGCATAGAGACAGAGATAACCAGAGGGGAAGTCTTGAAGTCTCTCCCATGCAGATACATTTGACTGATTCACTATATCCACTGGCTAACACCCCTTTACACTCCTTTAAAAAACACGTCCAATCCCTCGCTCTCTCCCCTAACATCCTTTTCCTGCACTATGCCAATCGGAGGAAGAGAGACAGAGGCGAGGTGATAAGAACATTAGAATTCCAGTGACCTGCCAACTTGCCAAGAGAAATGGGCTGCTTCCTCACCGGCCCGGCTGGTGTGTGTGTGCTGCGTTTGTGCTTGTGTGTGTGGTGGTGGGGGGGGGGGGATCCTAATAACACCTCCAGCCTGTGGGCCTGAGAGAGGGGAGAGAGACACAGCCAGGCTCATTGTTCCAGGGCCTGCGACCTTTCCATAGGGAACTGGCTGGTGGGTGGGAGGCTCATTTCCGAGGATTGTTGGAGAGCTTTGAAAACTTCAGAAGGAGGGGAGATGTGGTGTGAGTGCATGTGTTCTGCGAGTATATGTGAGTGAGGGGAACAGGGGGAGGGGAATCTGAGACTGGGGAGGATTTTTGGAGATGGGGCGGGGTATTTCCAAAACCAACTCTTAAAACAAATAGCAGTCCCGGAGAGGCCTCAGATGCTTTTGGCAGCTAGCTAGCGTGGATAGATCAGGACCAGGCAGGGAAGCAGACATGACAGCCGTGGGGGAACTGATGCTGCTGGTGCTGGGGCTGATGGTGACGGCCCACTGTGAGGTCAGGGCTAGAGACCCTGAGGTGGAGGAAGAGGACCAAGGTTTGCCTGTGGAGAGAGGAGGCTGGGATACCCAGGGGGTGGGTGTCCACCCTGGACCTGGGAAGTTTGACATCCCCCACATGAGGAATGGACCCCATGGCCGCAGACCTGACATCCCTGGCTCTGCCCACCACCCCGTAAGGCACGGACCACATGGGCAACCCCATCAGGCTGGTCCTGGACAACACCCCCTGGGTCTGCTGCCCAAGGAGACTGCACCAGCACCAGGAGAGGGAGGGAGCTACCCAGCCCGCACCGGGTAAGTTTGTTCACAGTAGTCACTTCTCAGCTGATAGGCAGCCAGTGCAGACAAGTATCTATAGGAGTCGAAAAACACACCACCTGTGGATCTACAAACATGCACTTTCTCAGTATGCACATCTAACAGAACATTCAATGTTTGGTCTACCAGCATGTATGTAATAGCAGCAACTACCCAGGTTGAGAACCTGGGGTAGCACACAAATGCCTAGAAATACGTATTTTATGAGGGCTGGGTTTCAAAAGGGGGTGTCAGCCTGCAGGCTTTTCCCCTCTCAGCACATTCAACTCTTTCCGACCTCTCCTATGTGGAAACATTTGGTATCTCTTCAATCTTCCTCTGCAATCAGCACGAAGCTTGTGCTCATGGGGGAAACTAAACAAAAGGCAAAGTGGTTGAGCAAATATTTACATGTGCCCTCAGCAGAAGGAGTCCGTAAACAAACTGCTACGGTTTCACTGGCCGGGTGTGTCATAACTAGGCTCATGGTTTTCCTTCGCCAAGCCTAATCAATAGCAATTCATCTTAATGGCAGAGAAAGCCATAAGACAGCCATAGGTTTCCTGTACTTTGTGCTCAAAGCCCAAGCTGCTGGCAGAGCCTGATCTTTGCTCCAGACAGTTACTGGACACCGTCATTCTTCTAACCCAGATACATACATTACACCCCAAATTGTCTGATCTCCCGATAATGTGCTCCCTGGGGAGCTAGCCCAAACAGCAAGCGATTAGCCCTCCTTAAGAGCAGCCACTTAAACGTTTACTTTCCGATGTTGTTCAAAGAATACCTTTTTCTTGTGTGTCACCCCCATTACTGTAATGGAGTGCAGGTTTGGGCCGGGGAGTGTGAGGTTGTGACCCGTGATATCTCTGATGGACAATTTTAATTGGAGGCTCTTCTGGCGGAGGAGGCTGGGGGGGTCAATGAGAGGTTCAACTTGTGAATAGAGGTATATTCAGTCAGTGTGTGAAGAGCTCTTACTCTGCAATGGAAAAAGTATACTGTATTTTGCTACCTCGGAATTCAACCCAGGTTCATGGTTAGACTGGATATGTGAAAAGGTATTCAGGAGAGTCCTTCCTCTTCATTGTTAAAAAAAATCTATGCACTTCGGCCTTGTAATCTGTAAAGGGAAAACACATTGGTTGTTAAGAATACAAATAAATAAAACATTCTGTAAACTGAAATGTCAGAGTGAGCACCAACTATGCAAAGGAAAAAGCGTTTCTTCTTAAAATGTCCATTTTTTGTTGTTACAAACTTATATTTGTCCTCCAACAGTGTCGGAGTACCTTTTAGCACATGAATAACACTGACTAACAGATCAGATCTCAGTGTATTTTAGTGCTGAATGGTTTTCAGTACAGTGTTATTGGCATCCCCAGGGTGTAACAGATCCGGTTGTTTTGGTGTGTATACCGCCTGAGAGAGTGCTCAGGGTCTAGATGATACGTATGTGTGTGTGCTACGATGCTAGGATAATTCCCTCCGGTAGTACAAACATTGTGCTTCACTGCTGGGTCTGAGGAGGTTTCATTCTGCACACAATGCATGTGTAAGAACCCAGGGGGTGGGGCGATGAATGTGGATATGCGAGGGGCGTCGGGATGGACGGCTCACGGCTGACCTGAGGCTTTGGGCCATTGGGAGCTCTGAAAGGCCACAGACAGGGAGGGAATGTACTGTAGACCTGTGGGCTACTACATTGTAGCTAGCAAACAGAACTGTGTGGACGCAAAGTGGAGCAGGCCCAGACAACAGGCTAAGCAACTCAATACAAGAACCCATGAACAAGGCAAGTATGAGGGAGGAGTAGTTTAACTGCTTCAGCTGTTTTAATTCATTCTGCTCAGATATTTAAATGCAACGTAGAGCACTCTAGTGTGTGATGGAGGTACCATCTGTAGCATCATCGCTAATGGCATTGCATGATTAACTGTCCTTTTACACAAATGTATTTCATTACGCACTATCATTACAATCAACATAATAGGAAGAAAAGCTAAAATAATGAAATCAAGACATGTTCAAGTCTAAAACCTGACGCTCCGGCTGGGGTCCGTAGAAGGGTTCTGAGGCTGTACTTACCCCCCTCGCGGGAGGCTCTGCCGTGGGCTCCGCTGATTACATCTCCCAGCTCCAGGTTCCAGAGCGGAAACTCCGTCCCATCCGCTCCCTTCCTCTCTCTCAGCCGGCCGTTCCGGACCACTCGGAAAAGGGCCTTCCAACCCACCACCGACGCAGCACGAATGGCTTCGTGTCTGGAATGGATGTGTGGCAAATTCTGCTTTGTTGCTGCTATGCGCTTACTTTACACTCAACCTCTGACTCACAGTCATAAAATATGGCCTAAGGGAATCAGCTTTGATTCTCAGTGTGCTTGGCCTTGCTGCTCTGCCAGTGGCATTGGCACAAAGGCCTTTTGTGTACAGTCGGGTTTCAGAGTCCATGTCGACTCAATGGCTAACAGGGCCTCCATAATCATCTGGTTATTTTCTCTTTTGTTTCTGAATCAACATCTGCAGCAGTCAGGGTCCACACTTTGAACACTCTCCGACACAATGTGGCTTTTCTTGAACTAAATAAAACATGTAAAAAAGGCCACGGCGCAGTATAAAGGGGACAGTGTTATCCAGGCCAGCTGTACTGTATAAGCAACAAGCAAAGAGGAGTCTGGGCTTTGAAACCAAAAACAAAGCTCTTCTGTTAATATTAGTTCTTCACTTATCTTGCAAAAGGAGTATCTGGGTCTGGTGTTGTTAGTACTATAAAAAATAAAAAAACGGATTTAGCGTCATGACATGACTCTTCAACCTTGAACAAGACTACAGAGCCTCTTAGCTAACTTGATTAACCGGGGCGGCAGGGTAGCCTAGTGGTTAGAGCGTTGGACTAAGGTTGCAAGTTCGAATCCCCGAGCTGACAAGGTACAAATCTGTCGTTCTGCCCCTGAAAAGGCAGTTAACCCACTGTCCCTAGGGCGTCATTGAAAATAAGAATTTGTTCTTAACTGACTTGCCTAGTTAAATAAAAGGTAAAAAAAAAAAAACTGTTTGGCAACCTCGGCTCTCCTCCCAGCCAGAGGCCTAATCAACCCCACTGACCTCAATGATTAGACTGTGGGAGAGGCCGGTGTCGAAGTGTGAACACAGCTCTAGTATCATATCACCATGATAGAGAAACTCCCCACCAAAGCTGTGTGAGGGTTTGCCAAATGCATTTGCAGTGGAAAGTGACTGGGGGAAAGGATTTGAGATTCTCACATCTTCCCCAGAGTGTGTATGTTGTCTGTGTTTGTTGATATGCTGCGTGGGGGAGTGTCCCAGGATAGAGTAGGTTACGATGTATGAGAGCGTCAGAGACTTCCTTCCTGGTTGAAGCCAGAGATGGGAGCCGTAGGCCTACAGGAGGTAATTACACAGCTATTGTGCTCTCCCAGGAATGGCCCTCCCATGATGTCACAGCAGACCAGGAGTAAGTGACATGGGGCAGATCTGACGCAGGCCTGCCAAGCGAGTAGCATGCCGGTGGGGTTGAAGGGAAAGGGGCAAGTAATCGTAGAGGTCAAGAGGACATTGACAAATTGGAATTCATATTGAGAAATGTGAATTTCCAATGAAAATGTTCAACTGTTCAAGCAAGCAGTATGTGAGAAACCTAATTCCTAGAATTTTATGAACCACATTGCCACTGCTGGGGTCTGGTAAGAATCCAGTCTCCACTTTTTTTCTCTGCCAGCAAGTTAGTGCACATTTCACTTGGGATAGCAGAAAGAGCAGGGGCCACCAGACCAACGTTCCCATATTGTAAAAAATGGCATAATATTGTTCTATTGTGTAATATCAAAAGACGAGCTCAAGCGCAGAACACCGTTTGTGACACACTAGAGGCCAAAACAAACTGTACGGGGACAAATAGTCAAAGTATCAGTGACCCTCCAGTCATTCCACCAAACATTCCACACTGAGTTTACATTCAGTCCTGCTGAACAAGGATATTGCTCAAGATTTGATCTGTTTGGCATCGGAAGGGAAACAATCTCCTTGTATTTGCTGTCTTATGGCGATCCTCACGTACTGAACATTTATTAGAGGAGCTTGTTTGTTGTGGCACTGTTTAGTCTGTGTGGAGGTGAACACTGTGGTAGAGCTGGAGACTGTTCGAGGGGAATCTCTCAGTTTATGAAATATGAGATTAGTGCTGGGTTGTTGTGACACCCCTCCCACTAACTCTTTATTCAGCATGAGTTCCCCTCCTACAGAGCCCACGCATGTATAGCTATCCTGGCCAAGAGAAAGACAGGCTTGGATCGGAGTGAGGGAAAAGGTGAACCCTCTTGTTCTCCTCATCAGTAGAGGTCCAAATGTCTCCGGTCTCTACACATTCTCGGGCTCTGCAGTCTAGAATAATTCTCAAACGAGCCGTGGCGGTACGTGTGTCTGTGCAATACATGAAGGACTTTGGCCACACTCCAATATCAGGGCCACAACGATGCGGTCACTTGCTTGTTAACCACCTGTTGTCTTGGAAACAGAGGAAGTATTTTGGTTGAATCCTCTCCACTCCTCTGCAGCTGCACCTCTGAATACTTCAAGGGTCTTTGTTTGGTGTGGCCCGGACACAGAGGTGGTAGATTAGAGAGCCAATGACACACTCATGTTGAGGATCTTCCAATACAAGGTCCTGGTACCATGACTGAGGAACAGAGAGGGGGGATAAGGCTGAGAATGGCACATGCATTCATATCTATGTCTAAAAGGGATTCTTAACCTTGAACGGTTGAGCTAGGTCAGATCGAGGTTTTCCTGAGTAGGAAAACCTCGCAGTCAAACGCACATAAACACACACACGCAGAGTTAATTAACCCTTGACCGGCGTCCCCTCCGTACAATGCTACAGACCACAGTGGGAGGGAGTGGTTTGGCAAAACATGACAGCCACTTCACTTCGCCTTTCCATCCCCGTCTCTGAGTCACAGGTTCAGCAAGGTGAGCCAGAAAAAAAACACTAAAAACCAGATCTGACGTGTCACACTAACTGCTCCCCCATCACACGCATCAGTTCGAGGGGCCCCAGGGCGCCTGCTCGCCTGGTGTTTACAGTCAACTCTTTCCCTCGTTGATGACCTCACGTCTGATCGTGTCTTGATTGCGAGGGACAAGGGGGCGTGGGGTTCGTCTCAGACAGGGCCACCCAGGAGTGGTGAAATCCATCCCCCCTCCACACCTGTTTCACCTGGGTCAGGGGCCGGTGGAGAGATGACCCCTGCTGTGATGTAGACTGACCCCTGGCTATCTTTCATCTTCTCTAATGGGATGTTTGGACAGTCGGTCTGGAACAGGTTAGCACAGATCAGTGACGTGCTGGTTAGGCAGGGTCAGAAGGGGAGAGCCGCTGTAGCAAATTAAGGTCATGGGGGTCAAATGGAATACGACGGCATAAGTCTCCAGAAACCATCTGAGATAGATAAATACTTGTGGAATTCATTGAAATCAAACAATTCTGCTGGAAAATGAAAGGGAATACCATTTCCCTGATTAGATATGCAGACAGCGGTGTGAAGGTCCTGAAAAGAAATCCAGCCCATAGATGTCTTTGGCCGGTCATTAGGCGCTATGTACGTGCTGAGAAGGCAGAGTTGTAAGCAGGGAATCCTTGTTTCAGCGCTACCCTTGGGAGGAACCAGGTGGGTGAGTCACCATGCCAAGGCTCTGAAGCGGACTGTAAAAGTGGGGGGTAGATAGGGGTCAGGAGGGAGACCGCACTAGGAGCGATAAGACAACTCAACAACAAAGCCCCGGTAAAACTGAAAAATATTTGTGAAACGCCTTTTGAAATGCAGGCCACCCAAACAATACATGCTTCAAGAGTCTAACAGCACCCAAATAAGGATGAATGAAAAGGCAGATGCTGCCGCATGGATTTACATTTTTAGCCCTGTTCACAATGAATCAAGATAAATGAAAAGGAACACTATGAATTATAACTGTTAAGTTATGGGAAAGTCCAGTGGTCGGTGCCTCTCTGGAGCGGATGTTATGTTTGTAGCCCTGACCTGTAGAAACAGGAAGGATAACCACAGAATTGCAAACAAGCAAACTGTGAGACAGCAGCAGCAGCAAAGACGGAGAGAGCTGTAAGTCCAGGAGGAAGATGGACCTTCACCCCTGGCAACCTGATTATCTCAACCGTCTCCCGTCTTCCTGTTTCATTACACATAGATATTGCACAGTATCAATGGAATGACGCTGTGTGCTTGTGTGCTCTTCCAGAAACTGGTGTGCATTCGTGCACCGCCGCATTGAATCCATTGTTGAATCCTGTGGCACAGAAAAATACACCATCAAGTCCCAGAGCCCCTGTCCCAATGGCACGCCTGACTGCCAGCTCGTCATGTGAGTTCAGCCCACTGTGCATTCAAACGTCAACTTCAACCACATGTTAACAGCACACTGCCTTACATTACAGATTGACAATGCACACTCAAATTCCCCACACACTGCTCGATCCAGCATTCTCATATAATAACAATGATAACACAAATATCTCCAACACACATCTTATTTACGATCCATCAGTTCAATTTGCAGGCAAAATCCAATGTGTGTGTGTGGTTGTAACCTTGTTTTCTGTGTTTAGGTACAAGCTCTCTACCCGGCCAGTGTACAGAGAGAAGCAAAAGATCTTCACAGCCCTGTTGTGGAGGTGCTGCCCAGGACACGGAGGGGAGAACTGTGAGGAAACAGGTACTGAAACAGAGATGCACACATGCTGTATACTTTAGGACCCCTAGTAGTGGCGATTTTAGCATGTACATCTTGGTGGGGCAAACAAACAAAATATGTTCAGATGCATGCCAGAAAAGACACTACACTAAACAATACATTAATTGCACTATAATGGTGACAAGCGGTGCCCACATACTGTTAGGGCCAACATAAAGCTGTCCCAACAACAGAGCTTTCTTTCCAGTGCAATGGAGTGAACCCTTACCACTGCTACACCTGGCTATCAGCGCAGCCTTGTCTGGCAACGAAACAGTTCATTCAGTCTTCTTTACTGCCTTTTTAAAAACATAGTTGATATGGCTGACTTGCTTAAAGAAATGTGGGTTCTACTGACAATTGAGATGTAGAAACTATGGCATAAGGGAAAGATGAGCGGATAAGAGGCATTCTGTAATTTCGATTAAAACATTAACGAGCGAGCTACGATGGACGTAGTCAACATGACTATGTGTTCAGCACTTGAAAAGTACAGCGACAGAAGGCAGAACATGGTCTGCTCTTACAGTATTTTCCCTGTACACCAAGTCAGAACCGTTGGTATAAATAAAGGGGGCATAAAAGCAGACAATGAAAGCTCTTACAATATTAGATGACATTTCTCAAACAGGTTATAGGCTACATGTGCAGCACCACCGAGTCAGAACAGTAACGTTAGGCGAAATTAAGAGGTGAAAATACACCAAATTATTAGGGTGAGGCACATGGGCTACTAACAGCTTACTACACAAGAAACACTTCTTTGGACTCACCTTGGCTTGTGATGTGCTCACTTAAACATGAAGGTGGTTTTGTTATCAAACTTTGCCATCAAAGTCTGTCATTCTCTGGATTTATGGTGGGAACTCTGGGGAGAAAAAAAAACACAGGCTTGAATAGCAGGCTACTGTTTGCTTTGCAGTGCTTGCAGTTGGCCACTGATTCCTTCCAAACGACTCATTGTTGAATTTGCAATTTCCAACCTGTTGTGTAATCTTCATGGCCGATGAGCACCGATACGTTTTATCTATAATTTCTCATCATATGACAATGATTAAAAAGGATTTGCCAGTAGATTGTTGACTTGATTCATGATGACTGCTAGCTAAGACTTGGAAAGTAAGATGTTGACATGATCAGTCCAATCAAAGCTACTGTACATGTAACGTGATTTGATGTAATATTATCCGTGGCCAATGACCTGGAGTCTTCTTGGAAGGCCACTTGTAATATAAAACTCTATGGCAGGACCCAAAGGGCTGACATTTTGGATGTATACTCTTACTAAGGACATAAACTTGGCAATGACGTAGTGTCCCCATGAGTGACAGAACCCTGAGCCAATCACGGAAATATGATCCTATTTTTTGCTGGCTTGCCCCACCACCACCACAGAAAGCTGAAACACCTGCATTTTGGAGCTTTATATGCAGCTTTATTAACTGAATCATTTTTTTTATTTCTACATTGCTTTCAAACTGATATGTGACACATATTAATGCCAAAATAACATGCAAAACAGGCAAGACCCCCCCCCCCAATTTTCTGCCCTGAATGATGGGCTGCCACGGCCCCTAAGTCGACGAGCATCAACACGGTTGAGTGTTAGAAATTGCATTTTGGCATAAGAAGTAACCTCATGGTGCAATATGTTTCCACAGGCCTACTCTAGACTTTCTCCTGGATTAGTTAATGAGTTTGGCTCTGACTCTTTGTACTAAGAGCAAGATTTAGGTTAAATCTCAAACAGATTTCCCATGCGTGAAATGGCCCTTAACTCGCCGATAGACACCGACTGAGAAAGTCATGTGTTCACGAAAGCTGGTGGAACCAATAAAAGTAACATCCACTCCCTGCTATCCTGCTATCCTCTCACTTCCTCTTTCCCCCTCTTTTCCTCAGTGTCTGACCCTGCGGACCCTACGGTGGCAGGACGACCACATTCCGGAGACACTGAGCCTCACCACACAGGTAGGTCTGCTCATCTGACCCGCCTGTTTACATGTCGGGTGGGGGGGGTTGACTGGGTAAGCTGGCCTTCAATCAAACGCCCCGTGCCGCCCTCTCTGCCTCAAACAAACTGAGGAAACGCTAGTGCGCCAGAAGAACGTGCATTTGTATAAAAGCTATAGCAGGCCGTGGGAAGTTCATCTCCCAGGGGAGGGAGGAAAGGGTGTGTGAACCGTTCTCAGGGCATCAAGCAAGGCTGTAAAGGGGGTGTGACCTAGAAATAACTAGGGACCTAAAAATAACCATCTGCCCTTTTGGGCCAATTCTAGGCCAAAATAAAGACGTAAAGTCCCCCGTTATTGGCTGGTCCGCTTTCAGTACCTCCACGCCCCTCATAGAGAGGGCTTCCTAAACCGCAAAGGTCTCATAACTAATTATTGACCACTACTGGAGTCGAATAGCCATTGTGTTACACACACCAATCAAGCACACACACACAGGGTTGGCTGAAGTGGGGTCAGAAGTGGGGGGACAGAGAGCTAACCCAATGCTATGGCTCTCATGGTCAGGGAAGAGAGACACAGCTACTACTCTGTGCCACTGTGTTGAATGAAAGCCTCTCCTAACATCCCATCAATCTGTCTGTTGTCTGTCGGTCTAGGTGCACAGTCTAGACTCACCCACCAGGCTGAGAGGGAGCAGAATGACTTCCAGGTGTCTGAGAATCCTCTGCACGAACTCCATGCCTCAGAGGCTGACAACAACAACAAACACACAGAGTCCCGAGAGTCCCCCTCATACCCTCGACAGGCCCAGGAGCACATCCCTCACCATGGCTACGACCACCCCCACAACCCTAACCACCACCAGCGGGATTTCAACCATGGAGGTAAGTTGGGACCTTAGAATCACCAGTGCTGTACTAACATCATGTTAATCACAGTGGGAAAACGTTAGGATGCCTGGTTAAATAAGCTATAAGTTAGGACCACCAAGGCCAGGATTGTGACTGTGCTTTAGGAGGTAAATCAGGGCCATGAAAAGGAGGCAGGGTAATCATCAACACCCCTAAAATCAGGGCCATGAAAAGGAGGCAGGGTAAACATCAACACCCCTAAAATCAGGGCCATGAAAAGGAGACAGGGTAATCATCAACACCCCTAAAATCAGGGCCATGAAAAGGAGACAGGGTAATCATCAACACCCCTAAAATCAGGGCCATGAAAAGGAGACAGGGTAATCATCAACACCCCTAAAATCAGGGCCATGAAAAGGAGGCAGGGTAAACATCAACACCCCTAAAATCAGGGCCATGAAAAGGAGGCAGGGTAAACATCAACACCCCTAAAATCAGGGCCATGAAAAGGAGGCAGGGTAATCATCAACACCCCTAAAATCAGGGCCATGAAAAGGAGACAGGGTAAACATCAACACCCCTAAAATCAGGGCCATGAAAAGGAGACAGGGTAAACATCAACACCCCTAAAATCAGGGCCATGAAAAGGAGGCAGGGTAATCATCAACACCCCTAAAATCAGGGCCATGAAAAGGAGACAGGGTAATCATCAACACCCCTAAAATCAGGGCCATGAAAAGGAGGCAGGGTAAACATCAACACCCCTAAAATCAGGGCCATGAAAAGGAGGCAGGGTAATCAACACCCCTAAAATCAGGGCCATGAAAAGGAGGCAGGGTAATCATCAACACCCCTAAAATCAGGGCCATGAAAAGGAGGCAGGGTAATCAACACCCCTAAAATCAGGGCCATGAAAAGGAGACAGGGTAATCATCAACACCCCTAAAATCAGGGCCATGAAAAGGAGACAGGGTAATCATCAACACCCCTAAAATCAGGGCCATGAAAAGGAGGCAGGGTAAACATCAACACCCCTAAAAATCAGGGCCATGAAAAGGAGACAGGGTAATCATCAACACCCCTAAAATCAGGGCCATGAAAAGGAGACAGGGTAATCATCAACACCCCTAAAATCAGGGCCATGAAAAGGAGACAGGGTAATCATCAACACCCCTAAAATCAGGGCCATGAAAAGGAGGCAGGGTAAACATCAACACCCCTAAAATCAGGGCCATGAAAAGGAGGCAGGGTAAACATCAACACCCCTAAAATCAGGGCCATGAAAAGGAGGCAGGGTAATCATCAACACCCCTAAAATCAGGGCCATGAAAAGGAGACAGGGTAAACATCAACACCCCTAAAATCAGGGCCATGAAAAGGAGACAGGGTAAACATCAACACCCCTAAAATCAGGGCCATGAAAAGGAGGCAGGGTAATCATCAACACCCCTAAAATCAGGGCCATGAAAAGGAGACAGGGTAATCATCAACACCCCTAAAATCAGGGCCATGAAAAGGAGGCAGGGTAAACATCAACACCCCTAAAATCAGGGCCATGAAAAGGAGGCAGGGTAATCAACACCCCTAAAATCAGGGCCATGAAAAGGAGGCAGGGTAATCATCAACACCCCTAAAATCAGGGCCATGAAAAGGAGGCAGGGTAATCAACACCCCTAAAATCAGGGCCATGAAAAGGAGACAGGGTAATCATCAACACCCCTAAAATCAGGGCCATGAAAAGGAGACAGGGTAATCATCAACACCCCTAAAATCAGGGCCATGAAAAGGAGGCAGGGTAATCAACACCCCTAAAATCAGGGCCATGAAAAGGAGACAGGGTAATCATCAATACTCCTAAACCCATGTATGACCCCTGCTCTAACCTCTGAGACACTCATGCAAAGACACATACTGGACACACCTGCTCACTCACCATCTCAGTCAATAAAAAAAGTAAATTCAATGTTAATACAAAACTGACAGTGAAATACTCCTATTTCTCTAAGCTCCTGTCTGGCATGTTAGAACTCCCAGCTGTTATTTATGCACTACTGTCTGGTCAACTGCCTGTCTCATTCACATCCTCAGAGAGAATCGACAGGCTTTAGAATAGTGCTGTAAAAAAAAAACAGTTGAAAGGGGGAAGGCTTGACCAGGAAAAATACACGTACATCTATGGGGAGCATTTCCACGACTCCATCCCTCCACAGTGACACCTCTAGCTTAGTGCCCCCCCCCCCCCCCCCCCCCCTTATACTCATTACAGCTTCCTTCTCAGGAAATCCTCTCTTTCTTCTGGTAAAAATGCCCCCCCCCCCCATTACATTGTGTGTGTGGATGATGTAATCCGCAGTGGGATGGTGATATAGCGTGAGGTCTCATATTACAGCCACACACAGTGAAGGGTGCCATAGTTTTGCTGCTGTGGTACATTCTCACTTCCTGTGACATATTATTCTTGTTTGGGAAAGACTCAACAGGCTAAGGCCATGACGTAATGTCTGGCTGAATAAATTACCGATCAGACTTCCATCAACTCAGACTAAAGACAAATCGGCCTACATGTTATTGTTAAAGTTTCTCTTTAACATAGCAGGGAAATTAGTGAAATTATTTGAAAACACTAATTTTCTACTTCTTTTGATCGGTGGGATTTAAAAAAAATAGAGAACCTCTTCCAACTTTGTAAAACTCTCATGGCAGGGGGCGACCTGATTTCCTCTCTCAGTATGACCTCACTGTATCTGACCTCTTAGAGGGAAAGCATGAGGGAACAGTGCTTTTCTCCCTGAATTAATGGAGGGTCTTTCCAATGTTATTAGAAAAACAAGCCCTAAATGACGAAAGGCCCTGTGATCACACTTTAAAGCAGAGCAGCTTGGGGGTCTGGACTCTGTCCAGATACAAGGGTGACAGTGTCAGAACTGGGACTTATTCCCAGGGGGCATACATGTGTAGCCTCGCAAGTTGCCTGATCTCGTGAGTTTACATCAATGTTCGCTGCACAGCAGTAATCAGTCTGGTAATTAATACATGTGGGTGGGGGAATTCAATGTCAGACATAGACACTCACACAGACAGTTTGTAGGAAGATGTGAAAATCCCTGGAGCCTGTACCATTGTAAAAGGAACTGCGTCCATTAGGGCCGTCTCTGGGGTGCAAAAGCACGGCCATGAAACAAACCAATCCAACAATTATTCACTGGGCTTTCTTGTAACAAAGGGGTTCAGTCAGGAAGACCAATACATAAGGGAAATTAAATGTCCAAATATAGGTCTGAAAATGTTATTATTCCTATTTTTGGCAGCTTGCCATTTGACTTTGAAAACAATTTTTGGGGATAAAACCAAACACATGTTGAAGATTTCTTGAGAGACAAAGGGCTCTCATAACTGTTCCTAAAGAACTAATGGCACAACTGATATGAATGGCCTTTACAAGATAATACATTCTGACAGGTATTGAAAAGGAGCCTTGCTCTGTTCCTATACACATTGATGTGTGTGTACAATTGTTGAGGTGTCATCTCAGCCTTGTGCAGTTACAAAGTGGATATGTCTAAAACTGAAAATATGTCTAGTTCTGATGCTTTAAACCGATTGATGTGAGTAAATATTGTGCTCTGACTTCCTGGATTATCTCCCAGATCCAATCAGGGATGAGGTGGAAGCTGTCCCTCTACTGCCCTACCAAGACTCCCAGTCTCCCCTCCCTCTGCTCCACATGATGGCCCTGCTAATGTCCCAGCTCCAGCCCATGTTGGATGGCTTCAACCGCACCTTGGAGCACCTAACCCAGGAGGTTGAAGGTCTGTCCCGGGATGTGGCTCTGCTCCAGAACTCTCAGTGGGAGGTAGAGGAGGCAGCCCTGCGCGGAGCAGGGGCTGGAGAGGGTCCCGAGGCCTTGGAGGTTAAGCTGGAGCAGAGTTTCCAAGACACCAAGGAGGTGAGGAGGGAACTGGAGAGACAGAGAGCTGAGATGGCAGACAGGCTACACTCCCAGCATGCCATGCTGCACTATAACATCACCAATTTCAAGACAGACATTGATGGCAAGATCAAACGCAACCACAAGATGTTACAGGTCAGCGAATCCCTCATTAATGTATCTCATGGCATGGTAACGCAACTATTTCATAATTAAAAACTTTTAGATTTAGTTCCTCACTTTTGCGTTAGTAACAGACTTTTAGACTTGCACATTATGGGCATTAAGTGAGAAAAACATTCTTCATGTCTTTCATGGCTCCTGGGTAGGTTAATCTCCAGTCCATGAATGCCACCCTGTCAGACATGAAGCTGGAGCAGGACCGTCTGAGTGAAGTGCTCCAGAGGCACCTGACCAACCCAGGGGCCAGGAGAGAACCCAGCCAGGTCCATCCCAGTCAGGTCCAGCAGCCTCCAAAGGACTCAGCAGTGTGGGAGGCTATCGCCCGTCTGGACAACAAGGTGGTCAACAACACAGTGAGGGTAAATGCCCTGGTGGAAGACCTTGAGATGGCCAATGACAACGTCCTGGACCTGAAGAGGGGCTTCCGAGACCTTGAGGAGAACATTGCCCAGACGGGGAGGAACAGCCAGATCCAGTTCATGGAGACGGGCCTGGAGGTGGAAGCAGCTAAAGTAGCCGTGCTGAACCGTGTCAATGAACTGGCCAGCAACCTGACCATCCACTCAGAGCAGCTGCAGGAGATGGAGACTGACATGGACTACCTGTACACACAATTCTACCAGAACGTCAGCGCTGCCGGAGACTGTGACTGCAAGGCATTCACCGCCTCCTTCTCCCGTCTGGAGCAGGGCCTGACCAACGTCACCGAGCTGGCCAACGACAATCGGCTGGCCCTGGATGGAAGCACCGATGCTGGGTCGGAGCACTGGGGTCCCTCTGTGGACGACGTCATGGCCTCCCTGGCCTTCGAGCAAGAGAAGAGCAGAACTCTCCAACACAACCTGACTCAGCTGATGACCTCAGTCCTGGGCAGCCACAGGGACGTGCTCAGCCTGCAGGAGAGCGACAAGAGGTTGGAGGCTGAGATGCGCCACCTCTCCAGCTCCTTTTACTCTTTGTTGAAGGACGCCATCCGCCACACTGAAGTGCTGGAGATGCTCCTGGGGGAGGAGGTGATGGGGTTCATGGACTGGCCCCTCCACAAACAGGAGGCTCACTCCATCCCCGCGCTGCAGAAGAGGCTCCAGCACATGCAGCACCAGATCAGGGGCCAGAACCTCAGCCTCACCACCCTGCTGGACGCTGCCCGGGCAGAGGAAGTCCCATCCTCAGACGAGCCCTCCGTGCTAGTAGACTTGGCCTCCCGCGGGCTGAAGAGGAGGAGTGGAGACCAGAGGAGTGACCACCTCATGGACTCAGCAGCCTCTGAGGACCGGCAAGACTACTCGGACAGTGACCTGCAGAGCCTTGAGAAAGCAGTGGAGGAGCTGGGGGAGAAGGTCAACAGGCTGGAGTACAGGCCTTGCCCTGCCAGCTGCAACATCACCAAAGACAGCACCTCTGGTGGTGTGGAGGCCAAAATGCAGGTGGAGGTGGCCTGGCTGAGGAAGGGTCTAGAGAATCATCTGCGGCTCTTTAAGAATGTCTTCAGTAACTCAGAGGGGCTGGCCGAATCAGAGAGCACCCTGGACCTGGACCAGCTGTGGGCCCTGATGAAGAGGAAGGAAAGGAAGAGAGAGAGGAAGCGCAAGGACAAGAAAGAGGGGATAAAAGATCATATTGGAGAGCGTGCTAACCTTCGCAGCAGGAGGGATACATCAGGTAGGCATCAATCTATAAAAAAAACAGGGAACTGCCAAAATAAAGGAAACACTTGAGGAATGCAAATTATATTGAAAGCAGGTGATTCCATACAGGTGTGGTTCCTGAGTTAATTAAGTAAGTAATGTCCCATCATACTTAGGGTCACGTTTAAAAATGCCCAGTTGCTCATTATTTTGCCTACAGTGGCTAAATCTCAGTGGCCTTTCATCTACTGCATACTCCTCATGTCCTCTCCTTGCCTCCTTTTCAAAACCCATTGGAAGAGAAGGTCAGAGGGGAGGGATCTCTGGCTTTCTCATCCAATGGATTTTGAGGAGGCGGAGAGGAGAGAGGACGTGAGGAGTATGCAATTGAGATTCTAGCAAAGACTTTGAAAGAGGGGTGTCATAGGAGCATAGGGGGTTAAAAGGGTGTGTGTGTGTTTGTCAGTCACCAGATCGCAACCCAATTGGAACACTTATGGGAGATTCTGCAGAGGCAGCTGAGACAGCGTTTTCCACCACCATCAACAAAACACCAAATTATGGAATTTCTCATGGAAGTAGTGTCGTATCCCTCCAATAGAGTTCCAGACACTTTTAGAATCTAAGCCAAGGAGTATTGAAGCAGTTCCCCGTCGTGGTGGCCCAACACCCTATTAAGACACTGTTGGTGTTTCCTTTATTTTGGCAGTTATCGGTACCTCTATCATGCTGGGCCACATCTTTCTAAACCTCCCTTAAGACCAGAATGCACTTTAAACAAAGAAAGATCCTTGGGGATCTATACAGTGCAACACCCTCAAGTAAGTGTTAGCAATGGGTTAAAAGGAGCTGTTAGCATGACTGAGGGTATCAACATTACCAGCAACACTAACAGACAACACAAGACTGCCCCCTGGTGAACTTTTTTTTTTTAAGTTCAAGCTTATAAAGTGATCCAAGCATAAGTATACTGAGTGTCTATCACAAGGGTTCATATGAACAGATAGCAGAGAACAGCTGACAATTCCCTGTCTCTTCTCTTTCAGTTCTATCCAAGCTGAGGGACAGTCCCCTGATGTTTCTGGCCAGAAGCATACAGCGCAGCAGACCAAGTGACAGCCTGCTGGTGTCGGGGGACACATCCCTAAACCTCGGCCAGATGTACTCCACTCACACTGGGATGTTCCAAGCACCTTTAGCAGGGGTCTACCTCTTCGTGCTGACATTGAACTTTGAACCTGGTCCCTCGCTATCTGGGCTGAGGAGAGAGAATGGGGAGCTGGCTGCCACTCTGCATCAGGACAAGATGGCATCGTATGGCCCCGTCACCCGCGTGTGTCTCCTACAGCTGCGGCAAGGAGAGGAGCTCCGCCTCGAACTGTTGGGAGGGAGTCTGGTGACTGATGAACCTAACGACAACATCTTCGCTGGGCTTCTCCTTCATCACACCACCTGAGGGAGCTGTGGCCGGTCTGCAGTCAGAGGAGAGACGTTGGACTGAGCAAAATCAAAATCACTAGACTAACAGCTGCTATCCCACCCGTGTTTCGATCTCTTACATTGATACTGGGAGGAGCGTATATAAAAAGGTTGAGTGAGTATAAACATGTTTCCTGTGTCATACAGTATACCACTTAGAAGCGTTGCAATACAACCTCCCTGAAGTTATTGTAGGCTGTTATAAGGGGAACGGGAGCATCAGCATTCTGGACCATAAAACCATATTCTATAGGAAACACTGACTCAGAATAGAAGGTGGGATCGTTAAGATATCACATGCTACCATAATATAGTGTGCCTTCAGTGCTTTATGACTGCAACATTGCTTATACATGTATGAGGACCCAGGTATAGAAAAAAACATTTTCTACAAGACACTGGCTCCATACAGACTACAGTGAACATAAATCAATTAAGTGAAGGGACAGAGGAATTGATTGTGTGAAGAGGTGAACTCTATATTACAGTACATCAATATGCTGTATGTTTCTCCTCCAGTAGACGGACGTGCTAGACACCTTACTAGGTTAAGCCTCATCAAAAAGAAAGCGTAAATAACCCAAGGACAGACCAAAGAGTTGTGTACTAAAATAAGGTTATTTACTTAAAAATGGATACATTGGACAGGCTGTATAGAGAATAGTTTTCTTTCCTTGGTAAACTCAAAGGCCCGATGCTGTACAAAAACACATTAAAGATTTACACATTGAGATTATTCTAGATGGTTTTCTTGCATGTTACAAACGACAGGAAAACACTAGTTACTGCTTGGGTGAAGTATTTTTCTTAAATATCTACCATGTACTGTTAGCTTAATTCACAGAGAAACTGTCCTGACACACACACACACACACTAGGATTTCAGCGGACATGCACACAAACATAAGCACACATTATGAGCGCAAACCCACAAGCACTGCTAAAGCTATGCAGCATATATGTTGTTTTACGCATTTGTATGGACAAAAGTGAAGCAAAAGCCAACATTAGATAGAAGAGACAGCAGACACAATAGGACCAGGGACTTGAAAGAGAACGTTTTAAGAATACACTGGCCAAAACATAGAGCCTATGCAAGAGGTTGAACCATAACTTATCAGGGGCACAATCTCTGACGAGGCTTCCTCGTCATCATCACACCGGCAATACGAACTGTCAAGAGGTAAGGACAGTGGTTCAGATGAGGGGACATTAAGTTCTCACTTCATATTCCTCCTTTCTGTCCTGTATGAAAAGTGAAAGATCTAAAAATGCAGTTCCTCTTGTGGTAAATGGTAATCAATGGGCTGGCTCTACCCTCTGCACTGGCCCACAGATAACGGCACTAAGGAAACCTGTGGATTTGTATATACAGTTGAAGTCGGAGGTTTACATACACTTAGGTTTACAGACAGATTATTTCATTTATAGTTCACTGTATCACAATTCTAGTGGGTCAGAAGTTTACATACACTAAGTTAACTGTGCCTTTAAACAGCTTGGAAACTTCCAGAAAATGTCATGGCTTTAGAAGCTTCTGATAGGCTAATTGGCATCATTTGGAGGTGTATCTGTGGATGTATTTTAAAAACTACCTTCAAACTCAGTGCCTCTTTGCTTAACATCATGGGAAAATCAAAAGAAATCAGCCAAGACCCCAGAAAAAAACTTTTAGACCTCCACAAGTCTGCTTTATCCTTGGGAGCCATTTCCATTTGCCTGAAGGTACCATGTTCATCTGTACAAACCATAGTACGCAGGTATAAACACCATGGGACCACGCAGCCGTCATACCGCTCAGGAAGGAGAGGCGTTCTGTCTCCTTCTGATGAACGTACTTTGGCGCGAAAAGTGCAAATCAATCCCAGAACAGCAGCAAAGGACCTTGTGAAGACGCCGGAGGAAATGGGTACAAAAGAATCTATATCCACAGTAAAACAAGTCCTATATCGACATAACCTGAAAGGCTGCTCAGCAAGGAAGAAGCCACTGCTCCAAAACCGCCATAGAAAAGACAGACTATGGTTTGCAACTGAACATGCGGACAAAGATCATACTTTTTGGAGAAATGTCCTCTGGTTTGATGAAACAAAAATAGAACTGATTGGCCATAATGACCATCGTTATGTTTGGAGGAAAAAGGGGAAGGCTTGCAAGCCGAAGAACACCGTCCCAACCGTAACGCACGGGGGTGGCAGCATCATGTTGTGGGAGTGCTTTGCTGCAGGAGGGACTGGTGCACTTCACAAAATAGATGGCATCATGAGGATGGAAAATTATGTTGATATATTGTAGCAACATCTCAAGACATTAATCAAGAAGTTAAAGCTTGTTCGCAAATGGGTCTTCCAAATGGCCAATGACCCCAAGCATACTTCCAAAGTTGTGGCAAAATGGCTTAAGGACAACAAAGTCAAGGTATTGGAGTGGCCATCACAAAGCCCTGACCTCAATCCCATAGAACATTTGTGGGCAGAACTGAAAAAGCGTGTGCGAGCAAGGAGGCAAACAAACCTGACTCAGTTACACCAGCTCTGTCAGGAGGAATGGGCCAAAATTAACCCAACTTATTGTGGGAAGCTTGTGGAAGGCTACCTGAAACATTTGACCCAAGTTAAACAATTTAAAGGCAATGCTACCAAATACTAATTGAGTGCATGTAAAGTTCTGACCCACTGGGAATGTGATGAAATAAATAAAAGCTGAAATAAATCTGACATTTCACATTCTTAAAATAAAGTGGAGATCCTAACTGACCTAAGACAGGGACTTTTTACATGGATTAAATATCAGGAATTGTGAAACACTGAGTTGAAATGCATTTGGCTAAGGTGTCTGTAAACTTCCGACTTCAACTGTACTCGCATGTGTCTCGGAACAGTCTAAATTCAGTGTCGCGATCTACTGCAAGTTCACTTTACTTGGCTGTAATTCTGTCTCACACACCTGAGGAAGCTTGATGGATCAACAAACTTCATTGGCATTACAGCTCTAAAATGTTTTTAGCACAAGTAACTGTCATTTACCATAGCATTGAGTAAGCTATATATTTGTACTTTAAGTTAATAAAATATGGCATATTTTCCAAACTAATGTGGACTTCTTCATTACTGCAGTCCAATGGCCGAGCTCACATGATGTTTGGCAATATGAAAGTTGGCCACTCATAGAATATCTATAACTCAACATGGAATTAAAAGCAATAGAGAAGAGCTGGAGGGAAATTCAGCTTATAATATCTATGAACAAGACTCAATGTTTAGTGTTCTGGACATTCCTCCCAGAAGACATACCGTATATACACAAAGGAACAAATACGAAGAAGGGGTAAGCATAGCGACAGGACGGGACACAGATTGACTTCCTATTTACACATTTCCTTCTGAATAGAATTATGCAGAACATATTTTTCTCCCCAGTTGTCCTTTTCATGTCAAATGTGACAGGAGAAGTTACTGAGTTGAACTTTGTTATAGGAAGCACAGTGAGTTGTTGATTTAAGGCAAGTCGAGTATCCCCTCTTACAATGTCCTTGGTTGTCTGGATTGCTCGTAGCTCTTGAAGCAGGTCGCATTTGAAGCCCACTGGACGTGAATACCATTGCAGTATGGTTCTTTTTTGTAGGCACAGCATCTATCGATCCAATATACATTTACATTTAAATTCACATAATTATAGTACCTTATTTCATAATTACTCTACTTAAGAGTCAAGAGTTATATTTCCATATGGCAGGAGAAGACTGTCCTGAAGAGGGGGGAAAAAAATTGGCATAAAACATTTACAGGCAAAAATTGAACATGATTGGCGGGAGGTGACGATTGCGAGGGCAGTGTCTTGGTTTGAAGTGTGGCTCTAAAGTTCCTACATAATATATGACTTTGTCCATCAACATGTGAGCAGACACATGTCCTTCCCCCTCCTCACACCATGTCCTGTTTTGGCTTTCACAGAAAGCGTCAAATCGCAGGACGTTGCTTCCTACAACCCAGAACTCCTCTGGTCAGGGAGGGAATAGGCGGGAGAGTGAACCTATACAGTTTCCTTTAGTCAAAAAACACCTCTGCAGCAGCGTCTGTCCATTGTGGTTATAGAGATTCATGAGGGTTGAGGCTCAATGTCCAAGGCCCTGTGGCAGGGTCCCCCCTCCCCCCATCCACTGTTTCTCCTCCCCCGCCTCCTGAACAGAGGTGACATATTCTGCATCATGACATTGGGACACACTGGGGAGTTCGGGCTCTCGATCGGGCTGTGTTGAGTACGTAGGGGTAAAATATCACATTTTGATGTCCTGGGATTCCACCATTTTGGCCAGGGTCTTCTTGACTCGTAAGATGGTGAGGCGTGAGGCGGGGTTGTGGGCCCAGCACTCAGACATCAGCTTCAGCATGGTTCTCAGACACTGGAGAAAACACACACACACACACCATTGTAGGAGTTGTTTTTCCTTCTGCTTATGCATTTTTTTTAAAGTGCTGCTAAGCTTGCATATATACCACTCTGAAAAAGCACTACTTACGCTAATAAAGACAAATGCATTCTCTAAAACACTGCTACATTTGGATAATCGCCTTTGTGTAAATGCCAAGTATACGCTCTTCACTTTCTTTCTGAAGGTTGCGTGCAATCAAAACAATATTCCCCTGATAAATCATGTCCCCGCAGTGACGCAGGTGTTGACATTCGTGGCTAGCTCCACTCTCAGACTCACCTCGTCACCGTTCCACCTGTTGGACACGGTGGGCCGCAGCCCTTTCACACACACCACCTCCAGCATGTCCTCGAAGGACGGGTCTGACGGCACCATCTCATAGTATGGCAGCTGATGATCCTCCACTATACCTGAGAGAGATGAGAGAGAGAGAGAGATAACGGCGTGCGACAGAACACTGGTTCAACAATACCGTGTGTAGTGCTTTTCATAACCAGTTGAAATCTTACGCCCATTACTGTTTTCGTAGTGACGGGTCTGGATTGCCAGTATCACGTGTACACAAATACCGGTATGCCTGTAGATTCAGAACAATAATGTGTGTGTGTAAGCGTCTGTGTGTGTCCGTACCTCCTGTTATACAGCGGCGGGCAATCTCCCAGATGACGAGGCCGTAGCTATATATATCAGCCATGATGTAGGCCTGGAAGTGGTTCTTGTTCAGGGTCTCGGCCAGCACCTCTGGGGCCATGTACCTCCGGGTCCCCACCCGTGTACTCAGAGGGACGTCTACCTCGTTGGTATCACTGAGGACAAGAACGGGAATTCAGAATAATCTACAGGGAAATGGTCAATGGTGCTCCAGAAACAACAGTTCAGAACTCTTCAGAGGAACGGCCATATGTGAAAACATGGGTTGTGTACATTAGGGCACACCGTAGCAAAAGCGTTTTATAACACAAAATGATTGCTGCTCGTCGGACAAGCTCAGCTACTCCCCCTACCGATTTGTCAGTTTTCTTTATTTTGGTGGCTAATAAATAAAACCTTGATTAAAATCTCCATTGCTGAGCAGCATCCTACCTGTTGAACTTGACGGCCAGGCCCAGGTCAGCGATGCAGCAGGTGCCGTTCTTCTTCATCAGGATGTTCTTGCTCTTCAGGTCTCGGTGGGCGATGGCCGGCTTGCCCTGGGTGCCGTAGATCTCCGTGTGGAGGTGACACAGGCCGCAGGCGGCGGAGTAGGCCAGTCGCAGCAGGCTCTGGGTGTCCAGCGTGGTGAACCTCAGGTAGTCGTACAGGGAGCCGTTCTCGTGGTAGTCTGTGATGAGGAAGAGCTGGGTGAAGGCCCCGGTACCCTTGATGTCTGCCGCTATGAAACCTGCAGACGTGAGAAGAGAGGTGAGGGGTGTTTAGTGCTGCAGTGAGATGTAGGCCTTGCCCTGATACATGACTGTTGACCTCAGCCATGTATGTACAAGGGCAAATGTAGAGCTAAGATCAAAGTCAATCAAGGCTCTCTACATTACACTTAGATTGAGACTAATTTAGATAAATTTAGAAAAAAAACGGCAGTATATGGCTTAGATGGAGGCAGAGATAGCCGTCGTCTTTGCAACATGCGAGTGATAGGAACGGCACTTACCCAGTATGTTCTCGTGCCTCATGAGGACTGTCTGGTAGATCTCGGTCTCTCTGAACCAGCTGGCCTCCTCCCGGGTGAAGAACACCTTGACGGCCACCTTCTCTCCCCGCCAGCGGCCCAGCCACACCTCGCCGTAGCGCCCCTTGCCGATCTGACGCACCATCTGGATTTGCTTGGCAATGGTGCGCTGCACCTACAAGACACATCAGGGAGAGAGGCACTGAGCATTCATATCAGATCAACAGTAGCTTACCACAGATCATACCTACTACAACCTTCACCATTTGTTAATTCGGTATTCGCTGTTGCAAGCCAGATATGCACGTTTTGCTTCGTAAGGCCCATGATGTTATACTTAAGCAATAAGTCCCGAGGGTATATGGCCAATATACTACGGCTAAGAGCGGTTGTTAGCACGACGCAACGCGGAGTGTCTGGATACAGCCCTTAGCCGTGGTATACTGGCCATATACCACAAACCCCCAGAGGTGCCTTATTGCTATTATAAACTGCTTACCAATGTAATGAGAGCAGTAAAAATATGTTCTGTCATAGCAGTGGTATACGACTGTCAGCCAATCAGCATTCAGAGCCCGAACCATCCAGTTTATAATTTACAAATTCACTTAACCTAATATAACCTCCCTATGGACAAAGACACACACATAACCGCTGTTACTCTTTCCTGGAAAGCAGAAGTCACGTTTTGAGTCACCTATTATGTAACCATAGCTAAAGGCTTTTCACCCAGGTCACATGCTCCAAAGCCCCTCCCTGTGCAGTGAGGGGTCCTTACCAGCAGGGGGAGCCCAGAGCCACTGCCAGAAGACTGGCACTGGTTGATGAGGTCTTTGAGAGACTCTCCCACAGGGATGAAGGCCTCGTCCTGCTCCAGGTCCCGGTGGTACTGCTGCCGCTCCGTCTGCCACTTGTACCTGACAGGAACACATACAGATCAGTACAGGGCACACATGCTAAAGCTACAATAGATGAATGTCAAGCGCGGTACTGTAGCAACAATCTGCCTTTGTCCCCAAACAGTCGAAAACAGTCCAACTTAGTCACAGACCCATGAAAGTATTCATAGAAATGCTAACTGACACCAACATGTGACTGACTAATATTCTCCCACAAGTTAAGTTAACCAGGACTGAATTCCCATATACATATGGAAATAAAGTTGGAATCTCGCTTTGTGTCAGCTTTTCTCTGGAGTAGTCCTACCTGTAGTAACAGACTACTGTGATGCAGATGAGAGTGCAGCAGCATACGGTCATTGATATAAGGAACGCCAGCCAGTGGGCACTGCCAAAGTAGGAACCTGCAAAACACCACGAGTCTGAGTCACGAAATTGAGTATCAGACCCTGACATACCAGCACAAGAATACTCTTCTGGGGCCACTATACAGAGGAACACCAGCAGTAGAGTAACATAGTTGGCCCTAAGCCTCACCAGTGTCCATTGGGGGAGGTAATGTGGGCTGCAGGTCCCGATTACAGAAGTCTGTCCCGCAGCATTCAATCGTTCGCCTGGTCTGAGCCCTGGGCGAATCCTGAAAATAATTCAACGAAACTATGTTTTTTGTTGTTGTTGTGGCACTCAATTCAAAAAAGGGTTATTCAAACAATAACTCAAATATGAATAATAGCTATATACACACACGTATAATAACTATACTAGAACATGTTACAACATATAATTGACACCCCTGTATCACGGTCCTGCCCCCTTCCATACAGACCACGACACACGCTTACCTTGCATTGAAAATGTGAGCCTTCATACTTCATGCAGCCAGAGGTCAGAATAGCTTCTCCGTTCTCATCCTCCTCTATGATGGCAAAACATTGGCCATTCGTCCTGCAATAAAAAAATACATTATTCAATGAGTACAGTTCCCAAACACACTTACGCCTCGATCACACCTTCAGTCATTGCACAAAATGGTACACAGCATCATCTGGATGGGTGTGCAACAAAAGTTCAACATTCACCCTCTGCTACCATTTCTGTCAAGTCGTCTACGCATACAGTTTGATGCATACGTTCAATTATTCCAACACACCGAACGCACTGCAACGCAGCGAGGCAAACAAATCGTTCCATTGGATATGAATGTACTTCTGGTGTACCAAAAGGCAATGACGCCGAGATCGAGGAGTTAAGTCAGAGTTGACATTCATCACAGACCCAAAAGTCAGAGTTGGAACAAACATATCAATTAAGAATTTGGCCTTGGTTGGTTACTCACTCGCAGGTGTTATTTTTGTGGTCCTCTGGACAGTAACCCGAGCAGTAGCAGCTCAGAAAGCGGGCGGCGTCCTCTGGGGCCACCGTGGTGTCGTCCCCGGGCTTCCTGGACTCATGCTTGTGCCCGGTGCCGTGGAGCATGTGGTCTGGATTCTGACCAGCTGGATGGACGGAGGGAGAGAGAGAGAGAGAGAGAGAGAGGGGGATGGTTTCGTTTTATAATGACAGTGAAAATGTCACAATCCATCCTTTTTTCCCTCCATCTGGGAGACACTGTCTGCCGTCGCAAAAACACAGGTTTTCACTGCACACGTCACTGTTGCCAGAAATACAGAACATAAACACATTGTGTAACATTTTCATTCCCCCGCCTAACACAACATCTGGTTTGAAGAGTTAGAGTAGTCAAATACTAGGCTATATATTCATAGTAAACACAACTGTTCTATGGTGGGTTTGATTTATCCCCCCCCCCCCCCTATTTGTTTTTATATGAGAGCGGTCCGCTCCTAATTGTGTGTGCATGTGATAAGTCTGATCCATATATGGCCAGAGGGCTATTTATACTCTGTGCTAGTGTCCAGTTAGAGCCATCACATGCATGAGCGTAAGCAGAGCAGAATACTGGCGGGCCAAGCCAACATCTGTTGTTCGCTACATTATCACTGTTGTCAATCTGATTGCAGTTACATATGAAATTGAAAACAACGGCATGGTTTTAACGGAGGAAAAACCTAATATTCATGCAGGCCATTATGTTGTGGTTCTTTATAATGGCAAGGTTTAGTACACAGCAAATGTTCACTGCTAAAATCAGTGTACGCTGGTTAAACGAGCCGAGAGCGCACTGCCAGGACTCTGTATTAACCGCACCTAAAAAAGGGGCCTTGGCAACAAATCTACTGACATCTTAAGGAGCCAGTCAGAGCCATTAAGACTAGATACATGGCACCATGGATACAAAGCCAGGAAGAGGACATTTTACAGAGGCACACTAATATACGTTAAGTCCCTAATGCTGCATTAAAATGTTGAGTATGAGCTCACTGTGTGACTACTCCTATCCTCACATTAGTGTCTGGTACTCCCTCCACCTCTTCTCATGCCCTTTCTCCTGATCTCTTTTCCTCTCCCCTTGCAATGCCCTGACCCACTTTCCTTATCAGTCCTCCTCTTGCCCGCTTCTTTTTGTACAATCTTTTTGCTTCTCCTGTCTGTTGTTCCTCCATTGTCCTCCTTGTTCCATATCCTTCTCTTCTTGACTTATACCTCGTCCAAGCCCCTCCTTTCTCTTCCCCTCCCCCTCTCAGTCTGCTGCCCCCCCCCCTCCCTCAGGAGAGTGGACCTGGGCTGTGGGGCTCCTGTGAGTCGTGAGCATAAAGCACAAAGTGATGTCTGTGTGCAGCGCTCGGCGCGGCTTCGGCACTTCCTCTGGAGCATGACGCGACTCGAGCCTGCTCCAGTTCAGACATGTCTGCAGAGAGCCAATCACCTGCAAACCTACACTTTGAAACGTCTCGGCAGCAGAACGGCACCCTTTTTTCCCTCTTCCCTCTCCCGGCTGCTTGTCTCCAGCTCCGCATTCCTTCCCGAGACCCCATTACTGGCTTCAGGGTTGCTGTTCTTGTTTTCCTCAACTTTTCTCTTTCCTTTTACAGCCCTGGTGGCTCTAGATTCAGGCTGCATTCTCAGAGTAATTTTACTGGTAAATTACCATTTAAAAGGAGAGCCCGAGAGATAAAGGAGCTCCTGTTGGGCTTCGGCTCCTTTTTTACAGTTCATTTGTACGCTGATCATGTACTTACAGACTCACCGGCTTACTGACGTCAGACAGCCTAACAGTCGACCAGGACCACTACTTCTACGAACGCTTCACTTTTAGTGTTGTACTTCAGCCAAAACGATGGAACCCCACAGGGTGGCAGACAAAAGTGTGCCAGTCTTAACTTAGTTTTGGGATCCTTTAGAATCAAAAGCTATTATGTAAAAACATAACTGTATCAAATTAAAAGCAACTGTTAGGCCTCTGTATAACAACTAAAGCAAAGCAGACCAGAACTCTTCAGTAATATTTTAAGACAACCAGGCAAGTGACTCACTACAATCCTCAATGTGGTCAACAGTAAGGTCATATCACCAGAGCAGAGAGAAATCACTGTGGCAGGGGGTTGTGAGATCATAGCCGTATGCTTGAGCTGGGGTCCTCGGGGCATAGAACAAACCCTAATCTGTTGTACAAACAAGGGTGGCAGGAGTTATCGGTGGCGGAACTGACGGCAACACCCTGAAAGAAAAAAAGAGTCCCGAGCAGTTCTCGAGTGAGATAGCAGAGCTGGTCTCAGAAGCTGTGAAACCCGGGGCTTTTGATGTCCGCCTTCTACCAGTGAAGAGGAAAAGAACACACCGATTACAGGACTCCAGAGTTCCAACCAAACACTCAGACCAACATCCTCCTGGGGGGGGTAAATTCAGTCTCTTTACTCTACATGCGTCACACACACACACACACACACACACACACACACACGCACGCATCCAAAGAAATAAAGCTCCTAAAAGGAGGCAGATAGTCTAGACCTCTTGCCGTTGATATTACACACAGGAGATTTAATCAAAATAATATCTGAAATTGTTGCACTAATAAACTATACTTAAGTGGTGGCATGGCCCAGGGCCCAGTTTGAGCTGGGCTGTCCCCTGGCGAAGTCAGATTGGCACAGAGCAGTGTTGGGAGGCAGTGTGGAAACTTATAAACACACAGCAGACTGGAACCAGATCAAACGGGCCAAGCCCCAAATAGAAACCAGAGAGCTGAGGGTAGATGGCTCTCTTTCTCCCTCCCACACTCCTTCTCTCTCCGCTCCTTCGCTCTCCCTCTGGGAGCTGTGCTCGGTCTCGACTGGCTTGAGTCATGTTTGAGGGATGGGGAAAGGGATTCAGGAGGCTCCCGGATGCTTTGATGAGGTGATGAAAGCCTCTTTATAGTCCCTGAGTAAGCACATAAAACTCGGGACACGTTTTTACTGTAGTGACTGGGAGCGTCGAGGACTTCTGAGGCCTCTCTCCCACTGGAGTCTACAGAGAAAGCCATGTTGACAATACAAGACTTAAAGTTCACCATCAAACCCCCAAAGAGCCTCAAGGCCCTTTTTGTTTCTATTTGGCTGGGTCTCGCTAGTGAAGACACAGAGTACCTCTCTTCACCTCTACTAGGAGGCTTGTGATTGGCTGGGGGCCGTGATTGATGGAGAGCAGCGGCTGTCAGTGGGGCTGGAAATGGCTGCTGGTGCTCTCTCTGCCTCCACATGTGTGCTTAATTCTGCCGCCAGTCACGGCGGAGTCTGAGGTCTGGCAGAGCACCCCCAGTAATGAGCCTCTCCATCTCCAGTCAGCCACATGTTGCACTCTTAAAGGGCCAGCACACTCCAATGCTAACGAGCCAACCCATCTACTGGCAATGGAATGCAGTGCTCTTAAAGGGCCAGCAGCAGAGCATGTTTTTGTCAGAGCCAGCCATAAGAGTGCAGCGACATGAGATACAGTGTTCTGAACTGGTTGTTCTTCTAACAGGACACACTGTGGAGGTGAGGAGAGTCGTATATCTGCATACAAACACAGTCACTGAAACCTGCCCTCTCCTAAAGTCTCAGGCGAAATTGAGTAAGAGTGTGTGTGTGTGAAGAACAAGTGAGAAGAAAATGAGAGAGCAAGGTAGAGAGAGAGAGAGAGAGAGAGAGAGAGAGAGAGAGAGAGAGAGAGAGAGAGAGAGAGAGAGAGAGAGAGAGAGAGAGAGAGAGAGAGAGAGAGAGAGAGAGAGAGAGAAAGAAAGAAAGAAAGAGAGATCAGTTCACAGCAACAAACCCCAGAGACGATCAACCTTCCTCTCTGACCTTGGGGGGGGATCTGGACGGGGAGAGAAAGCTACCTGAAATTACAACTCTTGAAGCGGGTGAGTCGGCAAGTAAATGAGAAGTTTGGAGGTATTAGCTGACAAGTATATACATCCTTGGTAAAGATGAGCAAAAATGACTGCATTCAATAAATAATAACAAATACTGAGCTATATTGTATTCTCAACAAAATAATTTATACTAATACAATTGCTCAGAGAAAGATTTGTTTAACAAGTTGTAAAACATTCTCAAAAAAAGGTAGGGGGTCCACGTGTTTGGCACCCCTGTTTTCAATGACAATAACAGCAGAGCCTTTTTCTAAAATGTTTTCTGAGTTGGAGAACCCATTGGGAGGGATCTTAGACCATTCCTCCATACAGAGTCTTTCCAGATCCTTGATATGTAGGCAGTCATTGTAAATAAGAATTTGCTCTTAACTGACTTGCCTCGATAAATAAGGGTTAAATAGATAAATAAAAAGCATGTCTGAGTCTATGGACTGCCCACTTCAATTCAAACAGGTTTTCAATGGGTTTTGTCTGGAGACAGATGGCCATTGCAAAATTTAGATTTTGTGCCCAATTAACCATTTCTTTGTGGATTTGATGTGTGCCTGAGGTTAATGTCTTGCTAGGAGATCCACCTGTGGCCAAGTTTCAGCCTCCTGGTAATGGCAACCAGGTTTTTGGCTAAAAATGTCCTGGTAGTGGGTAAAGTTCATTATGCCATTGACCTTAATGGCCCCAGGACCAGTGGAAAAGAAATAGCCCCAAACCATCAAAGAGCCACCACCATATTTTACAGTAGGTGTGAGGTTATTTTCTGCTTATGCGTTCTCATTTCAACACCAGACCCAACACTGGTGTGTGTGGTCAAAGACCTCTATTTTCATGTCATCTGACCAAAGTGCCGGTTCCAATCCAAAGACATTTAGCAAACTCCAGGCGTTTACATTTTTTTTGGATGAAATGAAAATAGTGCTCGTTGGTGATGTAATGAAAGGTATTGAAAACAGGGGTGTCTATCGTTTTTACCCCTACCTTTAAGGGGGGAAAAAGTAGTACTTGTTAGAAAAAATCTATTTCTCTGAGCAATTATATTCATATAAAATAATATACATTTTCCACTTTTTGGAGCATACAATATAGTTCAATATTAAAAATTATTTTTGCTCATCTTTATCAAGGGTGTCAATCATTTCAGACCCCCACTGTAAGCCTTACAAGTGAACCCAGAGACTTCGATGGCTCCCCCTTTCAGCTCCATCACCACTTTCCCAGTGGCAAAGGACAGGATACAGAGAAGATATTTATACTTCTTGCGTTGTTCCTCCGGTTTGTGATGACAATAGAAAAGTGACAGCGGCTGTTACCAAATCTCCTCCTCGCAGGTAGTGTTACTGGAACCTCTTCACCACAGCACAAATCCAATACATTCTGTTCATCTTAGTCAGTGATTCACTACAAGGCTTTTGCCCAAGATGTAGGACAAAAAGAGAAAAAAACCCAGTGTGTGTTCTTTGAATGTTATTGGAGAATTTCCTGAGAAGTTCATTCAACAACCTCGGTTACCTGGCAACAGTTAAATACCTTGAAATAGGTATTTAACAAGCTGCTACAGCCTCACGCTAATTAAAACTCCTCACACATGGAAAACAACAGCAAATTAAAAAAACTAGACCTATAAAACATGCGCCTTTTCCCCTTGGTGAGACAAAAGTGGAATTCTAATTGGTTTGTTGACACTTCAGGAGCAAAAAAAGTGAGTGTGAAAAGAGCATTCATGAGCTATCACAGCAGGCCCCTTATACAGCCACTCTGGCAGCCTCTTGCCCAGCGGGCACCTCTGTCCCTGCCCCCTCTCCCCATAACGCTTGGCATATGCCAGGCCCAGGCCCCACACTCCCTTACTAATCAGCAAGCGCAGCGGGGGAGAAAAAAAAGCACAAAAAAAAAAAGTGAGAGAAAAACCTCTCTCGTGGGATTGAATTATTTCCGGAGAACAATGAATGTTTGGAGTATTTTTTGCCCTGTAACGACTGACAGTATTATAGAGGAAATGGTTCACGTGAAAAAAGGAACCCAGAGTGCCAACAATCATTTCAACAGCTTCCTGTAGTGAGAGGGGGGGGGGGGGGGGGGGGGGCATCAATGACTGAGCTGCTGGCGGGAAGGAAGGAGAGAGGCTAACCTGGCCCTGCCTGGGTATAGAGGCACTGTTTCACTGTACAGTATGCCTGGTACAAGGTAGACATGGGAGACCCAGAGTTAACGGAGACTAATCAAAACAATAGCATGGGCTCTTTGATAACAAAACAGGGCCCCAACCAGTCTCAGAGAGCGACGCTCTGATTTAATCATCCCTAAGACTTGGACCGGCCTTGCCTTCCTCTTATCAGGCTGCGTGTGGGTGTGTGTGAAGGAGTGCTAAAAAGCTCTGCTTTTAGAGTAATCAGATCCTGATATTTGCCTTCACATCTCATTGGCTGGTTAAAGGTGACCTTTTACGAGCCTGAGAGCTCCGTCTTTATGGCCCTGGTTGGCTTTATGGCTGCTGGTTGGTTCACTGTGGAGGCCCCGCCGGGCAGGCAGTATGAGAGCAACAGTAGGAGCAGCTAGAGGGAGGCCCTTTTATGAGGCCCCAGCACATTAAGATCCATATCCTCCCGGCATCAAACATGTCCGGGTGAAACCAACGTTATACTTGAGGCCTGCGTGTGCCCGGTACATAGAAGAAAACGATCTTGGTGACTAAATTGTGCTGTGATCAGAGCGTATTCAGTGTCTCTTGCATACATCGTTCACTCACATAGCATGATCTCTCACGACACAAGGCAAATATCATCAGAACATCACATGATATTCAACATGGTCTAATCTCATTGAGAACAGGGCATTTCCCAAGTGGGAAATGGGTGTTTCTGCACATCACGGTAACCTTGATATTGAGAGAAAGGACTGAGTTGGTCCCCTAATTAGCATATATGCAAAAGTTCAATGTCATTGCCATATTATCCTGTTAGGACCACAAGGAGGTTTTGTTACTATTATTTAACTAGGTAGCTTACTTAGGTCATGCATTTCAAAAGGCATTGCATCACCAGCTAATGAATTCCATCACGGCCATTACAATGGCTTAAAATACTGATCTCTCCATAGTGGGGGATGGGGGACTGTGGGTCACATAAGGGCCTTGCTTAAACAAAAGCAGAAATAAGTATTTATTCTAATTTAGTTGAACAACATTTATCATGCCCCTCCTCCATATGCAATAGATGGAGTGTTTCAAAACTTCTTATTTTGTCTTGGCGTCCCCCTTCGTAACGGAGATCAAATTGAAAGCAAATATTTCAAATCCTGTATTTACAATATTCGTCACGTGCCCACACACCTCTAATTCTGAAACGTAAGCATACCTCAGAGGGGTTGCCCTGGTAGTAATTGTAGGTTTTTATAAAGCACCCAAGACCAATCTGTAAATTCATTTGAAAATTGGAAAAAGAGCTACAGTGTAAATACTGCAATGCGGGTTGGATTGAATTGAGCCCCTAATCTTAATTTTCAAGGTGATGATAGCATGTTTCTCCCCAAAACAATATCGCAATAAATGTGAGTCCACGTTCCAAATATCATTTTTCTTGCGCCCCATGGGGAATTCGAACTTAGACCGCAAGTGGTAATAGATGTCAGGAACTCGATGCCTTACAGCTGTAAGCCAATGGTCCAGAGACGTATTTGCTCGCGATGCAGATCATCTTATTATCAGAGCCTGCCAGTGGACTTCTGGTTAGTATGCTTTACTGAGAAAGTGTTGGTATCATGTTAGGGCTGACCACATTTAGTCGACTGGTTGATTGTTTGGTTGATAGGCTGTTGATCGTCCGAGATTTCTTTAGTCAAGCAGTAGCAAAAAATATATAGAAATAAATTAATGGTGTACAAGACACCTGTCTGATTGGCGCCTTTGAGTGGACTGATCCATTGTGGAGGACGTTCGAATGGCACAGTCCATCACTCTAAGACACGTGCTACTGAAATTGCATATGTTTATATTATGTAAGAACAACAGTGCAACACTAATAAAAATATGATTATTTTATAACAAAGACTCTTTCTCCTGAGTTGGATAGTGGTCGCTGTCCGCGGTTCTGAAACACATCATTGCGCTGTTGAATTGATGCCTTTTACTAGGCCATGTTGCTTTGTGCATAATAGCAAAGTTAACCAGCATCTTGGTGTTGAGAACAATGCAGCGGGGGCAGCAGCAGAGATAGGAGACAAAAAGAAAAGTGAGGCGGGAGGAAACCAACTTAATTAGGTCTATAATCAATAGACTAACTTAAAATGTTATATACACATTGCATTAGGAAAGTATTCAGACCCCTTGACTTTTCCCACATTGCTACGTTACAGCCTTATCTAAAATGGATTCAACGGTTTTTTCCCCCTCAATTTTACACACAATACCACATAATAACAAAGCAAAAACAGTTTGGAAATGTTTGCTAATTTATTAAAATACTGAAATTACATATACATAAGTATTGAGACCCTTTACTCAGTACTTTGTTGAAGCACCTTTGGCAGTGATTACAGCATCAAATTTTTTGGGGTAAGATGGCACACCTGTCTTTGGGGAGCTTCTCCCATTCTTCTATGCAGAGCCTCTCAAGCTCTGTCAGGTTGGATGGGGAGCATTGCTGCACATCAATTTTCAGGTCTCTCCAGAGATGTTTGATTGGATTCAAGTCCAGGCTCTGGCTGGGCCACTCAAGGACATTCAGACTTATCCTGAAGCCATTCCTGCATTGTCTTGGCTGTGTGCTTAAGGTCGTCCTGTTGGAAGGTGAACCTTCGCCCCAGTCTGAGGTCTTGAGCGCTCTGGAGCAGGTTTCATCAAGGATCTCTGTATTTTACCCCACTCATCTTTCTCTCGATTCTGACTAGTCATCCCTGCTGCTGAAAAACATTGCCACAGCATGACGCTGCCACCACCATGCTTCAACATAGTAATGGTGCCAGGTTTCTTCCAGATGTGAGGTTTGGCAATCAGGCCGAAGAGTTTATTCTTAGTTTCATCAGATCAGAGAATCTTGTTTCTCATGGTCAGTCCTTTAGGGGCCTTTTCGCAAACTCCAATCGAGCTGTCATGTGCCTTTTAATGAGGAGTGGGTTCCGTCTGGCCACTCTACCATACAGGCCTGATTGGTGGAGTGCTGCAGAGATGATTGTCCTTCTGGAAGGTTCTTCCATCTCCACAGAGGAAGTCTAGAGCTCTGTCAGAGTGACCATCTGGTCCTTGGTCTCGAGTCTCATAAGGCATTCCTGTTTTGAAAATATTTGCAAACCTGATTTTGCTTTGTCATTTAAGTTAGTGTGTAGAATGCTGAGGATATTGTTTTTTTAAAATACATTTTAGGGTAAGGCTGTAACGTAACAAAATGTGGAAAAAGTCAAGGTCTTGAACACTTTCTGGAGGCACTGCATATCTACAGAAATAAGACAGATCCTGCCTCTGTTGGCTGCTTGGTTGATAGCCTACTGATTCCATGAGCACCAATCCTGATTCCATGAGCACCAATCCTCATGCAACAATTTCCCAAATTCAGCTATTTGGGAATTAAGTAATAAATGCTTTACACTTTATTTTTTATAATTTATTTAATTTTGTTCAAATTTTCAAAATGGTCATACAAATTCTATTTCTAATAACCCTCTTTCCTCAATCTCCTTATTGTTGTTATTATGATCATCATTCAATCAAATTTGATTAAATAACATTTTATTCGTCACATACATGTTTAGCAGATGTTATTGCGGGTGTAGCAAAATGTTTGCGAAATGGATAAGTAATGTCGTAATTAGTAGGCTTATACCCTGACTACACCGCTCGCGTCATGTGCGCTAGCGTTTCAAAATAAGTTTAGAAATCTATGTTATTCAATTATTGCACCCGCACTGCTCGCGAGCGTCACCAAGGGTTAAAATAGAAGTCCTATTTCTGATGCAGATCGCGCTGCAAGTCCTGCCTCTCCCATCTCCTCATTGGTTTATAGAAGCAGGTACCCACGTGCCATCTCCTCATTGGTTATACCCACGTGGGCGATTAAAAGACGAACTGTGTTGCTGGTGATTGTGGTAATACTATGAAAGTTTTGATGCCAATCACCATACAAGTTCAAAGATGAAAAAGCCTGGGAGGAGAGATGACTAGAAACAATTCGGTTGACCGTTTTATGTGTGGATAAATTGTCGGAGTAGAGGACCTTGTGCATTTCAGGTAAAATAACAACTCAATGTTTATATCCCTGGACAAATTTACTAGCAAACAGCAAGCTAGCTAAATAGGACAAATTAGCCAGCAAGTTTAAGCTAACTAGCTAAATTGCCATAAAGGTGTAATGCTTTTCTACCTGTCCCCAAATTAATGTAATTGGTTCAGAGTTTGTTTTGATATTTTAACCTGCGTGTTGTGGTCGCGTTTGGTGTAGGGGGACAAAATAAATGTATGCACGATGGCGCACGCACGCAGCTGGTTTGGGTTCCGTGTTAGTATAGCAGCCTTGTATAACCACCATCGAGCTGTAGGCCTTAGAGCGCAACCAGTTTAGTCGTAGTACCGTAACTTACTTTGGCCTATAATTTAAATACTTATATAGGCTACTGCATCAATAATTTATTTGTTCATGTCATGACACAGCATACTAGTCATTAATGACGTGACATGCAATCAAGCGCTTTAGTTTTAAAATAAAATTAGCATAAACAATAAATAGGCCTAAACCATTCCATTTCGGAAATTGCATTCACAAATTAATGACTTTTCTAGTCTTTGATGTAATAAAGACCTTACAAAAAAAAACTTATGTATAAAAAGAAAATACTCTAGTACGCTTATAATTTATTCAGTGTTGTTTACATTGTTCCAAATGGTGAGAAAAATATTGTAATCTAACAGCACCTGTTTGGCACACATAATATGCACACAGCGCTTGCTCCATACCTTATTTTACCTTTATCTCCAATATTTTCCACAACTAGTCATATTTATTCATTCCACACATCTGACTTCCCCTTTACCTCCTGAGCAACCAGTAAACACATTCCCCGTTTCTAGTTTTTCACATCCTCTGCATCTGTTTTGCTTTCACATGTGTGACAGTGTTCAGTGTTTGTTATAACCAATTTATTGATGTGATTATGATATGCCATAGGTCAGGCCCGATTGGTCGCGTGCATGCGACGCATACATGTGTCACGTAAAGAGAGCAAGAGGTGAGGAAATGTTTTTTCCTAAACAAATGAGAGATTTCTGTAAGATACCTTTTCAGTTAGAAATGGCTGTAATTATGTTGCAGCTTCAGGAACAGAGCTATACACACACGTACATTCTGTGGTGGTCACTGCAGCAGGGAGGAAGGAGACAACGGGTGCTAGTCACAGTCAGGCGCTGTAAGTCAGAGCCTGGCGGCACAATCAAATCAATTGCGGTCGGACTCCCTCTAGTCATTTATGCGTCTTAATTATTTAATCAAACAGTTTGCTTAAGGCATCAGACAAGCTCAGTGCATACAGTTGATTTGATTCAATTACATAGGATGTGTCTATATATGGAAAAAGGTTAAGCAATTGGTCAAAAGAACAGACGACTCTTGGTCAACCAATTTTTTTGGGGTCTGGGACAGTCCTAGATCAGGTACAACTATTAATATTTATGAGCAATTCCCCCAACACACAGTTACCCAATAACCTTACATCAAAAACAGCATATTAGAGTATCCTTCCAACTAAAGAGAGTGGGAGGCACAGACAGTTGTGCGTAGCAATAAGAGAGGTGGCGGGGGCAGTGGGACAACAACAGAGGATTACAATAACAGAGGAGCCAGTCTTACTTTGAATACCTTCAGCTCTGATCACCAGTAGGATCCAGACTCCCACCGCAGCATTGAAAAAGGGAAGCACTGTCATCTTGGCACAGTGACTTGCTGAGTGGGCTGGACTGCGCTCTGTGGGAGCTTGTTGGTCACTGGTGGTCACCCCTGTGGGCTCTGATGGTGTGCCTCGTCCTGTCCCTTCCTGGTTCAGCGCAGGGAGAGCAGAAGCATAGTTTTCCCCCGTTGGGGGAGTGGAGGTACGGGTGAATATGTACAGGGAGGGTGAGGCAAGTGGGTGAGGGAGGATGGGTAAGATGGCACAAAAACAAAAATCTTCCTTCTCACAGGCTACCTCGGTTGGAAACCCTGGAAAATTAGAGAGAAAAGGGAAATATTGTTAGAGAGGAAGTACAGTATAAAACACAGCTTCTAGAACACTAACGCCATTTTACAACCTGGATTTTCCTTGCATGTGTCACTGCAAAGTGGCAGGCCCTTGCACAGCAATGTTGTGATCAAGTTTGGAGGCCAGCGGGTTGACACTGACAGTCAAGCCCTATTGTCTTTGTAAGCCCTCGGCTGCATGTGATCAGATTTGCTGAGCAATTTAGCACAAATTGGGAGCAAACATACCAGACTGTGGTGGATAAAAACAACAATGTTCACTGGAAAATTAGAAAAAAAAGCGTCAATAGTACGGTTGGTCCATTTTGAGACGCCATAGCCAATGCATTTGGAAAGTATTCAAGGCCCCTTTACTTTTTCCACATTTTGATGTGTCACAGCCTTTTCCTAAAATGTATGAAATAAATAAAAATCCTCAATCTGCACAAAATACCCCATAATGACAAAGCAAAAACAGGTTTAGACGTTTTTGCAAATGTATTATGCACAAACTATTCCAAACTGTTTCTGTTGGAAAGCTTGCAGTCACCTTAACACTCCTCCCAACTAACAAATGGATTTTCCACTAGAGGATGTTACTCTGACAGAACAAAATGACGCAGCAGCGGCTTCCCAACCGATTAGATCAGCTCCTTCGGAATAGGTATTGGGGAAAAAGGTGCTCTGCTGTACAATCTTTTAACAAAGCAGAAAACTTCCTCTGTCGTTTGAACAGGTGATTCCATTGTGGCATTACATGGCTGATGCAAGAGGTGCTTGGGGCTAATGGTGCTTTCAAGACAACACGGAAACCAAGGTAAAACTTGGGAATTGTTTTTGCGGAGAGCTTCCTATTGGTTGATTCTGATACTTTTTAAGTGGGAAACTGAGCTCATCTTTCTACAACGAGTTTCCAAGTCAGAAATGTCAGGGTTTCCAAGTTGTCTTGAACGCGGCATAAATGGTAAGAAGGATATAAGGCTGATATGACCCTGCTGACTTCTAACCTTACACTTTAGTGATCAGAGGGACTAAGCCAATGGGGCAAGGCAGGGCTCTCTGTCGCTCTAATAGCTAACGAACATGTGGGGTGACAACCAGCCTCGGATGAGAACCCCTCGAGAAGCCAAAACTGCACTTCATTCTCCCCTTTTTAATTCTCCTTCTATTATTGTGTGTGTTGTCCATCTTTGCCGGCTTGACCCCACGACCCTGGTCAGGCTGGCGCTACTCTTGAATGGCTAAACATGCCCAAATTATTTGTTGAAGGATGTTTCGCAATTACCCGTGTTGGCCTCGTCCAGCGTTAATAACGAGATGTGTCTGTTCCCTGCGCGTCTCACTGCAATTAGCGGCCCTGAGAAGTGCCCGTTCCGAGGGGGGACGACAAATTAGTGGCGGAGCGGCCGGTGTCTGTCACTTTTGATTTGCCCGAGGGGGACAAAGAGCCCCGACCTGTGCCCCACTTTTCACACATCCCTGACTGGGTAATGAGGGAACAAAGAAGGCCTCCTCAAGGCTGGGGGACAAGACAGCCAACCAGGCACCTTTAAAGAGGGAGAGCAGCAGGACACACCGTGTGTGTGAGGGATTAGGTGGGATGGAGAGAACGGAAAGAGAGAGCGAGAGAAAGGGAACAAGTGTGTTAAGGGGTGATGGTCAGGACGACAACTGTAGCTAGCCGTTTGTATCTCTTCGAATGACTAAGAGTTTTACCTTTCTTTTATAAACCGGTGTGCAGACCAAACATTAGACAAATCAAGGTTAGAACTTTACCAAAGTGGTAGTCTAATCAAATGTATATGCAATCTCCATTACTTTAAGCCAAATGACAAAACAATATTGCAATGCAGACATAATACAAACAATCTCAGCCCTGGGAGAGGAGTTGTTACTATTTATCCTTAACGTTAAGAAAAGGCACTAAAGGAAAACAGTTGTGCCCCCCCCCAAAAAAAAGAAATGCTCTCTTTTCGCTAATTATGCACGTGTGTGTTCAGTCTTCGATCTGTTGGGTGTAGAATATCCTAGACTATTTCTTGATGATAGGCCTTGCTTTACTGAAGTTACGAGACATTGCAAGCCAAGAAATACGGCATTCCATTTCGAGAAACCGCTTTTGATTGCCGATGGATAGGCCTAGTTCACGATTCCGACTGTCTGTACATAGCAAAAGATGTGTGTTGTTTCTACTAAATGTCTTGGTAAATCACAGTATTTAAACTTAAAAAATAATTTCTTAGGAGAGTGGTCTGCGAGCAGGGAGTTCAAGATTATTTGATTGACAGTTTTCAGGGCTGGACATCAACTTTTTTTGCCATGTAGGACTCAAGTCACTTGTCCTTGTCACTTGTTCACATCAATATATGATGCAAGGAACCACTTTATAAAATACCATAGATAATCATACAAAACTGTAGGCTACACCCTGCCTATTGGCTTCTTGCACAGTCAAGCCTGTCTCAAAATACAACACTGCCCCTTTAAGGCTCTCCTGGAGGATGGTTGGCCACCATTGCTACCCTATAAAATATTGCAACATTACAATTACAACCAAATAATTGTCGTTATAAAATAATTCCCAACCAGGGTTCAAAATGAAGGGTGTCCCGTCGTCCTTCAGACAAAGAAAATGTATACGGTTCAAAACAGACTCTGGGACAGTTCAGAGAGCAATGAGGCTGAAGCGACACATCAGACTGTTTAGCTTAAAATGTTGATAACGTCTTATTTCTTCAACAATGCGCACATGGCTGTAAACTATTATAGGCCTATGCATGTATATAGTAAAATGCAATTAGTGGGAAAACACCATTCTCAAAAGCGCACCGCGAGTGGTTTCATGTGACAGAGATGATAATCTCAATTAGAAAAACATAGAAAGAGGGGAAATCTAACAACAACTAGGATGAGTTCCTAATAGGACTAGGATTCTGCCTTTGGCTGCAGAACAATAAAAGTGCTTTTAGAAGTTAATTATCCTTCATTCCATTTGTCAAACATGACTGGCGCTTAGCCTATATCTATGTAATTAAAAGTATCATTAAGGTTTGGCTACATTTTCTGGCGCCTCACGTCAGCATCGTTTGGACAAGGGTGTAACCTATTCCTACCACGTAGACTTTAGGATTTATGAAGGCCTAAATGAAAAATAGATTTGAATATTATTCCAAAGTTGACCTCTGATCTAATTCTGATCGGAGTAATTGTTTGATAGTGAAGTGATTATTATTATTTTTTTTTTTCAATTGTTCATTCGGACAACTTAAGCCTATATTAATCTTGTCCGACTACTTTTTATGAGCAACGCGGGAAGTAAAATGTGTGCTAAAATAAGTGCTATGATTTGTTGATTTAACTCAACTTACATTACAAAACATACATTCAATTAAATAAGCCACATAATTTTGAACATTCTAGAAGTTAATGTCGAGCCCTGGTTCCGGTCGCCTAGTGATGAACGTTAGTCCCGCTTCAGAAGCAGCATTCCTTTACAAAAGTAAAACACCTGTTCAGTGGCGCTTCAAAACCATCTCTAGAGAAGGTTTCGTGTCGACATTTCAAAAGTCGTAGTGTACCCTTTACAGACAAACAAACATGCTGTAGCCGAGACTCTTTAAAGGGTATATGACTGCGGTAGATAAAACTTTATTGCCCGACTCTAGCATCATACATGCATAATAGGACCATCATTCTGCATTATGAATACATGTGGAATTATAGATTTTTTGTTATTTGTCTTTTTAAAAGGAAAACCAGAAAATAAAATTGCAGTTTATACTTTAAGCAAAATTGTCAGTTTGTCACCTCCCTAGTTTCTACCCCTATCAGGAGGCAAGATGAGGTATGCAGAGAAAAAGCCTGTTGTGAGTAGGGCTGTGACTGTCATGGAGCTTTAGAAGACGATAAATTGGCCAGCCAAATGACCGCGGTCACCGTAATAACCGTTAGAATAGCATGCATTATTTATTTACACAAATGTTCTCCTCCTGACTGCATGTGCTACCATAGAAATAGAATGAATAGAACGGGCGTCCCCCCCCCATTCGAGTCAATTCTGGCATAATGGATGGACTGGAAGCCATTGTGAGTGTACCCACAGGAGCAAAGCGGGAAGCTGTCCCCATCACCCCTGACACATACACTTCCCTTCCTAAACATGAGATGAACAGGGCACAAACATAACAGCTGGGGTTGCTGATTGACATGGAGACACACTATCCCTTCAAAAACAGTCGCTAGATACTAGCGTAGCTGCTGGCTTTTCTCTGAGATTAACAGAAGCCAACAAAAAGAGGAAAACTGACTAGTAAAGTAACCAACAAAGGGCATAGCCTACAGTTAAGACAGGCAACAACTGTTAAAAAAACACCTACAAACAAAAGGAGAATGAGACTAACATTGAGGTACTAAAAAAAAGTGGGCTTGGGCTTAAGAGGCTTAAGATCGTCATCCTCTAGTCTCTGCGATGGTGTCAGGTAATTTTTAGCTGAGTACTAACGCCACCTCTACATGGCTCAGGACTCCGCAATATCTTCTTATGACAGAGAGAGCTAGCAGACTACGCTACATGACCAACAGGTCTGTGGACACCTGCCCGTCAAACATCTCTTTCCAAAATCATGGGCATTAATATGGAGTTGGTCCCCCTTTGCTGCTATAAACAGCCTCCACTCTTCTGGGAAGGCTTTCCACTTGATGTTGGAATGTTGCTGCGGGGACTGGCTTCCATTCAGCCACAAGCATTAGTGAGGTCGGGCACTGATGTTGGCAATTAGGCCAAGCTCAAAGTCGAAGTTCCAATTCATCCCAAAGGTGTTCGATAAGGTTAAGGTCAGGGCTCTGTGCAGGCCAGTCAAGTTCTTCTACACCGATCTCGACAAACCATTTCTGTATGGACTTTGCTTTGTGCAAGGGAGCATTGTCATGTTTAAACAGGAAAGGGCATTCCCCAAACTGTTGCCACAAAGTTGGAAGCACAGAATTGTCTAGATTGCATGTTATGCTGCAGCGTTAAGATTTCCCGTCACTGGAAGAAAGGGGCCTAGCCCGAACCAAGAAGAAAACAGCCCCAGACCATTATTGCTCATCCACCAAACTTTACAGTTAGCACTATGCATTCAGGCAGGTAGCGTTATCCTGGCATCCGCCAAACCCAGATTCGTCCGTCGGACTGCCAGATGGTGAAGCATGAGTCACCGCTCCAGAGAACACGTTTCCACTGCTCCAGAGTCCAATGGCAGTGAGCTTTACACCACTCCAGCCGACACTTGGCATTGCCCATGGTGATCTTAGGCTTGTGTGGGGCTGCTCGGGCCATGGAAACACATTTCATGAAGCTTCCAACGAACAGTTCTTGTGCTGTCGTTGCTTCCAGAGGCAGTTTGTAACTCGTAGTGAATGTTGCAACAGAGGACATACTATTTTTACGGGCTACAGCACTTGGTGGTCCCATTCTGTTAGCTTGTGTGGCCTACCACATCGCGGCTAAGCAGAAATTTTACGAACTGACTTGTTGGAAAGGTAGCATCCTATGACGGTACCACGTTGAAAGTCACTGAGCTCTTCAGTAAGGCCATTCTACTGCCAATGTTTTGCTATGGAGATTGCATGGCTGTGTGCTCAATTCTCAACTCACGGTGCTGAAATAACCGTATCCACCTCCACCTCATTTGAATGATTATAAAACATACTTTTGTGTGTGTGTGTGTGTGTGTGTGTGTGTGTGTGTGTGTGTGTGTGTGTATATATATAGAGTAGCATTACAAAATAAATCCCCCATCGTCTGGGTGGGAGCACTTGTGTTTGGGTTGATGTGGTGAAGCAGAATTAACACTGCATACATGTTTACCTGGTATTGCTCATTTTAATCTCAAACCTTGGTTGCGACCATCCAGGAAATGTACCTTACCCTAAAGCCGTGGTGTAGTGGGGGCTTTACGCGGGGATATGGCGTTTACACACACCTTTTTTTTCTTCTTCAGTGGGTATTGCGTATACTCACTTCTTAATCCCTGATGCCTATCAAAGTAGTGTAATGGCGAAATCATGCACAAAGCAGCCTACACAAAAACGCAAAGCACCGTGAACTATATTTACCCGGGGCGCACATATAGCCTAGTTTCAGCAGAATATATGGCATCAAGAGCACACAGCTCTCAAACCACATCGGTAGCCGGTACGGTAGGATAGATGTTTCAACTTATGGGCTCTACCAGCTAACTAAGGCAACACATTTTTTATTTTACCTTTATTTAACTAGGCAAGTCGGTTAAGAACAAATTCTTATTTTCAATGACGGCCTAGGAACAGTGGGGGCAGAACGACAGATTTGTACCTTGTCAGCTCGGGGGTTTGAACTTGCAACCTTCCGGTTACTAGTCCAATGCTCTAACCACTAGGCTACCCTGCCGCCCCGGTTATGCAAACAAATGGGTATGCAAACCAGGTATTGTAAAAGTTTGGTCTGAAGACTTAATCGGTGATGTGCAGTTCAGTCATCACGGGCTGTTTCAATGAACATCTCTAAATGCTGCCCCCGCCCAAAAAACCTTCCTAATTAAATGTTGACTAAAAAGTAGGCCTACCCCTACGTACCTGTAGTAGGCCTGTATGACTCAGTTTGTAGAGCACGGCACTTGCAACGCCAGGATTATGGTTCGATTCCCGGGGCCACCCATACGTAAAATGGTTGAGCGCATGACTAAGTCACTTTGGATCAAAGCGTCTACTAAATGGCGTATGTTATATTTTACCCGGCGCAAACTCTGCCCCCCCCGCCCGAGTCGACCTACATTGCTGTACAGTACAGAAACACCGCTAGAAAAACCGTCTCATGCTAGGTGGGCAACTGAATGGAAGGGCAACTACCCCCTCCCAAAAACATTTATATTTTTCCCCAGACATCAAAAAGGGTCTCCTGATATGGTTTAAGCATTGTTGTCGACTTAAAAACACAAAAAAACAAATAACAACTCAGATGTTCTAAGTGATTTTGAACTTGAAAGAAACCCTGCAAACTTTATCCCGCCGGGCGGGACGACGTCTGGTACATTTTGGGCAAAATGTGAGTATGCAGACTTCTCCAGGCACCCCTATACCACTGCCTTAAAGGAACACTTCTACCAAGAGGCCTACTGAAACATGTATAGGTAGCTGGAAAATTGCATCACTGCTCACTCTTCCCTCAGATGAAGAGAATGAAAGGGGGCATTGTCATGTGAAAACGGTGGTGCCACCTGTATAGAATAATCACTCTTATAGCGAACCACTGATGCATGGTCATCCCCCTAGGGAAGGAATTCTGGGTCGCACCACTCAATGGATGCCAGGAAATTCAATGGGCTGGAAATCCAAGGAGTGGCTACAGACAGGAAAACACTGAGAAAACGCTCCCAAAGAGGTCTTTAAATCCCGTCTGGAGACTGAGGTGAACTGATAAGAGTCAAAATCACTCCATTAGGTCAGAGACAACAATGATGGAAATGAAATTGGCATCGTTTCAGAACACCGCAGGGTGCATATTATTAGGACAAGTGGGAGCACATCTAGAAAAGGGTTTAACCTGAGGTGAATTTGAAATGGTAACTCATACCTCTGACACATTTAGATTTGACTGAACAATCCCTTAAAAGCTGCATATGGCCATATGGTAGAGCCAGAGTTGGGAATGATCTTCATATGTCCAACCCCTCAAAATGTATATAACTAATAGGCCTATTTTACAAACGTTAATCTCTAAATTCTTCTCTTACAGGTCATCTTTTTCATTAATCCACTCTTCAACTGAGATATGGTTTAGACGCTGCTACACCCATATTGTAATAAAGCGCTGTAAAATGAGCCTGGGGGGGGGGGGGGTTGTGTCCGTCGCCACTTCCTTCTCTGGATAGCTGCAGAGAAGACAGACATCTATAACCAACCTTCACGCATCTGCATTTCCCGCTCTGGAAGGCTGCAGTCTGAATAAAAACAAAGCTTCCTGATTGACTACAATGCTTTATTTGTGCTTTTATATATATATATATATATATATATATATATATATATATATATATATATATATATATATATATATATATATATATATATATATATATATATATATATATCATACAGTGGGGCAAAAAAGTATTTAGTCAGCCACCAATTGTGCAAGTTCTCCCACTTAAAAAGATGAGGCCTGTAATTTACATCATAGGTACACTTCAACTATGACAGACAAAATGAGGAGAAAAAATCCAGAAAATCACATTGTAGGATTTTTAATGAATTTATTTGCAAATTATGGTGGAAAATAAGTATTTGGTCAATAAAAGTTTCTCAATACTTTGTTATATACTGTATTGGCAATGACAGAGGTCAAACATTTTCTGTAAGTCTTCACAAGGTTTTCACACACTGCTGCTGGTATTTTGGCCCATTCCTCCATGTAGATCTCCTCTAGAGCAGTGATGTTTTGGGGCTGTTGCTGGGCAACACAGACTTTCAACTCCCTCCAAAGATGTTCTATGGGGTTGAGATCTGGAGACTGGCTAGGCCACTCCAGGACCTTGAAATGCTTCTTACGAAGCCACTCCTTCGTTGCCCGGGCGGTGTGTTTGGGATCATTGTCATGCTGAAAGACCCAGCCACGTTTCATCTTCAATGCCCTTGCTGATGGAAGGAGGTTTTCACTCAAAATCTCACGATACATTCTTTCCTTTACACGGATCAGTTGTCCTGGTCGCATTGCAGAAAAACAGACCCAAAGCATGATGTTTCCACCCCCATGCTTCACAGTAGGTATGGTGTTCTTTGGATGCAACTCAGCATTCTTTGTCCTCCAAACACAATGAGTTGAGTTTTTACCAAAAAGTAGGTTTCATCTGACCATATGACATTCTCCCAATCTTCTTCTGGATCATCCAAATGCTCTCTAGCAAACTTCAGACTGGCCTGGACATGTACTGGCTTAAGCAGGGGGACACGTCTGGCACTGCAGGATTTGAGTCCCTGGCGGCGTAGTGTGTTACTGATGGTAGGCTTTGTTACTTTGGTCCCAGTTCTCTGCAGGTCATTCACTAGGTCCCCCCGTGTGGTTCTGGGATTTTTGCTCACCGTTCTTGTGATCATTTTGACCCCACGGGGTGAGATCTTGCGTGGAGCCCCAGATCGAGGGAGATTATCAGTGGTCTTGTATGTCTTCCATTTCCTAATATTTGCTCCCACAGTTGATTTCTTCAAACCAAGCTGCTTACCTATTGCAGATTCAGTCTTCCCAGCCGGGTGCAGGTCTACAATTTTGTTTCTGGTGTCCTTTGACAGCTCTTTGGTCTTGGCCATAGTGGAGTTTGGAGTGCGACTGTTTGAGGTTGTGGACAGGTGTCTTTTGTGGACAGGTGTCTTAGATATCCCTCTAGTGGTGTGGGGGCTGTGCATTGGCAAAGTTGGTGGGGTTATATCCTTCCTGTTTGGCCCTGTCCGGGGGTGTCCTCGGATGGGGCCACAGTGTCTCCTGACCCCTCCTGTCTCAGCCTCCAGTATTTATGCTGCAGTAGTTTATGTGTCGGGGGGCTAGGGTCAGTTTGTTATATCTGGAGTACTTCTCCTGTCCTATTCGGTGTCCTGTGTGAATTTAAGTGTGCTCTCTCTAATTCTTTCTTTCTCTCGGAGGACCTGAGCCCTAGGACCATGCCTCAGGACTACCTGACATGATGACTCCTTGCTGTCCCCAGTCCACCTGGCCGTGCTGCTCCTCCAGTTTCAACTGTTCTGCCTTATTATGTGACCATGCTGGTCATTTATGAACATTTGAACATCTTGGCCATGTTCTGTTATAATCTCCACCCGGCACAGCCAGAAGAGGACTGGCCACCCCCACATAGCCTGGTTCCTCTCTAGGTTTCTTCCTAGGTTTTGGCCTTTCTAGGGAGTTTTTCCTAGCCACCGTGCTTCTACACCTGCATTGCTTGCTGTTTGGGGTTTTAGGCTGGGTTTCTGTACAGCACTTTGAGATATCAGCTGATGTACGAAGGGCTATATAAATAAATTTGATTTGAAATTTGATTCATACTGATAACAAGTTCAAACAGGTGCCATTAATACAGGTAACGCGTGGAGGACAGGGGCCCCTTAAAGAAGAAGTTACAGGTCTGTGAGAGCCAGAAATCTTGCTTGTTTGTAGGTGACCAAATACTTATTTTCCACCATATTTTGCTAATAAATTCATAAAAAATCCCACAATGTGATTTTCTGGATTTGTTTTCTAATTCTGTCTGTCATTGTTGAAGTGTACCTATGATGAAAATTACAGGCCTCATCTTTTTAAGTGGGAGAACTTGCACAATTGGTGGCTGACTAAATACTTTTTTGCCCCACTGTATAATATTGGGCTTTGCTGTTTTAGGGGAGGGTAAAAGTGTAGACTTGACCAATAAGGGCCTGGTGAATGGGGGTATTCTGGAAAAAGGGGTATAAATGAAAAAAAAAAAAAAAAAACAAGTACAACCGAACACTCTCGCTACGACTCTCACACAGCCTTGGAAGGAGCTCTTCACTGCAGCCCTGCTGCCTATAAAGTGAACAGTGATGTGGTATGTCATTTGTCTCCTTTCTACCTTTCACCCCCCTTCTTCCAATCTGCTCCCCCACTCGCTCTCCATGCCTTGGCCCAGATCCATGGCCTCTCCTGGGGCCCCTCCTTGCAGGCAGCCCTCTCCGTGCTGCAGGCAGCCTTCTCCCAGTGTCGGCGCCCCGACCAACATGCCCTTCAAGGCCTGCTAGACTGCAGGGCAGACTTTCTGGCTCCACCGCCATTGTTTGCTTGGCTGCTTTGCGCCTCATCCCGGGAGTGGATTAGCATAAGAATACCCATCCACACGGAGCTGCCTCCAACCCACACCCTCTCCTCTCATTCCCCATCCTTGACTTCTGCATTTTCCACTTGACTCCCTGAGCCATACTCCAGTGCTGAGTTTCCACCCAATACTTACCCCAGTGTTTTACCCAAAAGGCTCAGACTTTTCTGTTTACATCTCTATGGACCGGTACCCGTGCCTCACTGGGCCATGGCCTCTGCGGACCTGCTCTGACTTGGGGCCAAGGCCTGGCCACTTACGTTTCAACCGTCATTTATATAACAATGGCTAAGTTTGAACATGGGTTAACATCCTATGGTTAGCACCTACTCACAAAGCAACTGTCTTGATGATGCACAGGTAGATGATACTGTCATCGATAGTTTACTCCATCCTGTCTTTAGCAAGTCTTTAGTGTTACACTAGATCTTCTAGTGGTTAGAGCGTTTGGCCAGTAAACGAAAGGTTGCCACTACGAATCCATGAGCCGACACTATGAAAAATCTGTAGATGGGCTGACGCTGGTCGTGACCCCACTCTCCAAGGCTCTTACAAAGTCAATAATAATTTTGTTAATTAATACTAATATATATTTTTAAATGTGAATTATAGGTGGTTAACTATTTTATCAGGAATATCTGCATTGCCCCTTCTTGCACTAATCTCTTTTCACTCCTCACATAAGTGAATGAAAAGATTTTGGTGGTTATCAGCCTTGAAATCAGTAGATTTGCATTATGGCTTGCATATTATCACAAAGTACAACGGTAGTGAATTGATGTTAGCTCTAGCTGTCAGCTAGCAAGAAAAGTTAACCTACAAAGCCGGAAGATACCGGTATCTTCATATTGAAAAGTATTCTAGCTTGTACGGACATTGTTTTGCAAACAGTAATGAACAGTGTCAACACTTCTACATGCCGTGTCACATTATTCAAGTGAAGGGGAGCTAACATGACGCAGCCCAGACTCCTAGTGATGCAGCCCAGAATCCCAGTGCAGGCTAGCAATAAGTAAGTGGAGCAGGCACGGTTAGCGCTATAATAAGGGGTCGGCTGTGCTGATACAGGCTTGATCAGTGAGATGCATTTAACAGAGGTACAGAAAGTTTTTTTTTTAATTAGTACCGAACAGTTTGTGTTCTAGTATCGAAAAAGTACAGACGTTTCGGTATACCATACAGCACTAGCTTACAATATATTTGATTTAGATTGTGAACCTGAACAATCAGCAATAGTTTTGTTAACTTTGCTTTAAAACAAATCAGCATACATGGTCATTTTTTGATATACAGGGTAAAGTTAACAATTTCTAAACGAGTAATCACTTTTGGGAGGCATACTGCATGACCAAAGTGGGAAGAGACAGTTAATCTGCAAAAATGACATGTTAATTAGTTGGTGGGGGTGATTTCAGAACCATAGTGGGGTGGTAGATGTCTAGTCTCCCTTACGGCTCAGATCAGGTGCCTACAAAGAATAAGCACCCGCATATACTTGGGGGTAGAAAACCAATAGATTTGGCTTGTGATAAAAATAAATTGTTAGGTCACCCTCATAATTCAAGCCAGTCCTCAATGAAAGCAAATCAGTTTGTCCTTTTTTTTTAATACACTTAATCTGTATGCAGGAAACGGCCCCTTTGTGTGTAGTTTATTCCTTTCATTAAGGTCTGGATTAGTTACCATTAGACCATTCCTGGTAAACAAGCAAACCATTAGGCTACAGCAGTTCTAATGGTCTTCAATGGTAAAAGTCCCAAAAACACTATAGTGTTTTGCAATTGTAATAGTATTGGGTTGCATTGGGTTTAATAGTAAATGCCACTAATCACAATACATTGCCCAGGTAAATAAAGGTTCAATAAAAATGATAAATCCCTATTGTGTTTGTTGGCGTTCATTAATATTATTATTCCTCTTCTTCCGTAAGGCCAACTTAAAATGCAAATTCACGTGACATGGTGAGGCCTAGGAAGGTGCAACCTTGCATGATAGTAAAAGACCAAAGGCCACACTCTTTCATGCAATGCCATGCCAATTGGCGGCGCTATATCCGCCTATGAACCCGAGTTATACTGTTAGCACTGAGGCGGATTGCCCTAGTAGGAAGTCCACTTTGTGCAGCTCAGCCTGCACTATCAGCTCAAACACAAATATTACTGTCATGTCTACCTCTTATAATCACAGCCGTATATATCCCCCCCCAAGCAGACACATCGATGGCTCTGAACGACCTTTATTTAACTCTCTGCAAACTGGAAACAATTTATCCGGAGGCTGCATTCATTGTAGCTGGGGATTTTAACAAGGCTAATCTGAAAACAAGACTCCCCAAATTTTATCAGCATATCGATTGCGCAACCAGGGGAGGAAAAACCTTGGACCATTGTTACTCTAACTTCCGCGACGCATATAAGGCCCTGCCCCGCCCCCCCTTTCGGAAAAGCTGACCACGACTCCATTTTGTTGATCCCTGCCTACAGACAGAAACTAAAACAAGAGGCTCCCACGCTGAGGTCTGTCCAACGCTGGTCCGACCAAGCTGACTCCACACTCCAAGACTGCTTCCATCACGTGGACTGGGAGATGTTTCGTATTGCGTCAGATAACAACATTGACGAATACGCTGATTCGGTGTGCGAGTTCATTAAAACGTGCGTTGAAGATGTCGTTCCCATAGCAACGATTAAAACATTCCCTAACCAGAAACCGTGGATTGATGGCAGCATTCGTGTGAAACTGAAAGCGCGAACCACTGCTTTTAATCAGGGCAAGGTGTCTGGTAACATGACCGAATACAAACAGTGCAGCTATTCCCTCCGCAAGGCTATCAAACAAGCTAAGCGCCAGTACAGAGACAAAGTAGAATCTCAATTCAACGGCTCAGACACAAGAGGCATGTGGCAGGGTCTACAGTCAATCACGGACTACAGGAAGAAACCCAGCCCAGTCACGGACCAGGATGTCTTGCTCCCAGGCAGACTAAATAACTTTTTTGCCCGCTTTGAGGACAATACAGTGCCACTGACACGGCCTGCAACGAAAACATGCGGTCTCTCCTTCACTGCAGCCGAGGTGAGTAAGACATTTAAACGTGTTAACCCTCGCAAGGCTGCAGGCCCAGATGGCATCCCCAGCCGCGCCCTCAGAGCATGCGCAGACCAGCTGGCCGGTGTGTTTACGGACATATTCAATCAATCCCTATACCAGTCTGCTGTTCCCACATGCTTCAAGAGGGCCACCATTGTTCCTGTTCCCAAGAAAGCTAAGGTAACTGAGCTAAATGACTACCGCCCCGTAACACTCACATCCGTCATCATGAAGTGCTTTGAGAGACTAGTCAAGGACCATATCACCTCCACCCTACCTGACACCCTAGACCCACTCCAATTTGCTTACCGCCCAAATAGGTCCACAGACGATGCAATCTCAACCACACTGCACACTGCCCTAACCCATCTGGACAAGAGGAATACCTATGTGAGAATGCTGTTCATCGACTACAGCTCGGCATTCAACACCATAGTACCCTCCAAGCTCGTCATCAAGCTCGAGACCCTGGGTCTCGACCCCGCCCTGTGCAACTGGGTACTGGACTTCCTGACGGGCCGCCCCCAGGTGGTGAGGGTAGGCAACAACATCTCCTCCCCGCTGATCCTCAACACTGGGGCCCCACAAGGTTGCGTTCTGAGCCCTCTCCTGTACTCCCTGTTCACCCACGACTGCGTGGCCACGCACGCCTCCAACTCAATCATCAAGTTTGCGGACGACACAACAGTGGTAGGCTTGATTACCAACAACGATGAGACGGCCTACAGGGAGGAGGTGAGGGCCCTCGGAGTGTGGTGTCAGGAAAACAACCTCACACTCAACGTCAACAAAACTAAGGAGATGATTGTGGACTTCAGGAAACAGCAGAGGGAACACCCCCCTATCCACATCGATGGAACAGTAGTGGAGAGGGTAGCAAGTTTTAAGTTCCTCGGCATACACATCACAGACAAACTGAATTGGTCCACTCACACAGACAGCATCGTGAAGAAGGCGCAGCAGCGCCTCTTCAACCTCAGGAGGCTGAAGAAATTCGGCTTGTCACCAAAAGCACTCACAAACTTCTACAGATGCACAATCGAGAGCATCCTGGCGGGCTGTATCACCGCCTGGTATGGCAACTGCACCGCCCTCAACCGTAAGGCTCTCCAGAGGGTAGTGAGGTCTGCACAACGCATCACCGGGGGCAAACTACCTGCCCTCCAGGACACCTACACCACCCGATGTCACAGGAAGGCCATAAAGATCATCAAGGACATCAACCACCCGAGCCACTGCCTGTTCACCCCGCTATCATCCAGAAGGCGAGGTCAGTACAGGTGCATCAAAGCTGGGACCGAGAGACTGAAAAACAGCTTCTATCTCAAGGCCATCAGACTGTTAAACAGCCACCACTAACACTGAGTGGCTGCTGCCAACACACTGACACTGACTCAACTCCAGCCACTTTAATAATGGGAATTGATGGGAAATGATGTAAATATATCACTAGCCACTTTAAACAATGCTACCTTATATAAATGTTACTTACCCTACATTATTCATCTCATATGCATACGTATATACTGTACTCTATATCATCGACAGTATCCTTATGTAATACATGTATCACTAGCCACTTTATACTATGCCACTTTGTTTACATACTAATCTCATTTGTACATACTGTACCCGATACCATCTACTGTATCTTGCCTATGCTGCTCTGTACCATCACTCATTCATATATCCTTATGTACATATTCTTTATCCCCTTACACTGTGTACAAGACAGTAGTTTTGGAATTGTTAGTTAGATTACTTGTTATTACTGCATTGTCGGAACTAGAAGCACTCGCATTAACATCTGCTAACCATGTGTATGTGACAAATAAAATTTGATTTGATTTGATTTAAGCCTCCCAGTAAAGCAATACAAACAAAGAATCTGAGAAAAGTGCTAAAAATAGGCTACATACATTAACGTGGGCTAACTTGCTAGTAATGGATAACATTCATATACTGACTATCTCTGAATCTCACTTTGAAAATACCTTTGATGATACAGTGGTAGGCAATACATGGTTTCAACATCGTCAGAAGAGACAGGAATCCAAATGGTGGAGGTGTTGACGTTTTTGTTCAGAGTCATATTCCCGTAAAGGTTAATGCAATGCCATGCCATTTGGCAGAACTATAACACACATTGCTGTAGAAGTAATATGGCTGCAGGTCCAACTGCCTCACCTAAAAACCATTCCTTTTGGGAAGCTGCGATAGACCTCCAAGTGCTAACAGTCAGTGTCTGGATAATGTGTGAAATGTGATATCAACAGAGGCATATTTTCTGGGTGACCTAAATTAGAACTGGTCGATTGTTTGGTCGACAGAGATTTCTTTAGCCGAGCAATAGTAATACAAATATTTCATGGTGTACAAGACACCCGTCTGAGTGGACTAATCCATTGTGGAGGCAGTGGGGATGCACAGTCCATCACTAAGTCATGTGCTACTGAAATTGTAGATGGTTGTTACGTAAGAACAACAGCGCAACACTAATAAAACATTTAATAACAAAATGCACTTTCTCCTGCTTTATGTGCATCGTAGCAAAGATACCAGCATATTGGTGTTGAGAACAGTGCGACAGAGGCAGCAGCAGAATGAGGAGGTGTGAAAAAGAGCCCGTGTCTCATTGTCTAAGAAAAGCGAGGAGAGGAAACCAACTAAATAAGGTCTACAATCAATAGCCTAACTGTTAAATATGGCTTTATTTATCATCCGTATACCGTACCAGTCAAAAGTTTAGGCTACTGTATCAATCATTAATTCGTTCATGTCATCACACAGCATACGTGATTTGAAATGTAATCAAGCATTTAGTTTTAAATAGGCCGAACCCGTTCCATTTCGGGAAATTGCATTCATGAATGTGACTGTTTTTAGTCTTTGCTGTAATAAAGGCTTAAAAATCTGCACAGCTTCTTTTTTTTTTTTGACAGACTCTCTGGTACGCTTATAATGTATTTAGAGTTGTTTACATTGTTCCAAATGGTCAGAACACATAATATGCACACAGCGCTTGCTCCTTAACTTATTTTTCTTGATCTCCAGTATTTTCCACAACTAGTCACATTTATTCCACACATCTGACTTCCCCTTTACCTCCTGAGCAACCAGTAACATTCCCCCGTTTCAAGTTTGTCACGCCCTCTGCATCCATTTTGCTGTTATGGTGTTCGGAGTTTGTTATAACCAATTTATTAAGTGAGTATGATATGCTATAGGTCAGGCCCTATTGGTCACGTGCATGCGATGCATATCTGTCGTTCTGCCCCTGAACAAGGCAGTTAACCCACTGTTCCTAGGCCATCATTGAAAATAAGAATTTGTTCTTAACTGACTTGCCTAGTTAAACAAATAAAAAATGACTTTTGTACATTTATAAAAAAAGAAAAAAACGGAAATCACATTAACAAATATTTCAGACCCTTCACTCAGTACTTTCTTACAGCACCTTTGGCAGCGATTACAGCCGAGTCTGTTTGGTTATAACGCTACAAGCTTGGCACACCTGTATTTGGGGAGTTTCTCCCATTCTTCTCTGCAGAACCTCTCAAGCTCTGTCAGGTTGGATAGGGAGCGTCTCTGCACAGCTATTTTCAGGTCTCTAGGAAGTGTCTTGGTGGTTCCAAACGTCTTCCATTGAAGAATGATGGAGGACACTTTGGGACCTTCAACGCTGCAGAATTTTTGTTGGTACAATTCCCCAGATTTGTGCCTCGACACAATTCTGTAAAGGAGCCCTACGGACAATTCCTTCGACCTCATGGCTTGGTTTTTGCTCTGACATGCACTGTCAACTGTAGGACCTTATATAGACAGGTGTGTGCCTTTCCAAATCATGCCCAATCAATTCAATTTACCACAAGTGGACTCCAATCAAGTTGTAGAAACAAAAGGGTGATCAATGGAAACTGGATGCACCTGAGCTCAATTTTAAAGTCTCATAGCAAAGGGTCTGAATAATTATGTAAATAAGGTACCTTTGGAATTTGTAATAAATTCGCAAACATTTCAAAAACTGTTGTCGCTTTGTCATTATACGGCTATAATGTAACAAAATCTGGAAAGAGTCAAGGTCTGAATACACTGTATATATATGGAAAAATAAACCGGGGGGGGGGGGGGGGGGGGGGGGTGCTATAACTCTGTTCCATCATTTACTGAATCAAATGGCTCATTCATCACAAAACCCACTGATATTGCCAACTATTGGCAAGACTAGCAAACTTAGGCATATGACATGCCAACACCACATTCTGAGCCTATACACTAATGTTCCAAATGTTGGGGTCACTTAGAAATGTCCTTGTTTTTGAAAGAAAAGCATTTTTTGTCCATTAAAATATCAAATGGATCAGAAATACAGTGTAGACATTGTTAATGTTGTAAATGACTATTGTAGCTGGAAATGGCTGATTTTTATGGAATATCTACACAGACATACAAAGGCCCATTAGCAGCAACCATAAACTCCTGTGTTCCAATGGCATGTTGTGTTAGCTAAGCCAAGTTGATCATTTTAAAAAGGCTAATTGATCATTAGAAAATCCTTTTGCAATTATGTTAGCACAGCTGAAAACTGTTGTGCTAATTAAAGAAGAAATAAAACTGGCCTTTAGACTAATGAGCATCGGCATTTGTGGGTTCGATTACATGCTCAAAATGGCCAGAAACAATGAACTTTTCTTCTGAAACTAGTCAGTCTGTTCTTGTTCTGAGAAATTAAGGCTATTCCATGCAAGAAATTGCCAAGAAACTGGAGATCTCATTCAACGCTGTGTACAACTCCCTTCACAGAACAGCGCAGACTGGCTCTAACCAGAATAGAAAGAGGAGTGGGAGGCCCCGGTGCATAACTGAGCGACAAGAGGACAAATACATTCGAGGGTCTAGTCAACAGTGAAGAGGCGACTCCGGGATGCTGGCCTTCTAGGCAGAGTTGCAAAGAAAAAGCCATCTCTCTGTCCAGTGTCTATTCTCTTGACCATCTTAATCTTTTATTGGCCAGTCTGAGACATGGCTTTTTCTTTTTTTCTCTGCCATTAGAACAAACTGAATTGCATTCATGGAAGACTGGCTTGAATTGTGAGGATGACCTAGAGCTGGGCGATATGGACAAACATCCATATCACAATAAATTGCCTGAATTGATGCGATAATGATAAACAGAACAATACATTTATAATTTTAATGTGCAAAGAGAACCAACTACTAGTTTGATGCATGTAGCCATCAATTGCCCCATTAACAAGCACCCATATTAGCAAACGTATTTCATTTAAAAACTTCACATCTATATAATATAAGCTAGTTATTGTAATGAACAACATCAGATAAATGCCTGCGATAAGTGATCGGTATGGTTGCTAATTTTCGGTTTGTCATCCCAGTTCTAGGATGACCACACAATTTATTTCAATGAAACAAATCTATTAGTTTTCGACCCAAATTGTAAACATCTATTCAATAAACATGTATAAAAGATTGTGGCGGTATAGCAGAAACAGCGACATCTAGAGGTCAACACGTTACTGTCACAATTTATGGCAAATAATGCAAGCGGCTTCAATGACAAATTCTCTCAAAGGTGAAAAAAAACAGATTCACAGGGAATACACTGCATAGTATGGAGAAGCAATACTCCAAGCCACAGCTTCATACTACTTAAACATAGAGAACTGATACTGGTTCTTGGTATGGGATTGGCATGGGGTGTGGGGATCTGTGGGTGTCTTACTCATTGGTAAGAAGAAGTTTGGTTCAAATTGGATGTTGATTACTATCTGAATCTCATAAATGTAAATGGTCAATTTGGGTGAAATCAATGAAGAGTAATTTCTCAGATATAATTTCAAAACAAAATGTATCAGCACTGCTAATCTTATCTGTTACTAACTACAGAAACAATCTGTGATGGTGGGTGTCAATCCTCGTGTTTTTTGTGGAACGACACATGCTAACGGTTTTTACAGACAAAGTAAAACTACACAAAATGACTTTGTAAACAGGTAAACACTGAGGTGAGAAGATATGGTGTTGAATAGAGTCCTCTCGCTCTCTGGAGTGGAAGGTTTGTGAACGGAGCCAGTGTTCCTGACTCTGACCAGGCCTCCCAGGATCTGAGGTTACCCTCCATAGACACAGTCAATTACTGCAACCACGGCTTGAGTCTCTAATAGGCATGCTTACACACACACGGACACAGACACAGACACAGACACACACACGCCACAGTCCACACGCATAGGACACCCATGGAAGAGTAGGCCACCCTCTTATCAAACCACACAGTACATGGTAGCTGGCGTTTTACAGCACTGTTTGGCATAATATTTTGATAATACTATCTGAACTCAACTGAACACCCTCTGATCTAAACAGTGTTGGCACCCTTGTTGAAACAGAGGCCCTCTTCAAGAAGGCAGCGGAAAAAAAATAGAACGTCAAGCAGGCCAATTCAAAACCACTATTTTTTAATTGACTTTCCTTTGACATGGGCTTTGCTCCGGCAAGGTGCCCACTATCACTCAAATTTCCATGAGCTGAGATTTTCTGCCAGTTTATTTTCCATTACCTGCTCACACATTCCACTAGCGGGGGGGGGGGGGGGGGTGCTGCTGCTGATAAGAGCTGGGGCCAGGCAGTGCTCCAGAACTGCAATCCTCCTGAGAGAAACCATCCCACACGGAGACACAGGCTGAATCCCAAACCACATCCTTAATCCCAAACCACATCCTTCCCCTAGCCCCTCCATTTGCACGTTCACGCACGCCTCCTCCATTTGCTATAGTGTCCCAAAGCTGAGGGAGTGAAAATTATTGATGATGGTGTAGGGGCTAATTAGTCCCTCGATAGCCACTTTAACCTAGCCAGCACAGATGCAGGCTTCAGAGCAAAGTGCTACCCCAACACGAACTGCAATATTTTTGGGGCCACGTGCATTTTTTTTTTCCTGATTTTGAGACTTGACACATGTAACAGATTAAATACTCACAAATAAATAAATAAAAACACTGAGGTTTAAAACAGTGGGTATTTGTTCATTAGAATTTCATACTTGTATCATTTAAAAGTGGAACATGAATTGCATCATTCAAGTCACAAGTGTGTCCTGCAGTTGATGGGTTTATTGATCCCCTCGCCACTCTCTGGAAGCCACCCTCTAAGTTGTCAGCAACATGTGACAACAGAGGGCCCTCCGAGCCAGTTAGGGTGCGAGGGGATAGTTTGGGATTCACTGACAGATCCCTCACAGAAGATGGTCTGAAATAAGGCTTTGTCAGGACTAGGGATGCAAATTTCGGTCAATTTTGCTGCCGACTAACCAACCCTCATTAACCGGTCAACAAACAGCAACATTTTTTCTAAACAGTTAAATGAAGTGAGCAACAAAAAAAACTATGCATGCAAGGAACGGACATATTTCATTAAGAGCTTAATGAAAACATGCAACAAAAGCAAGCCTGTAATCTTAGTCAAAAGACTGTGGCCTATTATTGAATATGCAACTACTGTAATGAAGCAACTAATAAAACCTAATTCAAGCATTTGCCAAAATCCAATTGGTGGGTCACCACCGTTCTAAACAGTGCTCCTAATGCAAGTGGTTCCATATGTGACAGATGAAAATCTCCATTAGAAATTTAGAAAGAGGGTTGACTAGGATGGGTTGCTAATATAAACCACTTTTTTATATGAAAACCAATAGAACAAGAGAGAAACGCAACAGTAATGGCATGAGGAAGTCTTCATAAAATAATTGAAGCAACGTAAGACATTCCTCATTATTTGAAGTAAAGTCAAACATCCAGGTTTCAAACAATTACACTGCCTCTAGCGCACATTTCAAGTGTGCCTACCGTTGACTATAGCCTATGCATTCCGATGGCGAATGGGAGACGCGTTTTAATTACGAGTTGAGAAAGAAAAAAATAGCTCTTTTTAATCTTGGTCATCAAAACAGTTTAACACGCAGTTGCATTTAGAATTGTTATTTGTTGCGCAATGACTGGGCTTACAAAAGCATGTTTCACTCCAGGTGATAGGTGATAGGCCATTCGGCTCCTCAAACTAGCCTCTGTATTCTGTGCGCATGACGACTAAGATACATGACGACTAATGAAAATACACACGGGCCAATTGAAATGATCCACTAACATATGCAAATTAACCTAGAGACCGATAAGTATTTTTGTAATTCTAAGTATTATTTCTTACACTGTCACCCCAGGAAATCTTAAGTCTTATTACATCCAGCCGGGAGGAACTATTGGATATAAGAGCAACTTCAACTTATCAATATTACGACCAGGAATACGACTTTCCCGAAGCGGATCCTCTGTTTGGACCACCACCCAGGACAATGGATCGGATCCCAGTAGGCGACCCAAAACAAAGCCGCCGCAGAAGGGGCAGACGGAGCGGTCTTCTGGTCAGGCTCCGTAGACGGGCACATCGCTCACTTCTCCTGAGTATACTACTCACCAATGTCCAGTCTCTTGACAACAAGGTAGACGAAATTCGAGTAAGGGTTGCCTTCCAGAGAGACATCAGAGATTGTAACATTCTCTGTTTCACGGAAACATGGCTCACTCGGGATACGTTGGTCGGTACAGTCACCCGGTTTCTTCGCGCATCGCACCGACAGAAACAAACATCTCTCTGGTAAGAAGAAGGGTGGGAGTGTATGCCTTATGATTATCGAGTCGTGGTGTGATCACAACATACAGGAACTCAAGTCCTTTTGATTCACCTGACCTAGAATTCCTTACGATCAAATGCCGAACGCATTATCTACCAAGAGAATTCTCTTCGATTATAATCACAGCCATGTGTATCCCCCCCCAAGCAGTCACCTCGACGGCCCTGAAAGAAATTCATTGGACTCTGTCAACTGGAAAACACATATCCCGAGGCTGCATTTATTGTAGCTGGGGATTTTAACAAAGCTAATCTGAAAACAAGGCTCCTTAAATTTTATCAGCATATCAAATGCGCGACCCGGGCTGGCAGCATTCTGGATCATTGCTACTAACTTCTGCGATGCATACAAAGCCCTCCCTCGCCCTCCTTTCGGCAAATCTGACCACGACTCAATTTTGTTGCTCCCAGCCTATAGACAAACTAAAACAGGAAACGCCCGTGCTCAGGTCTGATCAACGCTGGTAAGATTCCACACTTCAAGATTGCTTCAATCACGTGGACTGGAATATGTTCCGGATAGCCTCAAACAACAACATTGATGTATACGCATTTGCGCAAAACTGAAAGCACGAACCACTGCTTTTAATCATGGGAAGGTGACCGGAAACATGACCGAATACAAACAGTGTAGCTATTCTCTCCGCAAGCCAATCAAACAAGCTAAGCTTCAGTATAGAGACAAAGTATAGTCGCAATTCAACGGCTCAGGCACGAGAAGTATGTGGCAGGGTCTACAGTCAATCACGGATTACAAAAAGAAAGCCAGCCCCCACGAGGACACCGATGTCTTGCAGCCAGACAAACTAAACAACTTCTTTGCTCGCTTTGAGGACAATACAGTGCCACTGACACGGACCGCTATCAAAACCTGTGGGCTCTCCTTCACCGCAGCCAACGTGAGTAAAACATTTAAACACGTTAAGCCTCGCAAGGCTGCCGGCCCAGACAGCATCGCTAGACGCGTCCTCAGAGCATGCGCAAACCAGCTGGCTGGTGTGTTTACGGACATATTCAATCAATCCCTATCCCAGTCTGCTCTTCCCACATGCTTCAAGAGGGCCACCATTGTTCCTGTTCCCAAGAAAACTAAGGTAACTGAGCTAAACGACTACCGCCCCATAGCACTCACTTCCGTCATTATGAAGTGCTTTGAGAGACTAGTCAAGGATCATATCAATTCCACCCTACCGGACACCCTAGATCCACTCCAATTTGCTTACCGCCCCAATAGGTCCACAGACGACGCAATCACAATCACACTGTCCTAACCCATCTGGACAAGAGGAATACTGATGTAAAAATGCTGTTCATCGATTACATCTCAGCATTTAACACCATAGTACCCGCCAAACTCGTCATTAAGCTCGAGACCCTGGGTCTCGACCCCGCCCTGTGCAACTGGGTTCTGGACTTTGACGGGCCGCTGATCTTCAACACTGGGGCCCCACAAGGGTGCGTTCTGAGCTCTCTCCTGTACTCCCTGTTCACCCATGACAGCGTGGCCATGCACGTCTCCAACTCAATCATCAAGTTTGCAGACGACACTACAGTGGTAGGCTTGATTACCACCAACGGCCTACAGGGAGGAGGTGGGGGCCCTTGGAGTGTGGTGTCAGGAAAATAACCTCACACTCAACGTCAACAAAACAAAAGGAGATGATCGTGGACTTCAGGAAACAGCAGAGGAGGCACCCCCCTATCTATCCACATCGACGGGACAGTAGTGGAGAAGGTGGAAAGTTAAGTTCCTCGGCGTACACATCACAGACAAACTTAAATGGTCCACCCACACAGACAGTGTGGTGAAGAAGGCGCAACAGCGCCTCTTTAACCTCAGGAGGCAGAAGAAATGTGGCTTGTCACAGAAAACACTCAAACTTTTACAGATGCACAATTGAGAGCATCCTGTCGGGCTTGATCATCACCTGATACGGCAACTGCTCCGCCCACAACCGTAAGGCTCTCCAGAGGGTAGTGAGGTCTGCACAAAGCATCACCGGGGGCAAACCACCTTCCTTCCAGGACACCTACACCACCCGATGTCACAGGAAGGCCAAAAAGATCATCAAGGACAACAACCACCCGAGCCACTGCCTGTTCACCCCGCTATCATCCAGAGGGCGAGGTCAGTACAGGTGCATCAAAGCTGGGACAGAGAGACTGAAAAACAGCTTATATCTCAAGGCCATCAGACTGTTAAACAGCCATCACTAACATCGAGTGGCTGCTGCCAACATACTGACTCAAATCTCTAGCCACTTTAATAATAAAAAATTGGATGTAATAAATGTATCACTAGTCACTTTATACAATGCCACTTTATATAATGTTTACATGCCCTACATTACTCATATGTATACTGTACTCTATACCATCTACTGCATCTTGCCTATGCTGCACGGCCATCACTTTTCCATGTATTTACATGTACATATTCTTATTCATTCCTTTACATTTGTGTGTATAAGGTAGTTGTTGTGAAATTGTTAGATTACTTACTAGAAGCACAAGCATTTTGCTACATTCACATTAACATCTGCTAACCATGTGTATGTGACCAATAAAATTTGATTTGATTAATTTGGGCACAGGTCGAAAAGCATTAAACATTTATAGAAATTTAGCTAGCTAGCAGTTGGTAGCTAATTTGTCCCATTTAGCTATCTAGCTGGCTGTTGCTAGCTAATTTTTCCCTGGAAAAACATTGAGTTGTTATTTTATCTGAAATGCACAAGGTCCTCTACTCTACTAATCCACACATAAAATGGCCAACTAAATCGTTTCTAGTCATCTCTCCTCCTTCCAGGCTTCTTTTTCTTATTTGGACTTTATATGGCGATTGGAAACTAACTTTCATATTAAGGTGCATTACCACAACTGACCTCAGTTCATCTTTCAATCACCCACCTGGTTATATGTTCCTAAAAACCAATGAGAAGATGGCACGTGGGTATACGTTTCTAAAAACCAATGAGGAGATTGGAGAGACAGGACTTGCATCGCATTCTGCGTCACAAATAGAGTCAACTTATATTTTAGTGCCTGGCAACGCAGACATTCGTTGGCGCGCGCGAGCCGTGTGGGTGCAATGATTGAATCACATGCGTGTGTACATTTATTTTGCAATGCTCGCGCACGCGACAAGTCCGGTTTGGGCATTGCTAACGTGCGCTAATGTGACTAGAATGATGTAAGTAACATCAACATTCCAGGACATAGACATGTCTTATATGTGCAGAAAGCTTAAATTATTGTTAATCTAAGTGTGCTGTCCAATTTACAGTAGCTATTACAGTGAAAAAAAGACCATGCTATTGAGGAGAGTGCACAACAAACTTTTCTCAAGGCACTTGATTTGACACATTCACCTCTGAATTCAGTAATCTTGCTCTGATATGTCCTCCTGAGGGTTCCAGACATAAAATGTAGCATAGTTTTGTTTGATAAAATCTATTTTTATATTCAAAATGTAGGTACTGAGTTCTAAAGTTTGAACCCCTGCTGTTTCTGGGCAGACTTGATTTAAAAAAAAAGTGTGCAGTATTGCCATGCTTCACTGGATCAGTCTGAAACTGCATACACTGCTGCCATCTAGTGGCCAAAATCTAAATCGCGCATAGACGGCAATATTATATTATGGCCTTTCTCTTGCATTTCAAAGATTATAATAAATAAAAAAAAAACGTGTTTTTGTTTGCATGATCTTTTCCCAGATCTTATGTGTCATTTCACATTTCCACAAACTTCAAAGGGGTTCCTTTCAAATGGTATCAAGAATATGCATATCCTTGCTTCAGGTCCTGAGCTACAGGCAGTTAGATTTGGGTATGTCATTTTTAAACACCCTATGCTCCTTTGAGACCCCTCTTTCCAATAACAGATCTCTTCTCGCTATGGTAGCCAAAAGAATGGGCAATTGGGAATTTTTATACATGAACCTAGGCATGATGGTATGTTAATTGCTTAATTAACCCAGGAACCATACCTGTGTGTTTCAATATACATTGTGTCCCTCATTTACTCAAGTGTTTCCTGTATTTGGGCAGTTACCTGTATGCCCCCCTCCTGTTTTCTTATGCATCTAGAACTGTGCTGGATTGGAACTCTGCTGACACATACCAGAACAATGGAGCAAGGCCGAAAGGCTCTCAACTGCACAGAGCCAAGTTTGGCTAATCTGTCAGGATAACTGCTAGCTTCTTCCGTCAATAAGCCAGGAGTCACACAGTTAGGCTACTTCTGTAATTAACGGTCCAGTGGGAGTGCAAGCTTCCCACAATAAAAGCCTCACATTATCCCTGTCAACCGGACCCCTCCCCCCTATTCCAGAGACTAGACCTGTGTCACCCTCAACCACTACCTCTATAAGGAGAGAAGATCCCGGTTGGTTTCTTAAAGTCACACCACTCTTCCGTCTATGAGTGATGATTCAGGAGAAAAAGCTGGACACAAAAGTAGACCGGGAAAAATTGGGAAACTCACCAACTCGCCTTAAGTCGTGTTTAAAAGTGAGGACGTGAAATACATTGGGTTCAACATCCTCTGAGAACATATGGTAGCAATTTGCTCGAGTAGACTCCCTGACTCTGTTTGAAGGTCTGCCGGCGGAGTGCGCAAACTCAGGCTCAGTGTTTTTGTTTTTTTTCCTCAAGCAAAAACAAAAGAGAACATCATCGATCACTTCATTGTCGTCTCATCTTTTATACATGTTTAAACTGTGAACTAAGATGGTGACTTAATGACAAGGAGATACCTCTTTTAAAAAAATGTATTTTATAATAAGAGAACGTCCCCCGCCCAAAAATAACCCATTCTAGATGTTCTCTCATGGTGGGAGTCACTCCACCCATGAAAAACTCACAGATGTGTAAGCCTCCGGGAGCATGTGCAATCAGGTCCTTTCCTGCTCTTATTCCTCTAGTTATTAATCACATCAGCAGACAGCTCCAATGACCCAATCTGCGCCGACAATTAAGAGCCGGGTAACCACCCGCTGATTGGCCAGCTCTGTCTGCCGGGAGAGGTCAGGGTTTAATCTCCTCAGAGGGGGAGGGGTATAATCAGGTTGTGTGGTAATCACCGGTGCCCTCCGCAGAGAAACAAACAGTTGTTAGGTTAAAGAAAAAGGCTCAGAGAAGGAATCCAAACAGAGATGCATTCACCAACCAAGCATGTGACCACAACACATCTTGCACAAATTACACACCGTATGGGGTTGAACATGTATCATCACAAGTATAATCTAAAGCAGGAGTGATCACTCTGATTCACTGTAACAGCCAGAGAGAGCAGCCTTACCTCACTGGGGGATCCATGGTGCAGGGGCATGTTGAGGAAGCTTGTAGAGAGACCAGAGTTGGTGCTGGGGGTCATACAGATCCATGGGGAGAGAGAACATATTGATGGTGGAGACAGAAATCCAGCATGGCACCATGGAGACCTGAGCAGGAGAGAGTGTGAGCCTCAAGTTAGTCACGCACCAAGAAAATGGGACGTTGTAAATGGACCAAAGTGTGTCAATAACAGGTCGGGAAGGACTGCATATCACCAGTCTTGATATGTCTGCATGAAAATAAAAAGTTTTGATTTAGCCAAACATTTCCATTTTATTTCTGCCTTTAAATTTTGCACACAACCCCTATAGTAAAATAAAGCAGGCCGAGGGGGTTGCTGGGCAACCCAAGCTGTGCGGAGGTATCAGATGACGGGGCAGGAGCCGCAGCACAGCGCTGCAGACAGACTGTCACCGAGGCCTAGAGCCCAGGGACCCAGCCGCAGTACACTACGACCTACACTGATGGAAAGACATTACACATTACTGCAGCCCACAACTAACATCTTCCAACTTTAAAAGTCATTAGCAGAGCCGGATCGGTGTGTGTGTGTGCGCGTGTGTGTAATTACCGCCACTTCAGCATCACTGTCTTCAGAAGGACACCACCTCAGAGAAAGAGTCAAGTTCAAACAGGAATATAAGAGCTGAAGCTCTTAGAGGCCTTATCAAAGTGTGATTTCTGTGTCTGACAAATTAATGCTGGATACTCATACATTGACTCACTTGTATGATTAGTCAAGTCTGTAAATAACAAAAATGAAAGATGTAACTTTTTGGGCGACCCAACCAAATTCATTAGAAATCTGCATTATAGATCTGTCATTTATTGAACGCAAGTCTAAGAAGCAAGCGGTAGATCCGATCTATGTGCCTTATTTCTATGCCTCACGTTTTTAAGTTTTACATTCGGTTTTGTACACCAGCTTTAAAACAGCTGAAAATACAATATTTTTGGCAATGGAAAATATATTTCCCAGCTGTTTACAATGATTCTCTACACTACTTGATTGTTGTCACAACTGAAGTTAGGCAAACTACTAGAATTTTAGCAACCAGGAAATGGCAGAGGGTTTTCTTCATAGTTGATTTTTAGGTTTAGCCTTTCAAAACAGCTTTGGGCCTTGCCTACATGAGCCTGAAAACATACTAGGGGCAAAGAGTGTCAGTCACTTCCCTGTTCAATACCAGGGAATCCTCATTTAGCTCACAGTTTTAGATATTTCAGCTCAGATACCCCAACAGCACATTTGGACACACAAACATCTGATTTTAGACCCGAGGGATGTGCTATTCCAGGGGGTGGGAGAGGAGGTTGTCCATGGTGTACCCATAAAGCCTCCTTTGAGTGGGCAACTGCAGGCCAAAAGCCCCTGCTGTGGCAGGGAGATAAGTGGAGCAGCATGGTCTGGATGTGGCCCAGCAGCCTGAGAGCCAGGCACTGCTCTCAGCACCAACACAGGGGCTATTCTTCCACATGGGAGAGCTCCTTGTGACTCAAAGGGCCTTTTAGTCCATGAGCCAGACAAATTTGGGCCATCGGGCTCACTTGGGCCAACGATGTCTAAGTAATTTTATTGAAGCTCTGTCCCTAGAGTTGAAAAATGTGTGATAGAATGCTACCATTTGATGTAGTGCTCTGTGCTACTCTTTTTCATCCCTCCATCCATCCCATAGGGTTCAGTATACAACAAGCTATGGCTCACATCAATAATATATTATTGGAAAGCTTAGATTCACAGCTATCAGACAAATTTTTGGAATGTTCAAGTCAACAGAACCTTGACCTCTAGCGTACATAACTCATATTTACAAAAGTATGTGGACACCCCTTGAAATTAGTGGATTCTGCTTTTTCAGCCACACCCGTTGCCGACAGGTGTATAAAATTGAGCACAGAGCCATGCAATCTCCTTAGACAAACATTAGCAGTACACCGACCTTACTGAAGATCGCCGTGACTTTCAACGAGGCACCGTCATAGGATGTTATCTTTCCAACAAGTCAGTTCGTCAAATCACTGCCCTGTTAGAGCTGCCCCGGTCAACTGGAAGTGCTGTTGTGAAGTGGAAACGTCTAGGAGCAACAACGCTCAGCCGAGAAGTGATAGGCCACACAAGCTCAAGAACAGGACCGCCGAGTGCTGAAGCATGTAAAAATTGTCTTTCAATGAAATGGGTTTCCACACACAAGCAGCCACACACAAGCCTAAGAGCACCATGAACAATGCCAAGCATTGGCTGGAGTGGTGTAAAGCTCACCGCCATTGGACACGCGTCCTCTGGAGAGGTGAATCACACTTCACCATCTGGCAGTCCGATGGACGAATCTGAGTTTGGCAAATGCCAGGAGAACGCTACCTTCCCCAATGCATAGTGCTAACTGTAAAGTTTGGTGGAGGAATAATAATGGTTTGTGGCTGTTTTTCAAGGTTTGGGTTAGGCCCCGTAGTTCAAGTGAAGGGAAATCTTAACCCTTAAATCTTAGCATACAATGACATTCTAGACAATTCTGTGCTCCCAACTTTGTGGCAACAGTTTGGGGAAGGATCTTTCCGGTTTGAGCATGACAATGATCCCGTGCACAAAGTGAGGTCCATACAGAAATGGTTGGTCAAGATCGATGTGCAAGAACTTGACTGGCCTGCACAGAGCCCTGACCGCAACCCCATCGAACATTGATGAATTGGAACACCAACTGCGAGCCAGGCCTAATGCACCAACATCAGTGCCCGACCTCACTAATGCTCGTGGCTGAATGGAAGCAAGTCCCTGCAGCAATGTTCCAACATCTAGTGGAAAGCCTTCCCAGAAGAGTGGAGGCTGTTATAGCAGCAAAGGGGGGACCAACTCTTTATTAAATGATTTTGGAATGAGATGTTCGACAAGCAGGTGTCCACATGCACTACATGACCTAAAGTATCAGAATTAGCTGTTGCTTTAAAAAAGGAAACCCCCGATACATTTTAACATTTGACAAGTGGATCTGGAAATGTCACTGAAAGCACACCAGCTACAACTCTTGTTTAAAAATAACCCATATTGTGCCATTGACGTTAGAATGTTGGAAGCTTAGCCATAGGATTCCATGTGGTGGGGCAGTTTTTGGAATGTAACTTTGGTGATAAAGGCACCACATTTGACACTCACAGCTAGAACAGGGTTTTAAAAAGATTTCTAGATACAGAGCCATCACAGGATTCACATATGCGCAGGCGTTATTATTAAGGCTATGGGAGTGGATATAGACCTAGTCAGTGCCTAGATTTCAGTTTCCATTTAACCGATCTAAACAGCAGGCTACAGTTCGCTTGAAGGCCTCATCTTGTGACTGTGGAATTTGTATAGCGCCTCACAATCACACATAACATAGCTATCATCCTCTTTTACCACTTCACCAAATAATTTTTGGGCCCTCCCATTATGTTCAACTCTCCATTTCGTAGCATTTCTCTTAATGAAATTAAGTTCGACATTGTCCTTCTTGCCTCCGTGGGTCTACGCTAACTTCTTCTGTCTGTTTCCAAAAGCAATTGGTGTGTAAGCTATTTGGTGCGAGTACAGTTAGGCCCTCAAGCTTACACATAAATGCCAGAAAGCCTAAAATAATGAAAGAAAAAACCTCTATATAGCCTATAGATATAAACTACACAAGAATGAAACCTTTATTCATTTTATTCAACCCCACACAATATTTAATGACCCCAAACCCACCTGCTCCGCAGATATAACCGCAGGGACAGCGGGTTTTAAATGAACCTGCTCATCACTAACATAAGCCTTCAAGAAAATCACTGTGAGACATCGTCTGCCCAAGTGAGCCTGACCGCCCCCCCCTGACTCATGGACTATTTATTAGCCAGAGACAACAATGTGAGTTTACATTCAGCGACAAACTCTTTTGCAGGGAAAATAAATGCAGTACATCAAATAGAAATCTTAATTCCTGCAAGTGGGAAGCTTTTCTGCTGGTGTAAAGGCATTTGAGGGCCTTATAGCCAAGTCAAAGTGACCTTGTAAAAGGACATAAGTGCAGTCGGCATTCCATGCGGCAACTATTTTTTAGGCCGAATGACAAGAAAATAGCCATTTGAAAGTGCTAGTGGTTAGTATGAGCAAATACAAAACAAATCGAAGAAAATAGATGAACACAGTGAGCACGTTCATGACACTGAAAGGCAATAGAGGGAGATCAGCTGTGCTCATCTGTTTACAATACTGCCTCAGTGTCTCCTCACCAGGCCAAGGTCACTCAAGGGTGCAGCCAATAATTGGCAACTAACTGCGCTGGCTATTTATAAAGTCCTGAGAGCATGCAGGAATATATTCTGAGGTTGCGAGCTGTCACAGTACAGGGGCATGGCTTCGGGGAGATATATTTTGAGTAAAAGCAACAATGCAGAGAGAAATAAAGGAACCGTGTTAAAAGGGAGGACGAAAGTACTAGACATCTTGTAGTTCTACTCAAGCTTCAAAGCAGTCAGACAGATGGACTCATGTTTTAAGTTGGAGAGTTAGCCTATCGCATACTGTGATCTGCAAAACAGACTGAAGGTTGATGGACAGACCACTAACACGATATCTGTTGTGAAAAGGGAAAAGCATCTAGTGCCTCGTAGCTTTATTATGCAAAATCCTCACAACACCAGGTGTCAGTGAGGTGTTCAACTTTACTGTCTGACGGGAGTTGTGTAACCAGTTTTTGGAAGAGAACTATGTCAGCCATGAGAGAACACCGCGTCCCAAAAGAGCGCAGAGAGGATCCCCGCGGCACTGAAAAAACTAAAGTCAACAAACTAAAAATAAACATTATTGGGCTGATATGTGTGAGCTTGTGTATGTGACATAGGCTTGAAAAGTGGAAGTCAAGCATTTGGCGATTCCATCGCTGAAGTTAATTCCGTCGGCTTTAGCAAAACTAACAGAGTGGCACGAGAGCAGAGGGAAATGTGTCGAGGCTTGGAGGAGCGACTAATGCCATCAAAGTGAACGATCAGCCATAGCTAATTGAAATTAAAGACCATAGGGGGGGGGGAGCTCCAGTCCGTTCACAGGGCCCGTTCTGTGGGAATGTGCTACCCTCACCAGGGCCAACACCAGATTCCCCGCTTCGCTCTCAACACCTCCAGTCCAAATGCCTCCTTACAGGAAAAACAGCCTACTGTCAACTAGATACTTTTTCATGAAGCCCTAACCTATATCTTACATCTGCTGTTTGGCTTTTAGTAATACATTTGCTGAGTTAGCAAGTAGATCTGTTGCTAGCTAGCCGAGCAAATAGCTTTATGACTAGCTACCATGTCATTCCGGCACAGCTACCAGTTTATTCCAAGTAATCAAGGCAGGACCCACTAAATTCATCCATACTGACAAATAAGAAAATGGCACATTATCCCTGTCAATAGTTGGAGTAGGATGATTGAAGAGCACCCTGCCTCAGAGTGGCGGGATGTTCATTTTCTAGCTGCCAAACTACATTCCTTTGCTGTGATGATTTATTTTTTATTAATTCTCGTCCCTCACTTTTGTCTCACATGATCTCCTCCGCTCTCCAGTGTCCTGCTCCCAGAAATCAACCAAGTGCTATTCACTCACCTGTGAGGAGAACCATCCTACTGCAGTTTGAAGTTCTGATTGGTTACAAGTTTAGTAGTTCGGCATATTTGCCTGAGCAGACCGTGTTGAAATATACTTATGAGAAAATGTGTAAGAATTTAAGGTGTCAACAAATGTTATAGTCATCATAAGAATGTTTTACGGTCATACACAAAATGTTTTTTTTATGTTTTATTTTTTAAACATCTCCTTCGACAGGGATCAAGCAACTACACGTTTTTCATTTTTGGCCCAAGTCCTAAGCATTTTGAACTAGCCTACATTTTTTCTTGCTCCTTAATCTGTTTTTATCCAACTTCATGTGTCATATTTTAAGACTGAGGTATTCTGATTGGGGTGGAGATGAGTCTTGTGGGTTGGAGTCGTCTTCCCACCTCATTGGGCTCCCAAGTGGTGCAGCAGTTGAACCTTTCTAGCGAAGGCGTTCCGCTACCGCAACCCCTCGACAACATTCCGCTAAAAAGGCAGCGCAAGAAATTCAAAAATATTTTTTTTTAGAAATATGTGACTTTCACACCTCTTAAGGCCACCCCCTACTTTTTCGAACATTGTTAAAAATCTCGCAACATTTCAGCGTCCTGCTACTCATGCCAGGAATATAGTATATGCATATGATTAGTATGTGTGGATAGAAAACACTCACGTTTCTAAAACTGGTTAAATCACGGCTGTGACTATAACAGAGCGTGTGTTTCATCAAAAAGCGCAAGAAAAACTGATCACTGAAAACTGGAAAAAATATAAAATGCGCCACTTGCATGTATTGTTTAAGGGACACCAAATTAAATGGTGCTGAGATTGCAAGTCCTACAGCTTCCACACGATGTCACCAGTCTTGTCAATTGCCTTGGAGTTGTTTCTTGGTCAAACGAAGAAGTAAGAACCCATTCCATCCGGTCTCCGACAGGAAGTTTTGAAATAGAGATTTCCGACCATGATTTGAAGACGTGGAGCTATTGAATACACATCGCCCCGTGATCAATTTGATAGATTATTAACGTTTACTAATACCTAAAGTTGGATTACAAAAGTATTTTGAAGTGTTTTGTGAAAGTTTATCGTCAACTTTTTTAATTTTAAAAAAATGACGCTGCGTTTTGAAACAATGTTTTTTTCTGAATTACACAGTTTCCATAGATGGCTATTTTGGGTATATATGGACCGATTTAATCAAAAAAAAGACCCAATAGTGATGTTTATGGGGCATATAGGAGTGCCAAGAAAGAAGCTCGTCAAAGGTAATGAATGTTTTATATTTTATTTCTGCTATTTGTGTAGCGCCGGCTACACTAATTATTTTGTTTACGTCGCCTTCAGGCATTTTGGAGTGTTGCATGCTATCAGATAATAGCTTCTCATGCTTTCGCCGAAAAGCATTTTAAAAATCTGACTTGTTTGCTAGATTCACAACGAGTGTAGCTTTAATTCAATACCCTGCATGTGTGTTTTAATGAACGTTTGAGTTTTAACGAGTGCTATTAGCATTTAGCGCAGCGCATGTGCATTTCCAGGTGGCTAGATGAGACGTCTGCGCGTCGGGTGGGCTTAACTGGTTTTAACAAGTCCAATACAGCAAATGAAAGATAAACATCTTGTTAATCTACCCATCGTGTCCGATTTAGAAAATGTATACAGCGAAAGCACAACATATGATTATGTTAGGTCATAGCCATGTCAAAAAAACACAGCCATTTTTCCAGCCAAAGAGAGGAGTCACAAAAATCAGAAATATAGATCAAATTAATCACTAAACTTTGATGATCTTCATCAGATGACACTCATAGGACATCATGTTACACAATACATGTATGTTTTGTTTGATAATGTGCATATTTATATACAAAGATCTCAGTTTACATTGGCGTGTTACGTGCAGTAATGTTTTGATTCCAAAACATCTCATGATTTTGCAGAAACTCATAATAAACATTGATAAAAGATACAACTGTTATTCACAGAATTAAAGATAGACGACTTCTCCTTAATGCAACCGCTGTGTCAGATAAAAAATAAAAAAAACTTTACAGAAAAAGCATAATCTGAGAACGGCGCTCAGAGCTCAATCCAGCCAGAGAAATATCCACCATTTTGGAGTTAACAGAAGTTAGAAATAACACTATAAATATTCACTTACCTTTGATGATCTTCATCAGAAGGCACTCCCAGGAATCCCAGTTCGACAAAAAAAAATGACTGATTTTCTCCATAAAGTCCATAATTTATGTCCAAATAGCCACTTGTCGTTCAGCCCAGTAATCCATCTTCATGAGGCACGAGCACTTCGTCCAGACAAAAACTCAAAAAGTTCCATTACAGGTCGTAGAAACAAGTCAACTGATGTATGGAATCAATCTTTAGGATGTTTTTAACATCAAAACATCAATAAGCTTCCAACCGGAGAATTTCTATGTCTGAAGAAAAGCACTGGAACAAGAGCTAACTCTGTCGGGAGTGCGCGTCACAAGCCTGAGACACTGCCAGACCACTGACTCAAAACAGGTCTCATGAGCCCCTCCTTAATAGTCGAATCCTCAAACCAGTTTCTAAAGACAGTTGACATCTAGTGGAAGCCGTAGGAAGTGCAACTTGACTCCATAGACACTGTGTATTCAGTAGGCCAAGCTTTGAAAAACTACAAACCTCAGATATTCATCCAAAACTGAAAATGCTGCCCACTATCCTAAAAAGGTTAAAACACTGCATCTCAGTGCTAGAGGTGTCACTACAGACCCTGGTTCGATTCCAGGCTGTAGGCTACCATCCATTATTACTCAGCTGAAAAAAATATAAATGTATGCAAAAAGGATACCACTGCACTTACCTTAATTACCTTAAAGTATTCTCATAATTGTGAGCATACCAGTTAACATTGAATAGCATGGCAAATATTAATGGATGGCACACACCAGACATTACACAGCCAAACAGGTCAAAAGGAAAAACGAATAACAGCCTGCTGTCATTTGAAAATTAATCTGTGAAAATGCAGGCCTATAGTAAACTTACTCAGCCATGTTTTTCATGAGTTAATCTATTTTAAAACACTTGCCAGCCTATCCTAAATCTTATAAAACAAGGGCCTAGGTTATGTACTGCAGTGGTTCATGACATAGCAATTAAAATACTTGTGTGCATTTAACTTGTGTCAAAAGAGGGGTAGAACAAAGAAACAATAATAAGAACAAAGAAAGAAGAGGCTAGTGTGGGTGCATGCTTTTGTTCCAGCCAAGCAGTAACACTGATTCAACTAATCAAAACATTGGACTTGGCAGTAGGCCAGTTGGGTGGGGGGTTAAGTTGTTGGGGATATTCTGGGGATTACTGGCTCCGGGTTTTCACTGATGTAGTAACGGCAGCTGCTGTAGACTACGGGCACAGCTAGCACAAGGAGCAAGTTATACAAATCTTTGCAATGGATGCATCAAAAGTAATTAACCGGTAAAAAAATAAAAACATCAGGTCTTCTGTTTTTACAGCAATTTTTCTACTCACCTACACTGGATGCTAGCTAGATAGCTAAATATTATAGCTAAAAAAGCTTGCTGCCAAAGAGTTTGCCAAGTCTATGTATATAATGTGTCAAATAAATGTTATTTCAAAACATTAAACAGTTAGCAATGTTTTATAACTATAATAAAGCAAACATTAGCTAGCTAATGAGAAGCTGATATCTGCGGGATGCTTTCACATTTAGCTCGTCTGGGTTTGTTGCTGTTAGCTAGCACATGGACAAGCAGTAACCTACTGCAGTAGTCAGATATGACACGAATTACCAACATAGTTGGATCTAGGGCAGACCCGAGTCTGTTTTTACATCCATTGAGAATGACATTAGTTCCTCAACGTAGCCCGTTTGATAAACTTCTAGCTGTCTTTCGATAACCTCTCAGCATGAAAGGGGGGGGGATGCTCTGATTCGGTGGAAACGTCATCAAATAGGCCTACCTGATTACTTCTTACCCTTGCGCAAATAGCCTACAGCATTGTCTGTCCGGAGCTCACTGGCAGATATATATTTTATACAATGTTGCAGGTTTGCTAGCATGAGGTTCAGGCCTGAGCCAAGTTAATAGTTGATACAACGTTTCAAGTTCCTTGCAGACAGGCCATGCATTTCAATGTGATTTATACTATTTATTTTTAAAACCAGGATATTTTCTACCTGCAGGCTGCAATGTTTTTATTTTTTGGCTTTAAGTAGGCTATTTTTTATAAAGTTGGCAATATGCATTACTTTTACAATTTCGATTAACCACAATGATTTTGAGATACGAAGACAATTATAAATTAAACTGTTCCTCGAAAATGTGCATATAAAAATCATAACTGGGAAGCAGATCGGTAAAAGCAGTATTAGGATTGTAACAGCAGAATCTGCGAAGGCCAGCAGCAGTGGGAGGAAGATTTATTTTTGTTAGGCTATCTTTCCCTGAAATATTTGTATAACGTCACAAACCCTGCTGCTGACGTTATTCAGTGGCAATTGCATTGGCATATGTTCTTTAAAGAGAGGACGCCGTAATGAGAGAAAGAATGTAGCCTAAGCTACTGAAAATAGACCTTTTACAAGATTACATCATGACAGGAGCGTTTGATTCTTCTTAAAAGAGATGGAGCCCAGTCAGGGTACTTTAGGAAACTTTCTGAACGGACAAATAGGCCTATAGAGAGAATGAGGGAACTCACACGCACACCCTGTAAATGCGCCCGCCAATCAAAGCCACCAGTGCTTGTCAGAAGAGCAAATATTTATTATCCTTTCCTTAAATATTTAAAAACCTTACTGCATCGGAGCTCCTAGAGTGTGCGGCTCTTCCTTTTCAAGCGTTCTACTCCGCTAGCCAGCACCTCGCCTAAACAGGTGTGCGTTTCTTTCACCTCCAAAAAAACCGAGGCCTACCTTAGATGGTAAATTCTACTTTTGGAAAACCTATTATCAGAATGCTAACAAAATTAGCTGTAGTAATAGCAAATGTCCCCTGGAGGCTGCTAGCTAAATATGCTAACGAACACAAATTAAAATAAACGAATTGCAAAAACAGGCAATCCAGCTCATAAAGTTACACATTTTGGTGAGTTTGGACTTTTACAAGCGATTGTGAATGAGAGACATTGTGCAAATGAACAAAGTTGACGCACGCTTGTCTGAAGGAAGAACAGTTCTGCTCTGGAGCAGCATGTGTTCACGCTGTGTCTGTGTGGAGTCTGGAGTCGCTAGGGCAACAGGCCGGCCTGCGCTGCTTGAAGAGGGGGAGGAGCAGACGGGCCGAGAACAAAGAAGAAAAAAAACCCACAAGGAAACAAAGACAGCAGTGGCAGAGAACTCATCCTAAGGGCTTTGCCTGTTCAAACACAGCAAAAAGCTAAAACACAAAAGAAACATCTTGTAGATCTAAAATGCTTCTTATTGTAATTACTGCTCGGCATCAGAGAAATTCTGTGCTTCAGTTGCACTTCTCCACTTGGATGAGAATTCACGAACGAGCATTCAGCTATCTGACTGATGTGTAGTTATTTTTCTTGGTGTAGCAGTAAGCTTCATAAGGTTACAGGTGAAATGAAGTATGAGACCTGCTTTATCTCCTAATGTATTGCACAAGTTGACTTCAGGCGTTTACTTACAAAATAGCTACAATGTATTAAAAAAAACATCCTGTGGCTATTTCCAAAAACCCCAGTATACCACCCAAGCCTAGAATTGACAAGGAAAGTATGAAGGGGACAGATATGCTTTAGTATAAAGTTGTAATTGACAAACATTAAGATAGACGCAACATGTCCACAGCCTATTTATCAGCAACGCCGATTACCGAGGGGGAGAGCGCTGGAAAGATTTTCAAATACTGTGAGGAGCCATTATAAATATGAATGGATGTAAAAATGTATATATATCCATCTTTGTTGAATTACTGTGTGAGGTGAGAAGCTCAGCTTATTAGTGGTGGTGAGTTAAAAGACAATAAAATAAAAAAACTAAAACATTTAATAAAAAGCCAAATGGACACTTCCCTACATTTGAGGCCAGGTACTTATGCGTGCTCAGAAACGCGGGCTCCATTAGCATTAAAAGGACAGAGAAACCAGACACATGTTCATTGCTGACATGAAGCGTGTAAATGGTATGAAATAACCCAAAATGGGGTTTCTCACAAGTGTTGCAGGTTGTGAACTCTGCAAACAGCATTTCCTCTCTGAGAATGAGGACAGTAAAATTACTAAATGCATCAACAGAAATTAATGTAACCAAATAACAGGAATTAACAGTAAATGTCCTGTTTTATAAACGATAAGCTACTTACCACATGAACATTCATAAAATTGCATTATGGGCCGACACTGTACAGCTCCCCCCCCCCCATTCCAGCATTGGGGAAACTGACTTACTCAGTTGAATAAAAGGTTAAATAAAAAATATATATACACGGCTCAAAAAAATAAACACTTAAACAACACAATGTAACTCCAAGTCAATCACACTTCTGTGAAATCAAACTGTCCACTTAGGAAGCAACACTGATTGACAATAAATTTAACATGCTGTTGTGCAAATGGAATAGGCAACAGGTGGAAATTAATGGCAATTAGCAAGACACCCCCAATAAAGGAGTGGTTCTGCAGGTGGTGACCACAGACCACTTCTCAGTTCCTATGCTTCCTGGCTGATGTTTTGGTCACTTTTGAATGCTGGCGGTGCGTTCACTCTAGTGGTAGCATGAGACGGAGTCTGCAACCCACACAAGTGGCTCAGGTAGTGCAGCTCATCCAGGATGGCACATCAATGCGAGCTGTGGCCAGAAGGTTTGCTGTGTCTGTCAGCGTAGTGTCCAGAGCATGGAGGCTCTACCAGGAGACAGGCCAGTACATCAGGAGACGTGGAGGAGGCCGTAGGAGGGCAACAACTCAGCAGCAGGACCGCTACCTCCACCTTTGTGCAAGGAGGAGCACTGCCAGAGCCCTGCAAAAAGACCTCCAGCAGGCCACAAATGTGCATGTGTCTGCTCAAACGATCAGAAACAGACTCCAAGAGGGTGGTATGAGGGCCCGACATCCACAGGTGGGGGTTGTGCTTCCAGCCCAACACTGTGCAGGACGTTTGGCATTTGCCAGAGAACACCAAGATTGGCAAATTCGCCACTGGCGCCCTGTGCTCTTCACATATGAAAGCAGGTTCACACTGAGCACATGTGACAGACGTGACAGAGTCTGGAGACGCCGTGGAGAACGTTCTGCTGCCTGCAACATCCACAAGCATGACCGGTTTGGCGGTGGGTCAGTCATGGTGTGGGGTGGCATTTCTTTGGGGGGGGCGCACAGCCCTCCATGTGCTCGCCAGAGGTAGCCTGACTGCCATTAGGTACCGAGATGAGATCTTCAGACCCCTTGTGAGACCATATGCTGGTGCGGTTGGCCCTGGGTTCCTCCTAATGCAAGACAATGCAAGACCTTATGTGGCTGGAGTGTGTCAGCAGTTCCTGCAAGAGGAAGGCATTGATGCTATGGACTGGCCCGCCCGTTCCCCACACCTGAATCCAATTGAGAACATCTGGGACATCATGTCTCGCTCCATCCACCAACGCCACGTTGCACCACAGACCAGGTCTGGGAGGAGATCCCTCAGGAGACCATCCGCCACCTCATCAGGAGCATGCCCAGGCGTTGTAGGGAGGTCATACAGGCACGTGGAGGCCACACACACTACTGAGCCTCATTTTGACTTGTTTTAAGGACATTACATTAAAGTTGGATCAGCCTGTAGTGTGGTTTTCCACTTTAATTTTGAGCGTGACTCCAAATCCAGACCTCCATGGGTTGATACATTTGATTTCCATTGATAATTTGTGTGATTTTGTTGTCAGCACATTCAACTATGTAAAGAAAAAAGTATTTAATAAGAATATTACATTCATTCAGATCTAGGATGTGTTATTTTAGTGTTCCCTTTATTTTTTTGAGCTATATATATATATATTAGATAGAAATAAGCAGTCCCCCTAGTAGGTATAGTTTATCTATATGAAAATGGTTTTTTTTATTTTTATTTACCAATCCTAAAATCAATGTAGGCCCATTTAAGAACGGTTTTGACAGTTATTTTATTTTCACAATGGTCTTCATCCATAACCGGCAGTTTCCCGGTTATTCTAGTAGTCAGAACGTTGGGCCATTAACCAACCGAATACCCGATATGACAAGGTCAAAATCTGTCTTTCTGCCCCTGAGCAAGGCAGTTAACCCACTGTTCCCCTCTCTGATTCAGAGGGGTTGGGTTAAATGCAGAAGACACATTTCAGTTATGTAACTGACTAGGTATCCCCTTTCCGTTTTATTCGATTACTGTCACAGCCCTAACATACATTTTATTCCCGTATTCTAAACAGAGGTACACTACAACAGGACTTTCTCTTGGTTTGCACCATCTCTATTGCAAAAAGACCATTTGCCTTAGACCGGATATAGGATTTCCCAGATTTCCCCCAAAACAGATGTCCCAACCCGGAAATGAGAGAAAGGCCCGTTGATACCCACATCGGCCACCCATGCTCGAAAGGATGGAAGACTCACTAAAAAAGCTATTCTGCAAATGTATGGTCAAATCCAGGTGGGAAACGGATGACAGGGTCAGTTTACAGGGGTTAGGAAAGGAGCTGGAGCCATACTAACTTCAAAAGATTAAAATCACAACTCAGGCAAAATAATTACCCCAAAATAAAATGCAAACCCTCCAAGAGAAAGAATGATGAACACTATAAACTTGACCTCCTTTCCTTTATCTGGGTAATCCAGTATTTACAATCATGGCACAGTTTGAAAAAGAAAGCAGAACATAGGATAAACTGCATCATATCATAGGCATTAACTGTTTATCAACTTTTCTTCTTTACAAAGACAAAACAAGACAAAAAGATTCAGAACCCCCCCAGTTTTCTGAATATTCCAGCATTTGAATTCTCCAGGAATGCTATTCTTTTAGTTGCCTTCAACATTTAAAAACACACAAAACAGCATTCTTTCACAGAAGCATTAAGGTCTCCATCATACAATGCTTGTTTTTATAAATCACATTGCTCAAAATAAGAACATTTTCTTATTTTTAAACTAAGGTATTTCCCAATATAAAACCGACATAAAACAAACTCCCTGGCCTTTTCTACTTTACCCATTAAAAGATACAAAATAATTTCCGTTGCCATCCACACAATCTCTGTCCCTCCCTCTGTTCACATTAGCGTAAGCTCTAAATGATTCACTCGGATGGCTCAGTGTATTTAAAGACAGATCAATACCATTAAAGGACAACTGAAGCTCGCATGGTAAATATCGTCAAGGCCAGTCATTCTTAAACCAATCATGTAGAACAAACCTATACCATGCCACTAAACTCTTCACTGCATGTCAATGAAAGGCTGTTGAATCGAAATGGATGGAAGACAAACGTTTGCACACCTGAACCCTTCTAAGTCAATCACTATTCAACAAGTGAAGGGAAGATGTAAACATTTGAAGACTCGATAAATGGCTTCTCGCACACTGTGTGTATATATTGGAAAAACTAAAATGGGCTATTCCTTTACAGGCAACATGTTGAATTAGGGCTGGGTGATATCGTTGTTTAAGGTATACCGGTACGGATCCACAAACAGCCTAAAATGTTGATACAATGCACACAAAAAAGAAAGAAATTGGATTACTTCACTAGCTAGGTTTCCATCCAATTGGCAACATTATCATGTGAATATTTTAAAATCTGCATAAAACCTAAAAACGCACATATTCCCACCAGATGTTTCCACCAACTGACTTGTTGCCGATAAAAGGCTGTGCGTGATGACGTAGTGCACATCAAATTAGTTTTGCAGTTAAATTCCAATGTACCAAATAAAAAAAATAATACATGTTAAATGGGTTTCTATTGCATTTAACTCTACTGATGGTTTGCACCAAAAAAACAATTGCTTTATATAGCGACTGTGCTCACTCTGGTATTGGCACGTGCGCTCTAGCCAACAGTGCTGTCTGTGAGCTGCTGGCTAGAGTGCACGTATAGCCTACATGAGATTATATGGACAAAAGTGAGATTTCTATTTTTCCAAATGGCAGCCAAATATTGATTATCAACAGAATAAGACTAGATATTTATTGGAAAGGAACATCAAGCTCATCCCCCCCCTTGCACTTTCACCACCCTGTGAAGTTCATAATTTATTTCATCTTTAGTTTAATAAACTGCATGCTTTCCCAGCAAGTCCTAATGGGAGGACCACACAACGTGACATCGAATTTACTTCGATATGATGGTTATTATATCAATATTTGCCCATAGAAGCAGTTCCATAGACATTGCTCGCATAATTCATTTTACCGACACAAAAAGAACACCTTGTCTAGCATATTTTGTTTCAACATTTGGAAAGTTTACCAAAATATATTCAGTTTCCATCAAGCCTGTCATCCTAGAGTCACGCACTACTCATAAAACGTATTTAGAACTTATATTGTTCAGAAACATAAAATAAAACGCCATATCGGATTTTTTTCCCTCTTTTTTAAAAGTGATATAGCCTAATATTTTGGTCATATCGCCCAGCCTTATGTTGAATTGTTACATATGTAAATAAATCTTCGCCACAAGAAAACAAAGTGTACAGAATGCAAATGGATGAAATGTCAAGAGAATAAAATGTGCAGCATGTTTTCAAAAGCCAGTGTGAATTGCTACAGGTTTATACAGCCTACGGGGAGCAGAGCAAACTTAGGCTGTAAACTGTATATTGGGGGTATTTGGAAAGAGCGACAGGGTGTTTTTTCAATACAATCTAAACAATTTATTCGAAGTTTAATACATTGAATATGTGTAGCTTTCACCTGTCAGATCATTTTTCATTATGAAGCTTACCGGTAGTACCCAGGCACGTGGTGTTTATTTACAAGCACACAATGAAGAGAGACCGTGGCCTTGAGTCACTCAATGTTGTGCGGCACGGGTCAGGTGATCAAGTTACAGACTGGAATTCACAATTAAAATGTTTGCCAGCAAGACATCTTATAACTATTAAGTTAACTGTCTAAAATGTGCTAAATTCTCTGCAGTTCTACATTTGATTTGATAATTTAGTAACTAAATTCTCTGCAGTTCTACATTTGATTTGATAATTTAGTAACTAAGTTCGCTATCTAGCTAAGTGTTTTGCTTGCCGGTAACAGCAGAGAATCCCCTACTTGTTAGCGTTGCTAACCTTAGGATTGCAAAAGCTCAGAGGAGTTTGAAAATAGCAGCCCTTGTATTCAGTGTTGGTATTACCAAATATCCCAGTATGGCACAAAGTCGGTATGAAGGTATGACAATCTGGATACCGCCCAAGCCTAGAGCACTCCTAAACTCCATCGTTCTCTGGCTGAAACAGTGCTCGGTGTACATTCTAATGGTGATGGTTTAGATTTAAAGTCTCTATTTATCTGCTTCTCTACGCTCCAGAGAGGCTGCTGGAGTCTGAGGTGGATGTATGGAGAGAGAGTAGGATTGCATGTTTTCTTCCGCCATCTCAGCCACTCTGTCTCCAGGCTAAGGGGATGGGGAGGGGGGTTATGGGAAGGAGAAGGGGGTTGGCTGGGGGAGGTGCAGCAGAAAGAGGAAGGCGTTGGGATGTGAAACTTGATCCGTGCGCTGCCCCTTCCCTCCCCGCCTTCATCTCCACCACCTTCCCACTGCCACCTCGCCAGAAAGCCTTTGAGACTCCCCGAGCAATCTGATCCCTCACTCTGCCTCAGATTGGAAACGCTCTCAGAGAGGGGAGAGAGGGCTGCAAGACAACAGAAGCAAGGCAGGGGGAAAGACATTCTTAAACATAAAGGGAGGTTAGAAAAACAAGCATTGTGGATTTAAAGTGCTTGAGAAAATATATGAGCAGGAGAATGTTTTGCTTCCCTCTTTCCCTGCACTAAGAGCAAGCAAGAGCAGGCAAGTTCTGGTTTATGTTAGACTTTAGTACTGAAACAACTGTATTTCGAGGAAATAAATAGTCCTATCAATACACACACCACATACTAAGAATGGACTTCATGAAAACAATGTAGGTTATTTAATGAAAGTACATTCATAAGCATATTTTGATTTCCCACATGTAGGCTATGCCCATTTCAAAGTTCAACTGCAATGGCAGCTGTCGAGCAGGAGCATGGGAGACAAAACAAATGGCCCATGCGTGATAATCATTCTATTAAAAAGATGATACTTCCATCTAGCTATATCCTCCTGATAAACAGCAAACCTCTGATCTGTACATCATGTGCATATAAATCATATCGGAATTATGTACCAGTTACTGAATCCATGCCCATTCCTGTCTAAACTCCATTACGTTCACAGTAACAGAGCTCTGGCTAATGAATCACCCTCCGCTGCAGAGCAGGGCTAGACTCCTGCTATAGTCACTGTGTCAGATCAAGATACTGGGTACACAATTACTGTTAGAGACACTAGGCTTAGGTCTATATGAACTATGAAGACTTTCAGCTATGTCTAAATATTGACATTTCTTGTCATGTGCTTATGGTTTGAATACCTGGAACAATCCTCACCATGAGATTATTAGCCATTCTTCCTCTACCTCTTCATCCTCGCCTAGTCTCCCTCCCCAACTACTGGCCTGTGTTATTTCAGTAATGGAGAGCCCCGGGGTAAGCCGTAGAATGTTCAGCTGTCTGGCATATGTATAACGTTAGACTTTAGATTTAATTTATTTTTCCTCCCCCTTTATAAATCTACTTCTCCTACCCCATGCCTCTCCTCCAGGCCCCTTAAAGTAGACAGTTTCACAGTCAGGTCCTCCATCTGGTTTTTGACCTCCCTACGTTCCGGACCCCTTTCACTCCAACAGCATTGGATTGTGGGTAGCACAATGCAGTGCCATCGAACTCCAGGCTCAGATTAAAACCAGCTTTTCACTTTGTACAGATGAGAAAAGCATGGCCAAAAATGTTCCATTCAGATGTGACTGACACCCCATGAGAGAGAGGAGACACTGAGTATTTTCCCTGTGAAAAGCAGACCTCTACTGAAGTAGTGTGTGTATGAGTGTTGAGTGTGTGTATTACCAGATTTGAAGGTGTCTCACTAACAAGGTTCGCTGATTGAATGTGGTGTGTATAATTGAGGCCTACAACATTAGATTAAATATTGTGCCATACAACTGTAATTTCAATTTAGGCCACATAGCACATCCAGACAAATGAACTAGCAAGGGACCAAAAACCTGAATTAATACTTTCATAATCCCTGAGGACTTTATCACATTACATGTTGATGATGGAACAATTTATGATGAGCAATGATGATAGTCCACAGGGAATTCAACCATTGACCTGGCACCATTTTATGGGCTCCTAACCAACTGTGCTATATTTTTATATTTTTTTTCGCAATGTTTGTAACTTATTTTGTACGTAATGTTGCTGCTACAGTCTCTTATGACCAAAAAGAGCTTCTGGACATCAGAACAACAATTACTCACCTCGAAATGGACAAAGATTTTTTCTTTAATGAGTCCTACGCAAAGGATATACTGCTTTCCCGAGACCAGGCCCAAATCAGTGTCATTCGCGTGAAGACGGAAATACAGGGAGCGGAGTTCGGGGCGCCTTGCGAGAATTCGTCGGCGAGTGGGTAAACCGCCACTACCATCCGTCCTATTGGCCAACGTGCAATCACTGGAAAATAAACTGTATGATCTACGATCAAGACTATCCTAGCAACGAGACACTCAAAACGGTAATATCTTATGTTTCACCAAGCCGTGGCTGAGCGACGACGCAAATAATCTAGAACTGGCTGGGGTTTCCGTGAATCCGCAGGACAGAGCAGTTACGTCTGGTAAGACGAGGGGCGGGGATGTGTGTCTATTTGCCAATAACAATGTCTAATATTAAAGAAGTCTCGAGGTATTGCTTGCTTGAGGTAGAGTACCTCATGATAGTGTGGTCTACAGTTTATCTATATTATTCGTAGCTGTTTATTTACCACCACAACCCGACGCTGGCACTAAGACCGCACTCAATGAGCTGTGTAAGGCCATAAGCAAACAATAAAATGCTTATCCAGAAATGATGCTCATAGTAGCCTGGGACTTTAATGCAGGCAAACTTAAATCAGTTTTACCTAATTTCTACCGGCATGTCACATGTGCAACCAGAGGAGAGAGAAAAAATAAAACTCTAGACCATCATAATTCTATCCTCCTGATTCCTGCTTACATGCAAAAACTAAAGCAGGGTGTACCAGTGTCTCGGTCAATGACGCAGATGCTACAGGACTGTTTTGCTAGCACTGACTGGAATATGTTCCGGGATTCATCTAATGGCATTGAGGAGTATACCACCTGTCATCTGCTTCATCAGTAAGTGCATCAACGACATCGTCCCCACAGTACAGAGATATACATTTTAATGTATTTATTTTAAACTTTATTTTGTAATTATTTTCTTAACTATTTATTGAAGTGCATTGTTGGTTAAGGGCTTGTAAGTAAGCATTTCACGGTACCTGTTGTATTCGGCGCATGCGACAAATAAAATTTGATAGCCTACCCAAAACCCCTTCATTCAAACTACGTGTGTGCTTATAGCTAGCAAATTGAGAGCTGATGTGAAGTCTCATTATTTAAATAGCGCTGCACATAGGATTAGTGTAGGGAATTATTGTACCATATAAAAAAATCTATGTAAAATATATTTTCAATTAAACAGTTGTTTTTACAGGTGTTTGTAAACTGTTGGACCAAATCCCAAAGTAAAAAAGGCTCAACTCCTGCTTAAAAAATATAAATAAGGGGGTTGGTACAATGATTAGCTATACTATTCAGTGCTTGTTTTCTCACAGACTGAAATTGAGCAAATTTAAATAGAATTAACAACCAGAACATAACAGAGCAATTTCCACTAAATAACACAGCCAAAGTCAGAACAGCTTTCCCATTTTGTCAGATGCGCGCCCCCCCAGCGGAAGAAATCAATAGGTAAATATCACAGCCAATCAACACTGGGGGGTTAGAAATAGTGTGAAACACTATCATTCCACTATTAGCAACATGTTCTGAAATGCAAAAAGAGTATCCTGTGTGTAACACCTTTAAATAAGCATCAATGCCCACTTGGATGATTATTTGTTATCAGTACTTGAGGTGGTAACATTATGCCTTCTTCAATCTTCTGGACCGTCAGCACTTGTTACAAAACACACTCACAACGACAGAACAATGAATTGGCCTACTTTGAGACAACTGACCGTTTTTATCAGTGAACAACTAAAGTTACTGTTAGCAATGTATAATCAATACATTTAGGAACGTTAGGCTATAGCCTACTGGCTAGGCTTGTAAGTAAGTAAATTCAAAGATAGTCTAACGTTACTTATCAACAATGTTGACTATTAACTAAACGCAGTCAACCTCCGCAGAAAGGGAAAAATACTTGATTAATATCATAATTTGATACAAATGGTTCCAACCTCATGACATTCACTCTGTACAATTTGTAACACATTGTTGCAATGTCTCCGGAAGCGCAGTAAGTACAATAATTGTTGCTGGCTAGCACCGCTCTGTGCTAACTAGCAAGACAACTTTCATTGTGTAACGAGTGAATTAATTTATAAAACAATTTAAACTGGAGGCAAAAAATAAACAAATAATACTCTGGATAACCAATTCTGTAAATATCAAAGTTCAGTGTTAGGTTTGCTAGTCGAAGTAACGTTACTAGAAAACGAGTTAAGTGGCTAAGCTAACGTTAGCGAGCTAGCGCCAACAATCTAGTTCACTTATAGTAAGCTCTGGCAAACAAGTGGCTACATTCAAAACACTGCCAACATAGACTAACAAAAATAAAACTACAGCAACTTTTATAACGAATACAACTTTTCTTTAGCTATGTTCTGTTATTTTTCAGAAGCTAAAACAAACTTTTTCCACAAAGTCAGAACAGAATTCACAGGTTTATGATGTAGCCTAGATGTAATCCCACCTCACCTTTTTCTCCAGCAGATGTGGCCAATCCTTTTGGTTCCGGGCGATCACTCCCTTATATCTATATATTTCGTATTGAAGTTGTGTATATTTTCCAAAAATTCTGTTTTTACCTCGGCCCAGCTCTCCTTGCTATGTTTCAGGCTCCGACTATGTCATTTGATCAAGCGCACATACCCAGTCCTGCGCGAGAAGAGATAATTCCAGACCAAAACCTTCCAATCACTGCAGCGAGTGCGCAACCATTTGAGGGGGAGCGGGTCGCGGTGGGAGTATTTCTGTGGATAATTCAAGTATGTCCCAATTACTTCTAACGCCCCCTGGCGTAAAATGGACAGATCTACTGTATTCGTATTTCTCTGACATGAAATTAGACACATGCATGCAGTATTTTACTCACAAATAGAACAGTCTGGAGAGTAAGAGACATATGTCAGAGAAGAAAGGTGGCGTGGAAGAGGGAGGAGGCAATGGGCTGGACAAGTATTGCAAACTGAAGAAGCAAAGAGAGGGTGAAAAAGGAGAACAAGGTGGAAAGGGCGAGTGAGGAGATGAGGGATTCAAAAACATGGATAAAGGAGATTAAGAACTAAAGGGTGGAAAGGATAGTGATGAGGAGGATAGGAGATGAAGAATAAGGGAGATGAGGTGGAACAATAAATCAAGGTGAAAGACATTCACGCTGTGAGATAAAGTGTTTATTGACCAATTTCAAAGATTCAACCTGTCCTAGAGATACCAGCAGCCTTTCAACATTGACTCCCATAATACAGGCAAACGTGTGGTTGTAAAACAAAAAAATGTAATTGGTAGTCTTTACTGAACAATATACAGGACATTAAGATCATGGTATTCAATACACAGCATGCATAAATTAAGGCCATCCCTCTAACACAGTCCATTCAGGATGTCCTCAATAGAGAGGAAATCAAGCCCATTTCCTTCCCAAGATTGATACACACACGCACAGATTCATCTCATACAATTATATATACCATGTCACAGTAGACTACTGTTCAAATCTAAAATCTTCAATGTATATCCTTTCTCCATGTAATTCTGTTCTGATAGCAGTCAAATGCAGTTCACTAAAAGCAATGCATAAAACATTTCCCTATTTTGATGCATAGTCAGTGTTATCGCAGGCCAGGCATGGCAATACATTTGAAATATGGGGTTTTACACTCCAAATACATCAATGTTCCACATAAAAATACCTTGTTTATAAAGACGATAGGGTTCTAAGTACAAATGCAGCAAGATATGAAACAAGGTAATGTGTTATTGATAATATACAATAGAAAAATGACAATCCTATTCCTCCAACACAGTCCAGCCCCCCAAAATAAAATCATACAACTACTCAAAGATCAAGGCCATATTTCAGTTAGTGCTTCAAAAACAAATGAATGTAAATAAGTAAATAAATTATCAGATTTAAGTGGTTGTTATATCATTCCAAGTATGTCTATTTTAAGAAAAAAAACTACTCTAGAAAAATACTTTCCCCCATCAAAACACAGAACATGGAAGAAGAAGCGATCCCTTTTACACACTGGATATACATCTTGCAGCCTTACAAGTGTTTAATATACAGCAATACAGAAATAACATGTGAACCAAAATCAGAAAGACCACTCAGCAAACTAAAACTGATATTAAAAGGGATCATCTTAATACAGTGTCATAGCAAAGTAACATGTGTGTCATAGATTGTTTAGGGAGAACTAGCCAGGAGGGAGGGAAGAATTGAGAGTGAAGTGAATGAGGAGGATACTTATGGTCTCTCTATACAGAGGGCAGAGATGCACCAGAGTGCAGAGTGCAGAGTGCACCAGAGATGCACTCTTACCTAAATGGAATGAATGACTAACAGCAGAGAGAAGTTATGGTCATATTTGGGAATGGACTGTGAAATTATATAAAACTGTAATATATGTGATACACTATTGTTTTATAGTGTTATTGCCAATGTTGACTACAGAAGTGAGCATTGGAACCACATACAGTACCAGTCAAAAGTTTAGACACACCTACTCATTCAAGGGTTTTTCTTTATTTTTTACTATTTTCTAAATGGTAGAATTCAGCAATATGGCACGAGGGTGTGTGGTATACAGTCTGATATACCACAGATGTCAGCCAATCAGCATTCAGGGCTCAAACCACCCCGTTTATAATAACAGTGAAGACATCAAAATTATGAAAAAGCACATATGGAATCATGTAGTGACCAAAAGTGTTAAACAAATCAAAATATATTTTATATTTGAGATTCTTCAAAGTAGCTACCCTTTGCCTTGATGACAACTTTGCACACTCTTGGCATTATCTCAACCAGCTTCATGAGATAGTGACCTGGAATGCATTTAAATTAACAGGTGTGCCTTGTTAATCTGTGGAATTGCTTTCCTTCTTAATGCGTTTAAGCCAATCAGTTCTGTTGTGTCAAGGTAGGGGTGGTATACAGAAGATAGCACTATTTGGTAAAAGACCAAGTCCATATTATAGCAAGAACAGCTCAAATAAGCAAAGAGAAACGACAGTTCATCATTACTTTAAGAAATTAAGCTCAGTCAATCCGGAAAATTGCAATCGCAAAAACCATCAAGCGGTATGATGAAACTAGATCTCACAAGGACCACCACAGGAAAGGAAGACCCAGAGTTACCTCTGCTGTAGAGGATAAGTTCATTAGAGTTACCAGCCTCAGAAATTGCAGTCCAAATAAATGCTTCACTGAGGTCAAGTAACAGACACATCTCAACATCAACTGTTCAGAGGAGACTGGGCCAAGAAACACAAGCAATGGACATTAGACCGGTGGAAATCTGTCCTTTGGTCTGATGGAGTCCAAATTTGAGATTTTTGGTTCCAACCGCCATGTTTTTGTGAGACGCAGAGTAGGTGAATGGATGATCTCCACATGTGTGGTTCCCACCGTGAAGCATGGAGGAGGAGGTGTGATGGTGTAGCGTTGCTTGGCTGGTGACACTGTCTGTTATTTATTTAGAATTAAAGGCACACTTAACCAGCATGGCTACCACAGCATTCTGCAGCGATACGCCATCCCATCTGGTTTGCGCTTAGTGGGACTATCATTTGTTTTTCATTAGGACGATGACCCAACACACACCTCCAGGCTGTGTAAGGGCTATTTGACCAAGAAGGAGAGTGATGGAGTGCTGCATCTGATGACCTGGCCTCCACAATCACCCGACCTCAACCCGATTGAGATGGTGTGGGATGAGTTGGACCGCAGAGTGAAGGTTAAGGAGGCAACAAGTGCTCCGCATATGTGGGAACTCCTTCAAGACTGTTGGAAAAGCATTCCTCATGAATCTGGTTGATATAATGCCAAGAGTGTGCAAAGCTGTCATCAAGGCAAAGGGTGGCTACTTTGAAGAATCTAAAATATATTTGGATTTGTTTAACACTTTTTTTTATTACTACATGATTCCAACTGTGTTATTTCATAGTTGTGATGTCTTCACTATTATTCTACAATGTAGAAAATAGTAAAAATAAACCAAACCAAACCTTTCACTGGTACTGTATATTGACAGTTTGGGCTGATGACAAGGTCCTTCGGATACCAGGTAACACAAAATCGCATTGCCTAAAAATGGCCTTACTGGGATGCACAGCCATTTTATCATCAACTTTCAGTTCTACACATCTTGATTAAGCATTATGTCCTCTTCCTCTTGGCAAAATTCACAATATAGATTATGTATCTGATTATGGAGGAAGTGTCAATACAGTATATGGCTGACACATGGGGTCTGTAAAAAATATTGACATTGAGCTGTTGCGTATGATCAGTGTACAGGGGTGACAAATGGCTTTGCAGTGTTTGCTGGGGTGGGGCCAAGGGAACATACAGTGAGTGTACGATGTATAAATAGTGACTAGCGTGTGAGGCATACCAAGTAGCCAGCATGGTTTCAACACTCTGTTGCACTCTAGTGGTTGGAAACTATATAACTAGTTTCAATATGCTGAACTTTAAAAAAACGAGTTCCTTAAACAACTATTTAGCAACAATTCAAGTCTTCTTTCATTTCCCTCAATGGTACCATGTAAGGTTTATTCTGAACTGGCACTGACTATGCTTTCCTTACACGTTGATCTACATACATACGCATATCAAAGGTACTTAGTCTAGTGTTCTCAGAGTTATGTCAAATCAAAATAAACCTTGCTATTCCAGTGGCACAAATACATACAGTAACTAATACTGATGTTGCCTCAGTAGACATGCACTGACAATCATGTACAAACTCTTGCATGCATACATACACAAACACAGAAAATACACAGATGTACAAAATAAACTCAGTTAAGCATCTGTACACAAGCACAAGGTCACAACTGACCTTTAAGGTGTGTGCTAGTGAGAGCGAAATGATTGTGAATGGCTGTTTTTGGCCTTGACAGATATTTCCTATAAATTCTTGTTTAATTGTAGCGCTTCATACAGAGGATGCATAGACTTTTGCTGCGTAAAATGTATTTGTAAGACCCCAGGCCAGTGCTCGTCTCACTTACATGCTGTAAAAAGATCCAGGGTACTTCCTCGATTTCCACGTTTATGAGACACATTCCAAAACTCCTAACTTCCCTACCCCATAAATAGAGGTTTCCTCATCTTCTACCTGTATCCCTAAATATGTATGTTAATACTGTATCATAATGTAACATATTGCTATCTTTGTATTGTTTTTTGACTGGATCTCAAATGAATCCAGGATGAAAAAGTTTGAGTGATGTACTTCATATAATACTATGAACCTCTGTATCATGCAGCTGTCAACAAAAGGCAATATAACTTTTTTTGCTTTATCAGCAATATAAACATCCATGGATGTTATGCTTTCATTTGATTCTATGTAAATAAATACTTTAACGGTCAAAGTTGCAATAAATATCACCTACTAAACTATAATGTATAATAATAGCTCTGTGAAATCCAACAGTATTAGTAGGCTTACATGTGTCATGATATACTGTAACAGTTCACAGTGTGAGGCATTATCATGTTAAATCTAGTGTATACAATCCTAAAACGGTCTTACTACATTCACTGCAAGCTATCTGTGTTTCGCTATTTGGGGTTTTACATTCAAAACAAAGCACACAGTGTTGCTGTGAAATAAGGCATCTTATTTACTGAAGAACCCTGCTACTCCACTCAGTCTGCATGTGTCTGTAGGCTGTAGCTCCAACCTCCCTGGATTGAGGCCCTCTAGGAACTCAGTGGAATAGCAAAGGGTTTACATCAGAATTCTCTGATATAAAATATACATTAGAATTCATTTGTCAGTGAAATTAATAAACCCAAACCTAACTAATATTTTGTCACGACTGACGGTCAATCCTGCCGCTATCATTTTCAGCTTGTATTTTTCATAATTAACACTGGGATCAATGCCCCCTCTACAGAGCTCATTGCCAAGGCTTGGGCATAGCTACGTAAGTACCTGCCCACCACCCAATAAGGCTGCAGATGGAGCATTTACACGTTGATGGCGTGAGCGTGCTTCTTGCACAGGGGCTTGTCTTTCTTGGAGTAGAAGGGCTGGCCCTCCAGGTTCACATTGCACACCTGTGTGAGACAAACAGAATTGTGAATCTCACAAACCATCCATTTTTGTTACATTCCCAGAGATCTTAGTTATAACAGTTTTATACATCAGGAACATGTACAGCTGTGTAGTCATTCTTACTGCACAGACAAAGCAGGTATCGTGCCAGGTATGACCCAGTGCTTCAATAAACTTGTCTCCCGCTTCTACTGGGAAGTCACAGCCATGGCATTTGGTGCTGAAAAGTGAAATGTAATCTGAAAGAAAGAGGATAGACTGAAAACACTAGCAAATGGTGAAAATAGTAACAAAGTTACATGCATAAAAAATGTGTCTTTATGTGTATAATTCAAAATGTAGTTCAGTTGCAGAAGCTGCTTGCACAGAGTACATTATGGCAAAAATGTCTGCAGAAGCTGGTTTGGGCTCTAAAGGAAACATTTAACATTTGTGGCTTTTCATTATGTGCCATTCCATTTACGTAAAGTACCTTTCTCGCAGTAAGGCTCCCCATCCTCCATGTGGAATAGGCTGTTTCCAAAGGCATTGCCACAGGCAGCACACACAAAGCAGGTGGTGTGCCATGTCTGTCGCAGAGCATGCATCACCTCCTGCGCAGGGACAAAAGGTTATTGTCTGGGTGCATTTGTGGTTATATGCTGCATAGGCTAAACAAAGCTTCTTTGTGTGTGTCGTACATGTCTGTGTGTTCGTATCTGACATCTCACCCCCATGATCTTGGTGTTGCAGCGTGCACAGGTGGGGGCAAAGAACTCTCCGTAGCAGTTCTCACAGTACACTGCGTTCTGCTCCTCCACAAAGCTGCAGTCTGCCAGCGATGTGTGGCAGTAGTGACAGTTGAACTCTTCTGGGTGCCAGGAGCGACCCAAGGCCACCAGGAAGGGTCCCCTGTAACGACAGATAGCGAATGAGGACAAAGGGGGTGACAATGACCATTTCTGAAGCCAAACACTGTGTTTCTGTTTGAGTGGCTGTGTTTCCACTGACGGTGTATCGTTGTTGTTACCGGATCATGTTGTTGCAAGCACCACAGAGGGGTGCTCTGCTGCTGTTGGCAGCAAAGCGCTCCGCCCTTTGGGCTACGCCCCGGGCAATGGGAGGGAAGGGGGCAGGGGCGGGGTTGTAGGGGGCGGGGCTGGGATTATAGGCAGGGCTTGGGGCAGAGGGAAGGGCGTGGGCGGAGCCAGGGTGTGGGATATAGGCCGGTGCTGGTGGGGCACTCTGAGGTAGAGCGGGCACTTTCATGCTGGTGCTGGTGCTCTTGCTGGGGTCAAACTTGTTGGCAAAAGAGTTGTCCGTGATCCAGGGTGGCCTGCTGGAGGGGGGTTCAGGGGCGGCCGGGGCTGTGGCTGGGGTTGGAGCTATGACCCAAAGAGACACACGGTTAAGTCAACACTATCCATACTTACCATATTATTAACACAAACAAACGGCCACACAGCACCACCTGCTGTAACTACCTGGCACAATGCAGGCTGTGCTGACCACCTTGGGTGGAGGAGGGCCCACAGGGATCTGGATAGAGCTTTGCTGCATGGGAGGAGGCTGCTGCATGGGATGTCGCTGCATAGGCGGGGCCTGGTGCATGGGGGGCCCCTGGTACATGGGTGGTCCCTGGTGCATTGGAGGCCCTTGGTACATGGGAGGTCCCTGCAGCATAGCAGGCCCCTGGTACATGGAAGGTCCCTGCTGCATGGAAGGTCCCTTCTGAATACAAAGCCCCTGGTACATGGATTGCCCCTGGTACATGGGAGGGGCTTTTTGCATGGGGGGAGCCTGGCCATATAGGCTGCAGAAGGATAAAAAAGAAGCTGAGTGACATCATCACCACCTAAATTCAAACATATCTCTACTAGTCTTATTACTTCAGAAGTTTTCTGAACTGTCATTGATAGTTTATATAATATATCTAAATTAGGAAACTGTACTACAAGTACCAGTTACTCATAAGGATACTGTTAAAGGGATACTTCAGGATCTTGGCAATGAGGCCCTTTATCTACTTTCCCAGAGTCAGATGAACTCATGGATATCATCTGCGTGTAGTTTGAAAAAAGTTGCTAACTAGCGCTAGCACAATTGCTTACTAGCATTGGCTCGAAGTCCTTGCGCTAGTTAGCATTGGTTCGCAAAACTACCTCTAACTTCCTTCATACTGGATCCAGAGACATAAAAATCATATCCACGGGTTCATCTGACCCTGCCAAAATCCTGACGTATCCCTTTAACACTAATATGCCTCATGATAAAACCTAGTATGCTGAACAGCCACCTATCTCCTTCCTGACTCTGTGTCCACATATGTTTTGAGTCTTACCTGGATCTCCTCCACTTCCCCAGACACGTTTAACGTAAAGGTTAGTGGGAGTTTAATATAGCAGAGACCCACAGAGAGAGAGAGAGAAAGAAAGACAGCCTGGTATCAGAGAGACAGTGTTAGAACAGAGAGCCTCGGTTATAGCAGTGAGAGAGATTCACAGAGCCGCCAACCGAATTCATTTGAAAGGAGAGAGAAACAGGTTGATACATTTGTAAGAAAGGGGAAGGTTAAAACGCAGGTTAAATGAACACTGTCAAAGCATGATTATCATCCTTAGAGCTATAAATAGAGGGAGGGGAATAAGTGTGTGTTATTTCAAAGGTGAAGTCGACAATAAGGGAAGGAAGCACACTATCCAGATGTTCTATGAGCAGTGCCATCTGGATAAGCTTCCCCACAGAAGTACCTGGAGACGGAGGCAGACTGTTGCAGACTGTAGCTATAACGCAACAGAAAAGGGTCTGGGGTCAAAAACGGGTCAAACACAGTTTTTTGGATTAAAGCCATGTACACCTATACCTGCAAGATGCCGTTTATTACCAATAATGGCATCCAGTTTTTCAATATTTAATTTGCAGATTTTTCCATCTAACTTTTCTCCACTGTTTACTCTAAGATGGGGTGTAAATCAATAATCATCCGATTTCTCATAAATTGTAACATTATCAGATCGCACCTGTTTCATGCTAACTGCTAGTCAGTCAGCCTAGTTTGACCACATAGTCAGCTGTGTAGCTTTTGAAGAGGGCAGCACCCAATCAGCAGTCCCTTTGAGGTATAGGTGAACTTGGTTTCATAGTAATACCTTTGTGCGAGCACACATTCTCTCAAAGGAAAAATGTATGTCCTAAAGAGACAAATAAAACAGGTTCTGAAAATTCAAGATCCTAACACTGCCAAACCAAATGAAATTGATACACAGCTCTGCTCCTATATACCATATTTGTATTCATCACCATCAATCAAGGAAACCATATATGATACTGCACACACACACACACAAAACCTCTCATATTCTACACTCTGCACACAACCACCACAACTGGCTCCATTGCAAAGACCAACACGCCTTGCAACATTAGTTAACACATCCAATCCACATTAAAGAGAAAACAATGACATCATTATTAGGAATCTGTAAGGTGAGCCAGAGGACCCACTTCTCACAAACACACTAACATGCAGGCGAGATAAATTCACTTCAAACCAGTGGTGTAAAGTACTTATGTAAAAATACTTTAGTTTCATGCCCTGATCTATTTCACCTGTCTCCACCCCCTCCAGGTGTCGCTTATTTTCCCCAGTGTATTTATCCCTGTGTTTCCTGTCTCTCTGTGCCAGTTCGTCTTGAATGTTTCCGAGTCAACCAGTGTTTTCCCCATTCTCCTGCTTTTTGCATTCTCCCTTTTCTAGCCCTCCCGGTTTTGACCCTTGCCTGTTTCATAACTTTGTACCTGCCTGCATGACCATTCTGCCTCCTGTGTCTGCATTTGGGTCTCGCCTTGTGCCTTGATAAAAAAAATACTACTTAAGTAGTTTTTTGGGGTATCTGTACTTCGCTATTTTTATTTTAGACAACTTTTACTTTTACTTCACTACATTCCTAAAGAAAATAATGTACTTTTTACTCCATACATACATTTTCCCTGACACCCAAAAGTCATTGTTACATTTCAGATGCTTAGCAGGACAGGAAAATGGTCCAATTCATGCTCTTATCAAGAGAACATCCCTACTACCGCTGATCTGGCAGACTCCCTAAACATAAATGCTTAGTTTGTAAATTATGTCTGAGTGTTGGATTGTGCCCCTGGCTATCCATAAAATTAAAAAACAAGAAAATCGTGCTGTCTGGTTTGTATATGGTTTGCTTAATATAAGGAATTTGAAATGATTTTTACTTTTGATACTTAAGTACATGTTATCAATTACATTTACTTTTGATACTTAAGTATATTTAAGACCAAATACTTTTAGACTTTTACTCAAGTAATATTTTACTGGATGACTTTCACTTTTACTTGAGTCATTTTCTATTAAGGTATCTTTACTTTTACTCAAGTATGACAATTGGGTACTTTTTCCACCACTGCACATCATAAGTTGATATAACGTTCACAGTTTTAAGCAACTGTGGCCACCACACTGGCTCCAGGAGATCCCTATAAAGTACCACTATTACATTAAAACTAAAGGGTGGATGGATGTGTTTCCTTATTTAAGCCCGCTGTTTATACAAAACAAAAATGACAATGGTTGGCTGAACGACACAAACTGAGGGAGAAATATGTACCATACTCCTTGTTATGCAAAACTAACCAATGATTTAATATTATCCTCACTAGACACTTACAAATCGGAAGAGGGTATTTTACGAGCATGTACAATTATTTATACAATAGTCCTCCTTTGTGTTAGTCCCATTTAAAATGTTCACGTGAGTACCAAATTCTACATCATTTGACCTTTTCAGCCATTGCACTTTTAAGCAGTACATCTATCAACAGCTGCTATTGCCTGTTGTCACTAGTTAGCCATTTAGTAGTTGATTAGAATGGTGCATCACAGCCATATAAACTCAGCAACAAAAAAAGTCCCTTTTTCAGGACCCTGTCTTTCAAAGATCATTCGTAAAAATCTGAATAACTTCACAGATCTTCATTGTAAAGGGTTTAAAAACTGTTTTCCATGCTTGTTCAATGAACCATAAACAATTAATGAACATGCACCTGTGGAACAGTCGTTAAACCATAACAGCTTACAGACGGTAGGCAATTAAGGTCACAGTTATGAAAACTTAAGACACTAAAAAGGGTCCTGACATGACCCTCCAGCATGACAATGCCACCAGCCATACTGCTCGTTCTATGTGTGATTTCCTGCAAGACAGGAATGTCAGTGTTCTGCCATGGCCAGCGAAGATCCCGGATCACAATCCCATTGAGCACGTCTGGGACCTGTTGGATCGGAGGGTGAGGGCTAGGGCCATTCCCCCCAGAAATGTCCGGGAACTTGCAGGTGCCTTGGTGGAAGAGTGGGGTAACATCTCACAGCAAGAACGGGCAAATCTGGTGCAGTCCATGAGGAAGAGATGCACTGCAGTACTTAATGCAGCTGGTGGCCACACCAGATACTGACTGTTACTTTTGATTTTGACCCCCCCTCTGTCAAGGGACACATTATTCCATTTATTTTAGTCACATGTCTGTGGAACTTGTTCAGTTTATGTCTCAGTTGTTGAATCTTGTTAAGTTCATACAAATATTTACACATGTTAAGTTTGCTGAAAATAAACGCAGTTGAAAGTGAGAGGACATATTTTTTTCTTGCTGAATTTATCACTGATTTGCAGGATACAAATTATTTTGATTGACATTCAAGTGTCACGCACTTCTGCTGTTCTATGACAAACTACCCCCCAAAATCATAATGAGTCCAGCCAGTGTGTGAGCTCGCAGTTGAGCAGCGACATGCAGAGTGAGCGTGGAAGAGTGTGGGATAGAGGAGCTACCATCATCACTCGATGTGGTGCGATCTCCAACTGTGACTACTAGGTGCTCAACCAAGTGAGCTACTGTCATATCACTAATTGTGTGGCCTTCACAGGGTGAACAGTCCCCATAAATGCCAATTCCAAGAGTATGCTTCTCCTTATTATGGAATGTAAAGGTCCAGACTTGAATGGGCCTGTAGGGATTTTGTGCGTTTGTTCATTTAAGAAACTGGTTGACCTCCAAATTCAAGATGAGAGATGGAATATCAAAAAGACTACTTCAGAGTAATGTTAGCTACATTCTGCATTAAACAGGCATTTTTATATTTGGGTCAAACATATCTATCTCACCATTAATGCTGTGAAGGGACTATTGACATTGTGGAGGAAGAGGTGCAAATTAGTCAAACAAAAACTTGAGTCAGCAATCGCAAATGCTGCCAAACCCCCACGAGCTTACACAGTGTACTTAAGCAGTCTGCAGTGTACATTCTGCACATCAAACCTCGTGGACCTTTTCCTTTCCATTCAGCTGTGATGGAGAGAGCTAATTCAAAGAGCGTTGGAAAGAAGTTTGTCCCTGTGCAGGCAAGCAAAACAGTTGCACAGACCTAATTGCACTCAATAGCATGTTTCCAATTGGGGGCTGTTGCAGTTCATTTTGCACCACTTTTCAGATATAATTATTTGTATTTTCTTATGAAACATAGCCAATGTGAATAAAGCAATGCTGCAGTCATGGCCTTGCTCTTTTGATCCGGATAGTGTCCCCTATCCCACACGTAGCCAAGCAACTCCGCACACTACCTGTCTGTGATGTGGTCAGTCTGTCTGTCACTGTGGCAGTCTGTTATGTTGCGTGTATACCTCAGGTGCTCGGTTCAGAACCCGAGGGCAGGGCTTTCGTTTGGGCAAAGTGCGGGTTCGAAACAGGGTGGGAGGTGGCCCTTGCTTCTAAACCTAGTTTCTTGACGAGAGTCAACAAGAGAGGTTTGAGAGACGGTTTAGGGCTCACTCCATATACACATTGATTACTTTGAATTTCTTATACAATCTTAAACCCTCTCTGAAATACTACACTGTAATGGAAAAAATAAGGCAACACTATTTGGATAGTCCCTAATAGATGTGTTAGATACAGTACCAATCAAACGTTTGGTCACACCTACTCAATCAAGGGTTTTTCTTTATTTTAGAATAATAGTGTAGAATAACAGTGAACACATCAAAACTATGAAATAACACAGTTAGAATCACGTAGAAACCAACAACAAAAAAGTGTTGAACGAATCTAAATATATTTTAGATTCTTCATAGTAGCCACCCTTTGCCTTGATGACAGCTTTGCATGCTCTTGGCATTCTCTCAACCAGCTTCATGAGTAATGCTTTTCCAACAGTCTTGAAGGAGTTCCCACATGCTGAGCACTTGTTGGCTGCTTTTCCTTCACTCTGCGGTCCAACTCATCCCAAACCATCTCAATTGGGTTGAGGTCAGGTGATTCTGGAGGCCAGGTCACCTACTCTGCATCTCACAAAGACACAGTGGTTGGAACCAAAAATCTCAAATTTGGACTCATCAGAACAAAAGGACAGATTTCCACCGGTCTAATGTCCATTGCTCGTGTTTCTTGGCCCAAGCCAGTCTCTTCTTCTTATTGGTGTCCTTTAGTAGTGGTTTCTTTGCAACAATTTGACCATAGTGGCCTGATTCAACCAGTTTCCTATGAAAAGTTGATGTTGAGATGTGCCTGTTACTTGAACTCTGTGAAGCATTTATTTGGGCTGCAAACAGAGGTGCAGTTACAGTTGAAGTCGGAAGTTCACATACACCTTAGCAAAATACATTTAAACTCAGTTTTTCACAATTACTGACATTTAATCCTAGTAAAAATTCCCTGTCTTAGGTCAGTTAGGATCACCACTTTATTTTAAGAATGTGAAATGTCAGAATAATAGTAGAAAGAATAATTTATTTATTATTTCGATATAGGACTCGTTCTACTGTGGATACAGATACTTTTGTACCCGTTTCCTCCAGCATCTTCACAAGGTCCTTTGCTGTTGTTCTGGGAATGATTTGCACTTTTCGCATCAAAGTACGTCCAGCTCTAGGAGACAGAATGCGTCTCCTTCCTGAGCGGTATGACGGCTGCGTGGTCCCATGATGTTTATACTTTCGTACGATTGTTTTTACAGATGAACATGGTACCTTCAGGCGTTTGGAAATGGCTCCCAAGGATAAACCAGACTTGTGGAGGTCTACAATTTTTTTTCTGAGGTCTTGGCTGATTTCTTTTGATTTCCCATGATGTCAAGCAAAGAGGCACTGAGTTTGAAGGTAGGCCTTGAAATACATCCACAGGTACACCTCCAATTGACTCAAATGATGTCAATTAGCCTAACAGAAGCTTCTAAAGCCATGAGATCATTTTCTGGAATTTTACAAGCTGTTTAAAGGCACAGTCAACTTGGTGTATGTAAACTTCTGACCCACTGGAATTGTGATACAGTGAATTATAAGCTAAATAATATGTCTGTAAACAATTGTTTGAAAAATTACTTGTGTCATGCACGAAGTAGATGTTCTAACCGACTTGCCAAAACTATAGTTTGTTAACAAGACATTTGTGGAGTGGTTGGAAAAACAAGTTTTAATGACTCCAACCTAAGTGTATGTAAACTTCTGACTTCAACTGTAACTGATGAACATATCCTCTGCAGCAGAGGTAACTCTGGGTCTTTCTTTCCTGTGGTGGTGCTTATGAGAGCCAGTTTCATCATAGCACTTGATGGTTTTTGCAACTGTGCTTGAAAAAAACTTTCAAAGTTCTTGAAATTTTCCACATTGAGTGACCTTTATGTCTTAAAGTAATGATGGACTGTCATTTCGCTTAGCTTATTTGAGCTGTTCTTGACATAATATGGACTTGGTCTTTTACCAAATAGGGCGATCTTCTGTATACCACCCCTACCCAACTGATTGGCTCAAATGCATTAAGCAGGAAAGAAATTCCACAAATTAACTTTAACAAGGCACACCTGTTAATTGAAATGCATTCCAGGTGACTACCTCATGAAGCGAGTTGAGAGAATGCCAAGAGTGTGCAAAGCTGTCATCAAGGCAAAGGGTGGCTACTTTGAAGAATCTCAAATAACATATCTTTTGATTTGTTTAACACTTTGTTGGTTACTACATGATTCCATGTGTTATTTCATAATTTTGATGTCTTCACTATTATTCCACAATGTAGAAAATAGTAAAAATAAAGAAAAAACCTTGAAAGAGTAGGTGTGTCCAAACTTTTGACTGGTACTGTATGTTCAATTAACTCTCAACATTATATTTGTCCTATGTCAATACGTATGGCCTTTCTTGGTCCCCTAGATGGGAGACAAAACGTTTATAAACATTAGACATCCTACTGACAAACTACCATTCATCTGCTGTGAATGCCAAAACATTGTCATCTTTGAGGGTCCAAAAAATGTGTATAATCACAGCTCGGAATGGTCCACAAACCAAATCCAGGATTCCAAGGCAGTGGCAGTGATGACCAACTACAGAAGCAACAGCCTGCACAGGCCCAGGGCATATGTTGTGTTAAGGCTGGTCAAAAAAAAAAAAAAAAAAAAAAAAAAAAAAAAAAACGGATTAAGATGGATGGATGGTTATGATGATGAGGACGTTAAGGGTTAAAGGATGATGTTTTTTGCAGACTCGCTCTGTATGACTACAGCACTCCATTGAGGCTCTCTGTTCTCACACCGCTCACAGACATGGGAGGTCAGGTCTTCCCAGTGTCTCTCTCCTCACAGGTTCCACACAGTCCAGGTGATCACAACATCAGACTGTTTGACTTACCTTGGACACTGAATATGGACACTCTCCCTTGTGAATGTACTAAACCCAAAGCCCTAGCCACTTACACATGTCATACTGCTCATGAAACCTTTTACCGGTTTAGCATGAAAACAAAAACATACATTTCAATCTATGTTCAATCAATCACGAACCAGATGACAAAAGGGGAAAACATCAGAACAAAACAGTCCCCCTCAACGAAGGTACACACACAAATATAGCTACACACCAATTAAAGGTGAGAGCACCCAGTTGGCGGAGGACAATAAAACCACAACAGGCAAAAATGTTCAACCCACACAGAATTACCTCTCAGGGGTGGGTTCAGGGTCTACGGGGGCAGGCTCTGGAGACTGGTAAGCAGCAGTAGGCGAAGCTGCCTGATTGGGCGAAGCAGCGCTAGCAGGGAGAGCGACATGTGTGGGGCTGGTGGAAACTGGAGCATGCTCAACAGGGCTACTGCATAAGAGGTTAAATTGCATTGAGAGAAAACCATCAGCAGTCTGGGGCCGAAATCCATATGTAGGGCTGTGTATATATGAACTAGAGGGTTAATGTCAGAACAAATAGACCTGTAAGGTTATATGGCCTCAATCACATGCAAAACCAAAAGCCTTGATATTGCTCAGCCCAAAGCAAGGATGTCCATCAAGGAACAAATGGAGAAAGAGTAGGAAAATAAATCAATGACAATTATTCACAAGTCTTATCTTTCAATATCAGGATTTAGTGCCAGAGGTGAGGAAATAAACCCTCTGCGGGGAAAAAAAACCCTCATAATCTGCTCATAATAAGATAAAAACGAATGTTTGAACTATCGATTTTGGGTGAGTCACTGGAGAAAGCGCAGAGACTGGCAGGGGTGAGTGGGGTGATACCTGGTTGTATTTCACTCTTAATGGAAAGCTGCCTAGCTGCTACTGCAGGAATCGATTGAGCAGAATGGGGAATGATTAAATAACTGCGTCAAGACAAGCGCTTCATCAACCATGTCCAGGGTCAGAGGGAACCACCTCACTATATGCTTGATATGCACAGTCCTTACGCAATTAACACAGTGTATTACACATTGATTTGGAACTGTATAGTGTATCATACTAATATAATATAATCAGAGACAATCTAAGGTGTTGGGAGTTTCAGCCATAAACTCTGTTGGGGAAAAGGATTAAACAGAGTATATACAGAGTATATATAACAGCAAAAAGGAGAGAAAAATGAACACACTCAGTGAGCATGGCCTAATCAATGAGTGTACGCTACAGAACATTTGTGAATTTACTTTTAAACATGAGTGAAAATGAACAGTGACGGCTCCCCAGATCTTGACATTTAAACACAGCTGACTTTGACATGAGGCCAAAACATTGAGTGAATGACTGTGGGAGAAGGTGGGGTTGAGGACTGGGGAGAACGGAATTAATGCAATGCCCAGGGGGAGCTGCCCAGGCTGGTGCAGGTTGGGGGACAGAGAGGGTGGCAGGCATCTAGCAGCAACAGGCCTGGTGGTGGTAGACCGATGGCTGACCCCTACTCACTTCCAGCACCCTGACCTCCTCTCCTGGACATCAATCTGACCAGGAAACAGTGGTCTCAGGCGGTCATTTAACCCTTCATCACTTTCTGTGGTGAACTTTGGAGGTTAGCAAGTGCTCCTAGGTTGTAGTGATAGTGGGTCTGTCTATGGTGTGTCTCATAGCTAGATGTGTGGAGCGAGGAGTGGAGTGTTGGCAAGGGAGGTGGGAGGATCAGCACAGATAGACAGGTGGTAGATGCTCTCAGTTTGAGTGACAGTTAACAGAGGAAGTGCCTTTGAGGCTGGGTACAAGGACAGGACAGGCCACAGTCACACAGATACAAAAGCCTCTATCTTCAATTACTTCTGAATCCAACCAATGAAACCTATTACTAGGATAAAGTATTATAATCTAGAACACCTGATTTTAATTATTAGCTGGTTGATAAGCTGAATCAGGTTTGTTACAACAGGAGTTGGATTGAAAACCTACAGGAGGGGGTCTCTCCAGCAACTGGGTTGAAGAGCCCTGCTCTAGAGAGACCTCAACAAAGTCCCTTTTAGCAGATGGGAGTGTAGGAAACCCCTCTCAATTGTGTTTCAACTGGCCATCCTTGGGTATAAGTGACATTAACTCATCTGACATAGTTACAGACATCTAACTTCAATACTACTGGATCTCTATTTGAACGCAGACAGCCATGTACACAGACACACACACAGACACACAGACTTGCCTCACAAGGGGTTTACATAAATGGGCATTCTGTGCAGGTCATTAGGTACACACTGAGGACACTGGCCTTCAAAACGCATTTACCCTCTTCACGCATTTACCCTCTTCATGCAGGATTAATAGATTGCATTGGCTGAATTGCTGGGATGTATTTCCAGATGTTTCCGAGGGAATGACAGTTTCAAGTTGGGGGCAGATTAAGGATAGTGTGCTTTGAAGGCTGAAGTCAAAATCTGGTGCCTCAGATTAACAACACAAGGGGAACTATGTTCAAAATAGAAGATTGCATACATGCACCACTCTTTCATATGCCAATGATCTATAAACAGTTTGGAATTTGAAATACTTGATCCGTAAACTAAATGAAGCCATTTCATTTCTCACTTTATCTCACTGTGGAAGGGAAAAACTTGAGGACACTAATTTGAGGATAGTTTTAAAGGGTAACACATGTATAGCGCCCCCCACTGGTAACATCTGCTTGGCACAACTGTCAACAAAGGGAAATTGTGATATCGCCCACTAAAGCAGCTGGGTTAGTAAGGCAGCTCCATGGGCAGGCAACCTGACACCTCGCCTACCATTTCACTCTGCTCCTCATTCTCTGGGAGAGAGAGACCACTCCGCGGTAGGTAGGCAAACACTGGCGTGTGTTTGCATGATACTGGTGAGGTGGGCAGACAAGTGCAAGGGCAGGGGAGTCTTTAGCAAGGGGGAGAGAGAGACCGGTGCATGCTCTTACAGGCAATTAGGAGGATGAGAATTGAGATTACAGATAGTCAAGGCAGGAGCAATGGGTCTAGTACTAGGTGGTTTAGAGACATCAAACAGGTATGTATTTTACCATGTTCAGCTGTCTACTGTACATCAAAGCAGTAGTGCGCTTTAACCATGGAGGTTAGGATTCGTGGGAGGGGGTTGAGGGAGGGGCATGGATGGGTTACTGGAGACCTGTCGTAGATGAGGAAGACACTGACTGACAGGTGATCCAGGCAAGACTAAAGACAAGGAAACACAATGATTCAGACACACAACATGAAGACAGACACAAACACATAGCTGTCCACAGGTACCCCTCACCCTCTGTGCCCTTTACCTGGTTCTCAAACGGGACGTACAGTAGGTCTACATTAACTCTACCTTCTTGATTGCCAAAAACTGTCATTAGTCCCATGAATTAAACCTACAACATAACTTCTTATCGCCTACTGTCACAAGCTCCTCTATAATATTGAGACAACCAGTTGGGTCCTTGAGGCTTTTGAAAACATTATAAGGTCCCGAAAATGAGCCCTAGGTCCCGAAAATGAGCCCTAGGTCCCGAGAAGTCACAAACTGCAAAAACACAAATCCTGCCGGGAACTGAGCACACACACCAAATTACTTTCCACTATTTTGGACTTGAGGGTGGCTTGAGATAGCTATGGAGTGATGTGCCGAAATTTGATGCGAAGCAATGGCGCAGGTCCTGATGTTTTTGGATTGTCTGGTGTGTCAGTTCTAGAATCTGTGATGAAAAAAAAAGAGGGAGTGAGGGATAGGAGGAGCAGAATACTGAATGGAACTGAAGTGTAGAAGGAGATCTTGTATGTGGGGCGGAGACTGAGGCCTGAGTATGATAGAGGAGGAAGAGGAGGCGTGATGAAGGGCGAGAGGGGGTCAGCCACCCAGAGGCACTCCAGTGCAAACACACTGTCTACCCAGCATGCATTGCATGCAGGTGGAAATATCCCTCAGGGGAGGTGAAGAAGAAGGGGGAGGAGGAATGATGCCAAGGAGCATGTCCAGGCAGGGAAGAGGCAGTTAGCAGAGATTTCCAACAGTTACAAACGGCCAGTAATAATCCACTCATCAGCCCACAGCAGAGCTAAGTAACACCAGTTCCCCTAATGTTACAACCAGACAAGCAGAGTTATCTTTCAAAGGGCTTTCAACACCTTCAAACATCGCCTCGCCGACTCTCACTACTCACATATTTGACTTCCTGTTCGCCTTTCTTATGCAGGAGGATGGGACGAAACCCAACAGGGTGTTGTCTGACGGCTGTGCTTGAATCCTGATATGATAGTCCCTAACTTCAGCCACATCTGACCTCCTTATAGTTAGCAGCTACAGAGACTCTTGCCTCATGGACAGACCATTGATATAATACTGCTTCTACGTAATAACAGACGATCAACAATTGCTAACAATTGATGGCATGATTATACTAGAGCTAATGATGGCTGAGTTCAGTACAATAATTACACAAAAAATGGCCCTGTGGAACAGACTAAATGGCATGTGTGGAGAAGAACAAAGCCCTGTTTTCTAAAGGTGTACCAATGAAGCACGTCAGTTCATCCTTCTGTGAGTCATGTGATAATTAGCTTGGTTTATTTTTACAGTGTTTCTAAAGAACTTTTCGGGATAACATTAAACAATCGCTTTGAGATTGTATTTGTAATAGATATCTTACAAAACACTTGACATGATGCAACATACAGTAGGTTGGAATCATGTATGGAAAAGGTTTTGCAAAGCCACCTGCTTTATATCAAATCTCTCCGTTTCTTTCTAGGTCAAGTTGTGTATATAACAGCTCAAATGCCAAAAGGACTTTATCAGGAGCTTCTGTGAAAAAAAAATCCTTGACCAACTTGCTTAAATAGTGAATAGCCCTGCCCTTGGTAGCTGAAAAGAAAACAGCTATTCAAACCTTTTCAATTACCAATGATGAAATTGAAAAGATACCGTCAAAGAAAATGGGTGAACTTCTCTCATTGATGTCGAAAGCAAGGTCATGGTCAATATGGAATCCAATCATTTTCCTTCTGATTGAAGTCATACTCGTAATCACGTGGCCATCTGGCCATGAGCCAGATTGGACCCTATCCTTTTCATATGTTTAAAGATCAGTGCATTGCACAATGCAGGCAGCACTCCTAATTATCCTTAGTTTACTTTATGCCATTCATCTTCTCTGGGAAAATCTCAAATTCCTCACTTTCTCATAGGCTGCAAGGGTTTGCTGCTCTCCACACATTCCAATGAGTCAGAGCCCGGGGATAAGGAAACAAACACGCCATGTTTCATCGGTGAGGGATTCATCTTGAGATTCAATACGACGTTTGCTGATATGGGGGAATTGTTTATCCTTAACTGGACCCTTGACATCTTGTTTAAGTTCTATTTAATGGTTCCTTGGTGAAATGGTTCCTGTGAAAGTTAAGTTTGTGATGACTCATATGTATAATTGTTTATTGTCTCTAAGAGGGTGTTGGGTTGCTATGCTATAAAGGTAGGCAACTATTTCCTCCATAACTTCCATTTAAAGCCTGTAAACTGCTACATCAAAACATAATCTCTTCTCTTTTCAGAGTAACAATCTGATATGAAAGCAACTAAAGGAAAAACATTTTATTTAGTGGCATTGTTTTTATTCATACTTATCACAATGTCAAACTCAAATAGTGATAATTTACGGTTGAAATACAATACAACTTTCTTATACAGCTGCAATTACTTTAGAAAGCTAGCATCAACTTAAATAGCCAAAATAAGGAGGGAATATGACATTGGGCTAAAATCTTCACTACAACATGTGATCAACAAGTATTGAACAACCCTCTTTCCACGAACTCACATTCCAGTATCTTTAGCCTGACCTTCTCCTCACTCACAGTCCAACTGTTTTACCTGCTCTGCACTTCTCTGGTTGCTACAGTTACGTTCGGTCTGACACATATTTTAAACCACGGCTTTTTCTGGCAGGTTTAGGATTTGAGCAGACAGGCCATTGTGCCAATTTTTCAATTTGGCAAAACGTGGACCTTTAAATTCCGTGTCAAACTTTTCCCTGTGGCATGAGGAAAGAGAGAAAGGAAAATGGGGGGAAGAGAGAGAAAGGAAGAAAGGGGGGGGGGGGGGGGGGGGGGGAGTGAGAGACGGGTTAGGGACTGTGGCCTCCACTCCCCTGCCTGAGTCATGTGAGGGTCAGAGTGCACTGGGGGCTCCCAAATCCTCAACAAACACAAATCAACACAACCCCACTGGGTGGCACTATGATGTCATGCACCATACTGTATCAGGGAATAAGCCCAGGCTTGAGAAATCCCTCATGAAGAAACAAAAAGGGATATTTCTGCTCTGTGTGTGTGGCAGCAACACGTTACGTGGCATTTCAGCTAGAGGAGTCTAACAGACGGCTCATCATGAGGGCTATCCGTAATCCATGTGAGGGGGACTGCAGCGTCGAAACACCTCATGCTATTCTCACGGTTGGCTCAGCAGGACATGACTCACACTCTAACCTTCAAGTTCACCACAGAGAGTGGTGTGGAGCTGGGCCGTTTGGTAGGGCTGAGTGACTCAGTGATCCTTGACCACTAGCTAACAGCAGAAACTCTGCTCTGGGATCATCTGGGGCAATGACCAAATACAGCCTTTTTGCTAGGCCACACCGGTCGCTGCTGCTAGCTGCCTACCTTGATTTCCTCAGATGTTCCACATCTGGGTCTTGCACTAAACGGAGAGGGAGAGAGAGAGAGAAGAACCATCAGTAACTGAGTGTGTGGCAGGATAAGAGGGGTAGACTAAACTAAATTAAACAAGAACAGAATAGAAATAGAAAAGCAGCACTACTTACTGAACTCCGTTCCCGTGATGTGGGCGAGGAGGCGGAAGGACTTGGACTGCACCTGGGAGGAGCTGCGGGCCCAGTCATTCAACTCCGTGTCCCTGTCTGCAGTCTTGATCACAGCCTGATAAACTGGGGAGGCACTGTCTACCTGAGCATCTTTTACTGGGAGCGAACTGGAACCACAGAGAGAGAGCTGGCTCATCACACTGGCACTAATTCATGCCCACCATAGCCTGACAGCAATCAGGGCGAATAGGAAATGTGGGGTGTTAATCGAATTCTGATCACAGTGTTACAAACTGCAGTCTGGTGGTGATTGTTTATTACTGGGGTATGTCTGAGTGTAGACATATAAAGTACTATAACTAACCTTTGTAGCCTACTTAGATGACTAAGGAGCATTTAGGAGAATGGGGAGAGGATCTGTTTCAAAGGCTCCCTCTTCACTTTTAATTTGAGATGTAAAAAACAGGCTCGGTCTTGCATTAGGGGAGCTGCAAGAGAGGAGCTAAAAACTGGACATTGAAAAGCAGCATCCACCAGCATCTGCTCACACAAACCAGTGATAAAATGGTAAAAAGCTGTCAAATAGTTTCCTATTTGCAGAAGCTTGCACGCAAAGCACTATGGCTACATAACGAACCCTGTGGCATCTTTTCTCAACAGCATATTTCAGAAATCTAATTTCATAAAATAAAAACACACATACTGTACCTCTAGCAGGAGGAAAGAGCTCAGAACATTCAGTTTAGTGTCATTATTAAACTAGTATAGTTCCTGGTATATGGCATAGCTAGTGCTGGTCAGTTGCACATTACTGATTGGGAGGTTCAGAGTATTGAGGCCGGCACTTAATGTGTTCGTCCTCCGTTCATTTCCTTTTTATATCCATATAAATCATGCAGTTCTTTTGCAATACAAGAGACTACTGACCTGTGATAATGTCGCAGCTGACAATAAAATCTATTTTACAGAGTGCCTTGAAACATAAATTATCCCTGTGTAGCCAGCAGGGCAGTGGACTCCACCTAAGAAACGGTTTGCTATACCAAGACAATAATAATACTTTAAAAAAATAACAAAATAACAAAATTATGATTCTGTGGTTGACCTGTTGAGCAATATCGGTTTGCAACACACTCTGCTTTTCTAAAAACAAAATCTTTGTTTGGCAGGGAAAACTACGAATCCATGTCTGTTTTCCATGCATTTCAATCACAATACAATTTCAGCACAATTTTCCAACGGAATGAAAAATTGTTTGTTAGTAATCAGTCATTGATAAAGACCCACAATCCCTGAATATCAAAACACCATACTTATAGTGATGTCCTCGACAAACAGCTGCTCTGCAATCGACTCCCGTCAAACTATGACGTCATCGTTGCATTACGGTGCAGAGGCAACATCCGGGCAATTTTAGACATCATTCCATCAACCCACAAACCACGCCAATTGGTGGCGTGTAGAAAATTGCCATGGGTAACAAAATGTCCAATCAGAGTGAGGATGTAGTGGGTTAGCAGTGAGGGGAACGGACGTAAGGAGGGAGGAGACAGCACACAGGCTGTGCTTCGTAGGTTGTCACAGAGCGGTCTACTTACGCCAAGGGGGAGCCGGCTGGGACTTCCTCTCTGTTCGGCAGGGAAGGGGTGGGGCGGGGTGAGGTGGGGCAGTGGATGGATGGAGAGGGGTGGGGGGGAAGCAGCATGGCATGGTGGGTGGGATGGACAGTGCGGTGATTGGGTTTGTTGAGGAGGAACCGAGGAAGTGAAAGAGGGAGGATTAGATATGGGTCCCGTAGCGGAAGGAAGGCATAGAGTGAGACCCTCAGCTTTCGTTAATCTCACCAAGAGAAATTTCCCTTTTCTCCACATATGAACAAAACAATGTGTCTGGTTATCAATTTCTAAAGAAAGTTCTCTGTTTCCATGAAGCATGTGTGTCTATATATTTACATACAATGATACAAATCAAGAGTTTACAGTCCCTTTCATTAAACTATACATTTTGTACTGGGATGTCTGTACTGGGATCTTCAGGTATTTGAAAGGCAATTATGAGTGTGGGTGAGGGTATGTAAAAGGGTGGCAGGTAGCCTAGCGGTTAAGAGGGTTGGGCCAGTAACCTAAATGTCGCTGGTTTGAATCCCAGAGCAGACTTAGCGAAGAATATGCAGATGTGCCCTTGAGCAAGGCACTTAATCCTAGTTGCTCTGGATAAGAGCGTCTGCTAAATTACTAAAATTCAAAAAGATCAGGGAAGGCTTGGTGACTAAAGGTGATTGGGTGGCTTTATGCTTGAAGGTGAGCAGCATGAAGACATTCATAGAATGGATGGAATCTAACAAATATACTTGAATATTGCAACAGGTGACCTGCATTTGTAACAAGGAATATAGATTGGTTAGCTGATAACGTCACGCAAACAGAAGTCAGCATATTGTTGTGATTCTGGATGGCCAGATAGCTACCAACAATGACAAGAAACTGCAATGTCGGGAATCGTAAGTGGCTCGTTTCAACTTGTTCTTGATACCAGGTCATGTTTTGAGGTGTTGACTGATTTCATGACAATGCTAAAATGGCAAAAAAAATTCGCTAGCTAGCTAACCAACAACTGTAACAATGAATTTGAGAGACAAGAAGTGTTCATTGCGCAAATGTACAGTACCAGTCAAAAGTTTGGACACAACTACTCATTAAAGTATTTTTCTTTATTTGTACTATTTTCTACATGGTAGAATAGCAGTGAAGACATCAAAACTATGAAATAACACATATGGAATCATGTAGTAACCAAAATAATTGTTAAACAAATCAAAGTGCAGTCGCAAAAACCATCAAGCGCCATGATGAAACTGGCTCTCATGAGGACCGCCACAGGAAAGGAAGACCCAGAGTTACCTCTGCTGTGGTATGATGAAACTGGCTCTCATGAGGACCACCACAGGAAAGGAAGACCCAGAGTTACCTCTGCTGTGGTATGATGAAACTGGCTCTCATGAGGACCACCACAGGAAAGGAAGACCCAGAGTTACCTCTGCTGTGTCTTTGTGAGACGCAGAGTAAGTGAACGGATTATCTCCGCATGTGTGGTTCCCACCGTGAAGCATGAAGGAGGAGGTGTGATGGTGCTTTGCTGGTGAAACTCTCTGTGATTTATTTGGAATTCGAGGTACACTTAACCAGCATGACTACCAAAGGATTCTGCAGCGATACGCCATCCCGTCTGGTTTGCACTTAGTGGGACTATCATTTGTTTTTCAACATGACAATGACCCAACACACCTCCAAGCTGTGTAAGGGCTATTTGACCAAGAAGGAGAGTGATGGAGTGCCGCATCAGATGACCTGACCTCCACAATCACCAGACCTCAACCCATTTGAGATGGTTTGGGATGAGTTGAACCACAGAGTGAAGGAAAAGCAGCCAACAAGGGCTCAGCATTTGTGGGAACTCCTTCAAGACTGTTGGAAAAGCATTCCTCATGAAGCTGGTTGAGAGAATGCCAACAGTGTGCAAAGATGTTATCAAGGCAAAGGGTGGCTACTTTGAAGAATCTAAAATATATTTTGATTTGTTTAACACATTTTTGGTTACTACATAATTCCATGTGTTATTTCATAGTTTTGATCTATTCACTATTATTCTACAATGTAGAAAATTGTTAGAATAAATAAAAACCCTTGAATGAGTAGGTGTCTAAACTTTTGACTGGTACGGCATTTATTTTTTCAATAAACATAAATATACAATTGAAGTCGGCAGTTTACATACACCTTAGCCAAATACATTTGAACTCAGTTTTTCACAATTTCTGACATTTAATCCTAGTAAAAATGCCCTGTCTTAGGTCAGTTAGGATCACCACTTTATTTTAAGAATGTGAAATGTCAGAATAATAGTAGAGAAAATTCTTTATTTATTTTATCGCATTCCCAGTGGGTCAGAAGTTTACATACATTCAATTAGTATTCGGTAGCATTGCCTTTAAATTGTTTAACTTGGGTCAAACGTTTCGGGTAGCCTTACACAAGCTTCCCACAATAAGTTGGGTGCATTTTGGTCCATTCCTCCTGACAGAGCTGGTGTAACTGAGTCAGGTTTGTAGGCCTCCTTGCTTGCACACGCTTTTTCAGTTCTGCCCACAAATATTGTATGGGATTGAGGTCAGGGCTTTGTAATGGCCACTCCAATACCTTGACTTTGTTTTACTTAAGCCATTTTGCCCCAACTTTGGAAGTATGCTTGGGGTCATTGTCCATTTGGAAGACCCATTTGCGACCAAGCTTTAACTTCCTGACTGAGGTCTTGAGATGTTGCTTCAAAATATCCACATAATATATCCACATAAAAGTGCATCAGTCCCTCCTGCAACAAAGCACCCCCACAACATGATGCTGCCACCCCGTGCTTCACGGTTGGGATGAGGTTCTTCGGCTTACAAGCCTCCCCCTTTTTCCTCCAAACATAACGATGGTCATTATGACCAAACAGTTCTATTTTTGTTTCATCAGACCAGAGGACATTTCTCCAAAAAGTACGATCTTCGTCCCCATGTGCAGTTGCAAACCGTAGTCTGGCTTTTTTATGGCGGTTTTGGAGCAGTGGCGTCTTCCTTGCTGAGCGGCCCTTCAGGTTATGTCGATATAGGACTCATTTTACTGTGGATATAGATACTTTTGCACCTGTTTCCTCCAGCATCTTCACAAGGTCTTTTGCTGTTGTTCTGGGATTGAGTTGCACTTTTCGCACCAAAGTACATTCATCTCTAGGAGACAGAATGCATCTCCTTCCTTAGCGGTATGACGTCTGCGTGGTCCCATGGTGTTTATACTTGCGTACTATTGTTTGTACAGATGAACGTGGTACCTTCAGGCGTTTGGAAATTGCTCCCATAGATGAACCAGACTTGTGGACGTCTACAATTTTATTTTTGAGGTCTTGGCTGATTTCTTTTGATTTTCCCATGATGTCAAGCAAAGAGGCACTGAGTTTGAAGGTAGGCCTTGAAATATATCCACAAGTACACCTCCAATTGACTCAAATTATGTCAATCAGAAGCTTCTAAAGCCATGGAATTTTCCAAGCTGTTTAAAGGCACAGTCAGTTTAGTGTATGTAAACTTCTATCCCACTGGAATTGTAATACAGTGAATTATAAGTGAAATAATCTGTCTGTAAACAATTGTTGGAAAAATTACTTGTGTCAAGCACGAAATAGATATCCTAACCGACTTGCCAAAACTATAGTTTGTTAACAAGACATGTGTGGAGTGGTTGAAAAACAAATTAATGACTCCATCCTAAGTGTTTGTAAACTTCCGACTTCAACTGTCGCTTACATGTCAAGAATCTAAGCCAACCCCGTCTGTTTTGCCCCATATTTGCGCACACGTTGGTTTTGTTGCTAAACAACCAAACCATCTATGCCTTTGTAAAAAAAATTAAAAATACAAATCTACATGTGTGCCTTAGAGCATCAAACCAAACCCCTCCAGGCAATACAAATAGTAACACACCACAAACACCACCCTTAAACAAACAGATCTCACTGCTACCTACTTGAAACAGTCGGAGTTGTATGTTCCGTCTTGACACATACAAAATACACTTAGGATATACAGGCCTGTAGAAATATTTTAAAGGATGGTAACTATCCTAGATCATCAGGACCTGAAAAGACATCCTGACGAAGTAAGTCTGCGGCTTTAGCTTCTCCAGCACAGCGCGGCTACACTACACTGTAGTGCTAGGCTAGTTCAGCACAGCCAGCCAAGGAGAGGAAAGGAGGGGTACTACTTAGGTCATGCAGGTTGGGGGAAAGGTAGAAAGAGAAGGAAAGTGAGGGAAGGAGTGCAGAGGAAGGGAGGGTCTTACCCGGCCTCGTGGCCCTTGGACTGTCCGGCGATGGCGTCCATGATGGCGTCCTGGGAGTACATGCTAATGGGGGTGTTGTACTGGGCATGGATTATGGTGGCCTTGCCCCCAGGACCCTTCACCTCGATGGGCTTGTGGGTGGACAGGGCAGTGTCCTTCAGCGCAATGGGGTTGAAGCTGGGCACATACTCGTTGCTGTCGTGGAGCGGTAGAGGGTTGGAGGAAGTTGTCAGGATAGTGATGATTAGGGTGAAGAGGAGAATAAGTAAAGACGGAGAAAGAGGGAAAAGTGAAGGAAAGTGAGGAAGGAGGGTGGCAGTGGAAGGAGAAATGGTGTGAGATGTTAAGTGAAACAGTGTAATAGCCTGTTAGCAGATCTGTTTGTGCTCTAGCCAACTCCTCTGTTGTGTATAATGCCATGCGGAACATCAACATGTACGGCACACAACACCGGGTGGCACAACAAAGGAGTTGGCTAATGCACAAAAGGGGACAATTAAGACTGGGGACATTCACACCTTTTCTATGCACTTCTCAGTATTTGCTATACAGCCGTACCTTATTCACCTACGTAACGTGCTCTGCAGGTGTGGCTACCTTGCTCTGAATGAATTGAATTCAACCTCTGAATACGTGCAGAGAGAAAATGGTGCATAAAAAGGGAATTAAGTTCCATTTACTCGTGCTTAACACGGGTCAGAATTCCCCCCATAGAGATCTGCTACTACAACAGCGTGGGGTTTTGAAAAGAAAGGCGGATAAAGAGCCATCGAGGCGCTGTATGTTACACAGCAAACATGCTCTGTAAATCCCCCAGTAGAGCAGGCACAGCACAGCTCACATATCTGCACACACACACACACTCAGGTTTCCCTCCAGATACAGGTCAGCCCTCCCAGGTATGTGGGTGCCTACAGGCTCAGATGATGTTCTACAGCTGGCCCACAACTAAACTGATCAAGATGAAGAGCAAATGGATGTGTTAATATCAACATGCGCTGTCATCTAAGTTACAAAAGCACAAAGGCTAACTTATTGAACCACTGCATCATCATTCAAATCCCACAAATAAAACACAGTTGATCAACGCAGTAAATGCAGTTTCAAAACGATCAGCAAATGACAGTTTTTTGTTTGTTTTACATTATATTAGCCATCTATCCAATAAAAGTCAATTACACAAGCAAATACTTCACACATCCACACGCTCCACCTAAATGCCATACTGTATGTACATGGCTGATGGCTCATGGGAGAATTTAGCATAATGCCAGAAAGGGACCTTTATTCTCTCATACAAAATATCCCAAAACCACTGTTAATGAACAGGGATCTCGTCTGCGAGGGGTTTTCAAGTTAATGATCACAGGCAAATTTGTTTTATGATAGGTTAGGATTTATTAGACGGTCACTCCCCTTTTTCTCTGGGACTTTGACAACCATTACAGACCAAACCAAAACTATCATTATCATTACCAATCCTAGAACTGCTCATCTGTCTCAAAAAAGGCATAATCACTACACAACAAGCCAAGACGATGCACATCCACTTCACACCACAGAGCCTGACACGATAACGTCAACGTGACACACTACACCATGCAGCTGAACCGCGGAACCGTTCGGGGGCGAACGCTGCTACGCCACATGCAGGGTAGGGTACTAACTTGGCAGGAGTGTTGGAAATAACCTGAGTCGGCGGCAGAGGAGAGAGAGAGAGAAAGAGACAGTGATTAACAAGGCAATTACACTCTACCACCCGCCACCGTCGAGGTCGCTTATTCGGCGTGAAAGGAGAAAAGATAGATGGAAGAGGGTGAAGGTGAATACTGAGAATCACACAATGCAACAGTGAAAGCCATCAGTGAAAAAAAATATGTTTTCACCTTTGTTGCCGTTCATTCTTGATTATGATCATTACTGAGGCTTGTCCATCACTAATATAAAGCCGTGGCATTGCAGGCTCTTTAAATCTATAACGTGGAGCTAAAATACTATTTTTACGTCAGAGCAGTGGTATGAAGTGATAAAGAAAGTGGCAGAGAGAGTGCAACAGACCAAAGAGAGAACTTTGTACTGTATGTTTTGTAGACGAAGGTAGAAAGCGAAATAGAGAAATAAATAAAAGGGAGAGAGGTGAAGAGAGAGGGTCAGACCAGACAGAGGCAGACATATTGGGGTGCTGTATGTTTAGAGATGGGAGCAGAGCAGAGCAGAGAGGAACCTGAACCTAGCCATTCCATGGCCTTTTAAAGAGACAACAAGAACAGGTGCTGGCCCTGAACCATAGTCACGTTGTCTTATAGCACTCCGCAATTATTGTGGGAACCCCATGCCTCAGATGTGTGTGAGGTTTTTTAATTAGGTCACGCGACTGCTTTCTGTTTTAGATAAAACTAGGGGAATGCTAGTTCCCTGTATTCATCACAAAGACTGATATAGCAAACCCTGCTATTAGCGATTCACCTCTTTTAGCGATTCACCTCTTTTAGCGATTCACCTCTTTTAGCGATTCACCTCTTTTAGCGATTCAACTTTCTCACATTAAAGAAGTTCTGCTATTAGCGCTTAACTGACACATCAGACACATACTAAAAACAAATCTCCATGTCACTGTGCAGTCCATCCTGGCCACGTTTAAAGCAATAGTTAGCTCTTCATATACACAAGCACTGTAAGGCTTGCCTGGGACGTCACATGTTCACATTTTGGCAGAGGGGACACCTAATCTCCCGGGGGCTCTTCGTATTACCTGGAGAAGGGCCACAGCCTGAGCTAGGGGCCTTTACTGTGCTGCCTGCCCTGCACATTCCCCTCTGGGGGAACCTAAATCACTAGAACCCATTAGGGTCACCAGGCTGTCTAGAGCCCAGCTCGGGATCAGAATACACAGCTAAATCTGAATGTTCTGAGGCTTTCTATCCTTCTGCCCCACGAGGGCCGGTCAGCAGAGCAGCAGGGACTGGGTGGAGTAGGGTGAAGCCCCTTGGAGTAGGGTGAAGTTGGCCATAGGCACTGATCTATGGTAAGTTTTGAGGGGGGGGGGGGGGGTTCTCTCTGAATGTTGAAGGTTAGGCTTTGGAGAGGGCTGGCTAATACGACACCAGAGCCTATAGGCAACTTCCACCCGGAGCCGGAGCTTCTACCCCACTCCCTCCTCTTCACTATGGGGTTCACCAGGCCTGGCCACCCCTGGCTGGTGCTGCTGTTACTACTGTCTGTTCCACTTGGTTACATACCCCACTGAGAGGCCTGCTGCAGAGCCCTTTCCTCTGTGGCTCTCCTGGAGCTGAGCCATCTCTTGCAGGGTCTCAGCTGAGTACAGCCCAATAGGAGTGTTATACTGTGCCTTCTTTGTGGGGGTCGTCTTGCCCCCAGGGCTTGGAGTTTGCCTCTTGGTGGGCGACCCCGAGTAGGAGTTTTTCTCGCCAGACGCCTCTAGTGACACGGAGGAGGTATTGCAGGCCGAGAGGCCGCCATTTATTTTGGTAGTTTGAGCCTTCAGGAGGGAAGAGACGTGGGTGAGGTGGATAAGGGGGAAGACAGATAGAGGCGTGGTCAGAGAGAACAACGCAAAAGGTACTATATGATACTCAAAAATATAGCTGTTTGAACTTAAACTTGGAAGGCAAGGAGGGTGCTGCATTGTCCCCAGTATCTCCAGTAGAGGGCAGTGAGAGACAACATAGACCGTGCCTGAGCGGATCAGCCCAGCACGGCCCAGGGCTGTTCTTACAGACCTCAGAGCTGGATGTGCTGTGCTGCCTCTATGGCTCCTGACACCCCTAATTGAGGAACTTTGCATGGAGCCTCCTGAAGCTCCCTATGAAGCCTCCGGTCTGGAAGGAAGAAGTGGTTTCACTGAAAGTCCTCAAACCACTTCGATCCCATATGAGTGTGACTGAAGAGTGTGTGTATCTTTTATTTATAAGTGCGGGCAACAAATTCTACAACTAGGGAAGTATGAAAACGTAGCATTCGGTGTGCTGAATGTGTTGGGAGAGTGAGACTGAACAGAGTGTTGCTGGCTGCGGTCATGCTTACCTTCTGGTGAGGGATCTGTTGCATGGGAGAATCCATTCTTTGGGTGGATGTGGAAAGTGGAAATGGGCGCTTTGACCTGCAGCAAAACAAAAAAACAGATACATTAGAAGATGTTACAGTTATTAGAGTGTGACTTGGAATTCTACCACATAACAAGTGGCTGCCAGAAAGATGTTCTGCACTGAAAGCTTTTTCATGGTTTATGAGAGAGATCGAGAGAGGCAAAGTCTACCGGAGAAAGACCAGTGTCCAACAAGCCCATTACTACTTGGATACAAGGAGCAAAAAGGTCAAAGGTCCCAGAGAGAGGCCCACAGAGAGCTAGGCTAAACCTGAAACCTTCACAGACCACTCGGATACAAACGGTGTACACTCCTTATCATAAGTGGTGGTGAGCCATTTCAACGAGAACAGAACATAGATTCCAGAGCCAGAATAAAGTCAATTCCATACAATTTTAGACGAGAAATTGCATATTCTCCAAGCTCAGCAAGAGTCAATCCACCATATTGTTCGCACAGCTAATGTTTACTTGAAACAACAATGAGGTGGGGTCTAAATCAGAGAATAAGGTGAATGTTTACAGAATACTTCAGAGATTGATCACCGATGTTGTTTGTCTACACTCTTAGAAAAAAAGGTTATCTAACAACCTAAAAGGGTTCTTCGGCTGTCCCCATAGGAGAACACTTTTTGGTTTCAGGTTAGAACCCTTTTGGGTTCCATGTAGAATCCATTCCACAGAGAGTACATGATATTCAAAAGGGTTCTACATTGAACCTAGGTTCAAAATATTTAGGTTAAAACAAGAGGATTTGAATATTCCATAACTCTTTGGGACCAGCACTCCTAATTTAGAAAAAAGCGCTAGAAGGATATCAATGGAGTTGGTTCCATGAATTTGTTTATTTTCTAACACTTCCAAATGGAATTACTTCATTGTCTTCCCCTTCCCATCTTCAACCCAGCCTTGAACCAAAAACGGTTCTACTTGGAACCAAAAAGGGTTCTCCTATGTGGACAGCCGAAAACCCCTTTTGGAGTGAACCGTACTCGTTGTAGACCCTGACCTAGATCTATGGAGGTGGTATAAGAGTATGCTCAGGCTCATGGGTTGAGAACGTTCGGTTTTAACACTGTTGGTCAAGTTCAGATACACAAGTGAAATGGAAAGAAAACAGTACGTGGGTGCTTCATCTTTTGAGTGAGTCAAGACTTGGGAGTGCTTGCCTTTCTGCACTTATCAAGCCCCGAATGCATCTTGAAGGACACATTCATTTATTTTCTTATTGACATTCCGGCACAATGCACACAGATGACGCATAACACACAGTGTTATATGACAGTTGAGGACGAGGTTTCCTAACTTCAAATAAATTAGTAAGTGCATATTGTAAGTGTCCAATGTTTTAAGTCTTCATTGTAGAAGGTTGTTAAATCTCTGCATTGTGTTCTTCTGTGCCGTACAGTGGTAATCCAAATAGTGGTTATTTATACTGAACAAAAATAGAAATACAACATGCACCCCTAATCTATGGATTTCACATGACTGGGAATAAAGATATGCATCTGTTGGTCACAGATAAAATGGGTTTCACAATGGGCCTCAGGATCTCGTCGCGGTATTTTTTTTTTTTGCAATTGTGTTCGTTGTCCGTGGCTTATCAAATCAAATGTATTTATATAGCCCTTCGTACATCAGCTGATATCTCAAAGTGCTGTACAGAAACCCAGCCTAAAACCCCAATGCAGGTGTAGAAGCACGGTGTCTGGGAAACGTTCCCTAGAAAGGCCAGAACATAGGAAGAAACCTAGAGAGGAACCAGGCTATGAGGGGTGGCCAGTCCTCTTCTGGCTGTGCCGGGTGGAGATTATAACAGAACGTGGCCAAGATGTTCAAATGTTAATAAATGACCAGCATGGTCAAATAATAATAATCACAGTAGTTGTCGAGGGTGCAGCAAGTCAGCACCTCAGGAGTAAATGTCAGTTGGCTTTTCATAGCCGATCATTAAGAGTATCTCTACCACTCCTGCTGTCTCTAGAGAGTTGAAAACAGCCTGCCCATACCATAACCCCACCTCCACCAGGTGTCACTCTGTTCACAACATTGACATCAGCAAACCGCTCACCCACACGACGCCATACACGTGGTCTGCGGCTGTGAGGCCCGTTGGACGTACTGCCAAATCCTCTAAAACGATGTTGGAGGTGGCTTATGGTAGAGAAATGAACATTACATTTTCTGCCAAAAGCTCTGGTTGACATTCCTGCAGTCAGCATGCCAATTGCACGCTTCCTCAAAACTTGAGACATCTGTTGCATTGTGTTGTGACAACTGCACATTTTAGATGTGCCTTATTTTTTTCACCAGCACAAGGTGCACCTGTGTAATGATCATGCTGTTTAATCATCTTCTTGATATGCAACACCTGTCAGGTGGATGGAATATCTTGGAAAAGGAGAAATGCTCACAAACAGATGTAAACAAATTTGTGCACAATCTGAGAAATATGCTTTTTTTGCACATTGAACATTTCTGGGATCTTTTATTTCAGCTCATGAAACATGGGACCAATACCTTACATGTCGCATTTATTTTTGTTCAGTGTATAAAGATAGACATGTCTGGCTTCTAAAGGTAGAATCAGTGGCGTAGCGGTCTAAGTCACTGCATCCCAGTTTTGTCTGGGGTAGGCTGTCATTGTAAATAAGAATTTGTTCTTAACTACCTTGTGTAGTTAAATAAAGGTTGAATACAGTGCCTTGCGAAAGTATTCGGCCCCCTTGAACTTTGCGACCTTTTGCCACATTTCAGGCTTCAAACATAAAGATATAAAACTGTATTTTTTGTGAAGAATCAACAACAAGTGGGACACAATCATGAAGTGGAACGACATTTATTGGATATTTCAAACTTTTTTAACAAATCAAAAACTGAAAAATTGGGCGTGCAAAATTATTCAGCCCCCTTAAGTTAATACTTTGTAGCGCCACCTTTTGCTGCGATTACAGCTGTAAGTCGCTTGGGGTATGTCTCTATCAGTTTTGCACATCGAGAGACTGACATTTTTTCCCATTCCTCCTTGCAAAACAGCTCGAGCTCAGTGAGGTTGGATGGAGAGCATTTGTGAACAGCAGTTTTCAGTTCTTTCCACAGATTCTCGATTGGATTCAGGTCTGGACTTTGACTTGGCCATTGTAACACCTGGATATGTTTATTTTTGAACCATTCCATTGTAGATTTTATGTTTTGGATCATTGTCTTGTTGGAAGACAAATCTCCGTCCCAGTCTCAGGTCTTTTGCAGACTCCATCAGGTTTTCTTCCAGAATGGTCCTGTATTTGGCTCCATCCATCTTCCCATCAATTTTAACCATCTTCCCTGTCCCTGCTGAAGAAAAGCAGGCCCAAACCATGATGCTGCCACCACCATGTTTGACAGTGGGGATGGTGTGTTGCTTTTACGCCAAACATAACGTTTTGCATTGTTGCCAAAAAGTTCAATTTTGGTTTCATCTGACCAGAGCACCTTCTTCCACATGTTTGGTGTGTCTCCCAGGTAGCTTGTGGCAAACTTTAAACAACACTTTTTATGGATATCTTTAAGAAATGGCTTTCTTACCACTCTTCCATAAAGGCCAGATTTGTGCAATATACGATTGATTGTTGTCCTATGGACAGAGTCTCCCACCTCAGCTGTAGATCTCTGCAGTTCATCCAGAGTGATCATGGGCCTCTTGGCTGCATCTCTGATCAGTCTTCTCCTTGTATGAGCTGAAAGTTTAGAGGGACGGCCAGGTCTTGGTAGATTTGCAGTGGTCTGATATTCCTTCCATTTCAATATTATCGCTTGCACAGTGCTCCTTGGGATGTTTAAAGCTTGGGAAATCTTTTTGTATCCAAATCCGGCTTTAAACTTCTTCACAACAGTATCTCGGACCTGCCTGGTGTGTTCCTTGTTCTTCATGATGCTCTCTGCGCTTTTAACGGACCTCTGAGACTATCACAGTGCAGGTGCATTTATACGGAGACTTGATTACACACAGGTGGATTGTATTTATCATCATTAGTCATTTAGGTCAACATTGGATCATTCAGAGATCCTCACTGAACTTCTGGAGAGAGTTTGCTGCACTGAAAGTAAAGGGGCTGAATAATTTTGCACGCCCAATTTTTCAGTTTTTGATTTGTTAAAAAAGTTTGAAATATCCAATAAATGTCGTTCCACTTCATGATTGTGTCCCACTTGTTGTTGATTCTTCACAAAAAATTACAGTTTTATATATTTATGTTTGAAGCCTGAAAAGTGGCAAAAGGTTGCAAAGTTCAAGGGGGCCGAATACTTTCGCAAGGCACTGTATATATATGGACAATACCGAAGTAGCCGTTAACTGCGTTACATTAAAGTGGCTGGTGAGAAATTACATGAATGCTAAATAAGGATTTCTGAGCTGCAGAAAAAAATGACACTGACGTAATCCATTTGCATCGTAGGGCACTGCAGGTAGGCAGGTAGGCACTGCAGGTAGGCACTGCAGGTAGGCAGGTAGGCACTGCAGGTAGGCAGGTAGGCACTGCAGGTAGGCACTGCAGGTAGGCAGGTAGGCACTGCAGGTAGGCAGGTAGGCACTGCAGGTAGGCACTGCAGGTAGGCAGGTAGGCACTGCAGGTAGGCAGGTAGGCACTGCAGGTAGGCACTGCAGGTAGGCAGAATTCAATGCTGTTCTTTGAAAGAATTCTCTGGCCTTTAGGCCTCTGTCGGCCTGCTACACAAAAGGCCCAAATGGCTCTGGCAAACAAATTGAGCACAAAGAAAAGGATTCAATGACCTGACGACTGAGTGTTCTTACCAAAAGTTCCAATTTACCAAAAGGTTTTGGCATTGGATTAGAATGGCTTCAGAATGTAAGGGGTGATAAAACACTGACAAAATGCACATTTATAATAGATGCTTTGTGTGTTGACTACCTGCATTGCTCATCAACTCTTGACTGTCTTCACTCGTCTTTATAGCTCTTAGTCTTATGGACACTAATACGCTGTTCTTGTGGTGTTGGAAATGAAAGCCACAATAGCCCATGTAGAAATACTGACACATTGTTTATTTGGTTGACGTCGTTATGAGTGACCTTCCTTAAGGCATTACTTCAGTCTCACACACCATCACCTCAACACGTGGCAGCACTGGACCGCAAGGCACTGTGGAATAGCAGTGCCCTGCTGGCCTGAAGAGTGTTAAAGACAGGGGGTTGACCACCCCACTGCTAATCTCCCACAGTACGCAAACCAAGTAGAGGGGGGTGAAGCGGCTCCTTTTTAAGCTCCTTTTTCTACGACCGACTGAACCGCAGGTAAACCTCTCTTGATTGATTTCGGGAGTAGATTTATTGGTATTGCACACAGCAGTATGAGAAGATTAAGGTCGTTTTGAGGAACCCATCATTTGAGGATTAAAGGACTATCTGGTGCAGGTTCCTTCCATATGGTGGTAGACACAGTGAACCTGGCATGCCTCCCCTGTTTATGCACTGCTTTCACATCTCCACACATTATACAAGCAGAGGTCAGATCCATCCACAACATCCTCCTCTTATCCGAGCGGGATTCTTCTCTGTCTGGTGGTGAGAGTTTGTTTTCAACCCATTTTTTAAAACAAGCTCTCTCTGACAGTTGTTTTTTTTTCGGCAAAAGAAAAACTAAACAAGAGGAAAAGTGTTTCTTGGGAAAAGGGAGAAGAAGAATTGAGGAAGAGGGGAGACGATGACAAGCTCTGGAAAGGCACGGCGGAGTGCCTCCTTGAATCAATCAACCAGGGGGAGGACAAGCACTTCATCCATCCAGCCTATGCCAGCCTTTCCTCCCCGTTTTACAACAATCAGACGGCTGATGAAAAGCGGCCTGTGAAACCACAGGAGATGAGGGGAGGGAGGTTGGGGTGGTTGTGGTGGGTCTCAGCTGTGCAAGCCGGAGTGGGTGGAGTACGGGGGGGGGGGGGGGGGGGGGGTTGAAGTTGAGGAGCAGGTGCAGATGTGAGGAGATTGGAGGGACACTTAGGACCCTACTCAAACCCCCCCACTAAAACGGAAACAACCTCTTCTTAAAAATGCACTGTACTGTATGTGTGTGGTTGTATAATATACCCATCAAAACAAGGAATCACCACATTCCTTTGACATTTGTAATGAGACAAACCGAATTGGCCCCGAGTGTAAAACACTGTTACTGAGAGCAGCCCGACTCAGACTCTTGACATCTGCCACAGTACAGAGATGGCTGGGAGTGACTCTTAAGTAAATTGTCAAGTTCCAAAGCAGAGCGCAGGCCATTTATGGCTCCTCTGAGTGTCCCAATGGAAAACAAACTATCAGGCACCTCTGGTCTGAGGTGAACAAACACAAATCTCCCAAAATAAAGTAGAGGTAGAGTCAGTGGGGATTAAAAAGTGAGACCTAGCATGCTTTAACCCCTGACCTGAGTGAGTTAGTTGTTCAGCCAGTTAAAAGACAGGGTAAAAGCAGTACAAACAGCTACCAAAGAGCCACGAGATAGTTAGGCTACGCAAACGTCTCCCTAAGGGTTACAGTCCGGTAAGAGGGAGAGTGTCCAATGTAATACCCATCTGTCATGATAAATACCATAGCCTGTCACTTTGCTAATTGACTTGGAGATGAAACAGAGAAAATAAAGTGCCTTGACCTTTTCACTGCCCCCCTCTGACAAAGGACAGGCCAATCAGATTAGGAATAAGAATAACATGTAATTGAATAGGATCTCTAAAGGACAGACAGTCTGGTTTTATGTAGGGGTGCATTAAGGGATTTAGCCTTCAAAGGTTTATGTAACAACAACACTGCCAGCAGACTTAGAGAGCCCTCAAACACAACAAACAGGTCCACAATTAAATACCAGAGTTAAAAATGGTAAAAAAAAAAAAACAGTTATGAGATGGTAGGTTGAAAGGAAATGTCACCCTGGACCCCAACATAGTCTTCATTTCAGCGACCCATTCACTGTAGAGACGAAGGCTGTTGCCTTATAGAATCCATTTTGATTAGTATGTCAGAGTCAGGGAAGTTCTTCAAATTATAATAAAGTGATAGAAAGTGAAAAGGGGCTAGAGCTCGAGAAACTGGCCCATCACTAATGATTAACCAGAGAGGGCCAACCCAACCCAACCCAACCCAACCCTACCCAACCCTACCCAACCCAACCCAACCCTACCCAACCCTACCCAACCCAACCCAACCCAACCCTACCCGCCACTCCTTTGTGATTTTTGAAATGAGTTTTATAGTTGAGACGTAATTTAACTGTAAATGTGCCATGAACACAACCACTCATGATGTTGTCATCTGATTGTCAAACAAATCACTACCTTCACACATTTAGCCAAAATAATTCCAGCATCCGATGAGTGCACGTGTGTTCTTTCGTTCAATTCGCAAGTGGATGAAACTACCTCAACCGAGAAAGCTTCCGAGTGAGCGAAACAGCCCCCCTCTGTCTTACTATACGAATCCCATGTATCTGATGCTGTCTAGACAAAATATATATAAATTAAAAAAACGGTATGACATGCCATACTCTTTTTGGTCAGACAGCATCAGATACATGGGCTACATATATTTTACTACAGAAATGCGTACTGTTTCCCCCTAGAGTCTAAGGGCCCGAGGCTGGGTTTCTACTAAGCTAGCCATGTCAAGAACCAGGCTTGCCTAGTTCATGGCAGAAAAATAGCTAAAAAAATGGGTGGGTCCCAGTGTAAATCAGTGACACCTCACTACACGTCAAACCAATCAAATGCCTTGCTTGGGCGGAGCACCAGTAGTGCTCACTAGATTAGTGTCATAGGTGCAACAGTGAGTGACGATTATTTTTTACAGTCTATGGTGAGGATGGCCGGGAAATCGCAGATTAAAAACCCATCAAAATTGTGTATAGAGCACACTTCTGACAAAACACAATTAAGCTTTTCGTCCATTTTCTGCAATGGTGCAAAATAGCATACGGAACAACTCTTTGCAAAATGTGTCAATCCCTGTCTGAAAACAGTGACAAACATAACACGTAGCACCAACAGGCATGTGGTAGAAAGGTTCTTGAAATGTAGCATCCAATCAAAATCTTGTCGCTGGGAGTCAGCGGACCATTCTTAACCGTTTTTGCAATACAAAATTCTTTAGACTTCCAGGCGTGACAGTGACGTGACTAAGCTAGCATATGGAATTGTTTTAAGATGGTCATACCAAGGATAATTTAGCTATTTGATTCAGAATTGTATGTATAAAAAATTATATTGAAAAATATTATGTTGAAACATTGAATTTGGCCTTACTGCTATTAGCCCAAAGAAACGCAATGAATAACTGATAGTCAAGATGTTTATCAAAAGGAAGTATGTTTTGAAGTATTAGTCCTATATCTGAGTGATATAAGAAAGCTTATTTTACCGTGGAATTACCAGTATACCTTGAACATGGAAATGCGCTATTCACTTCTAGAAATGTTTCGGCTTCGGTGCCGCCTTATTAGCGTTCGGACGCTACAGACGTTTTAGTGAGAAGACAGATTTTTGAGATGTCTCCTGGTCTGACAAACACCTCTGTTGCTCTGCCACCTTCCACCGCAGATGCAGAAGGCCGATTGAGTTTGGATTGAGACGCAGCCCGTGCAGATATCTCTATCTTAAACAGATTTTGATGGGGATTTTTTTATGTATTATGCCTCGAGCAGAGCCTGGCGGCACCTCTAGCCCCTTGATGATGTGAGGCCTGAGGCAATTGTCTCTTCTGCCTAATGGCAAGTCCGCCAGTGCTAACATCTCACCCTAGACATTCAGCAGTCTATCATTAGGATGTAATTGGCTGATTGTATGATATAGGAAGCATTCATATCACACATGCACACTACAGCTATATTGCGGTGATTTTTTTCATTAGCACTTTATCTGGTCTCTGCAACCTTGGAAGTCATGTGTGTGTGTGTGCACGTGTAAGTAATTGAAGGCATCCACTGTGTTTGCCGTAGTTTAAACGGCAGGTGGTGAATCAGCAGTAGTCACGCCTTGCAGCAAAGCAAATTCAAATGAATGAAAAGACGACATGGTATTAAGGACACATGGTTTCACCTACAGTTGAAGTCGGAAGTTTACATAAACCTTAGCCAAATACATTTAAAGTCAGTTTTTCACCATTTCTGACATTTAATCCTAGTAAAAATTCCCTGTCTTAGGTCAGTTAGGATTACCACTTTATTTTAAGAATGTGAAATGTCAGAATAATAGTATAAAGAATGATTTATTTCAGCTTTTATTTCTTTCATCACAATCCCAGTGGATCAGAAGTTTGCATTCACTCAATTAGTATTTGGTAGCATTGCCTTTAAATTGTTTAAATTGGGTCAAACGTTTCGGGTAGCCTTCCACAAGCTTCCCACAATAAGGGGTGAATTTTGGCCCATTCCTCCTGACAGAGCTGGTGTAACTGAGTCAGGTTTGTAGGCCTCCTTGCTCACACACGCATTTTCAGTTCTGCCCACAAATGTTCTATGGGATTGAGGTCAGGGCTTTGTGATGGCCACTCCAATACCTTGACTTTGTTGTCCTTAAGCCATTTTGCCACAACTTTGGAAGTATGCTTGGGGTCATTGTCCATTTGGAAGACCCATTTGCGACCAAGCTTTAACTTCCTGACTGATGTCTTGAGATGTTGCTTCAATATATCCATCCTCATGATGCCAACTATTTTGTGAAGTGCACCAGTCCCTTCTGCAGCGAAGCACCCCACAACATGATGCTGCCACACCCGTGCTTCACAGTTGGGATGGTGTTCTTCGGCTTGCAAGCCTCCCCGTTTTCCCTCTAAACATAACAATGGTCAATATGGCCAAACATTTCTATTTTTGTTTCATCAGACCAGAGGACATTTCTCCAAAAAGTCTGATCTTTGTCCCCATGTGCAGTTTCAAACCGTAGTCTGGCAGTTTTGGAGCAGTGGCTTCTTCCTTGCTGAACGGCCTTTCAGGTTATGTTGATATAGGACTCGTTTTACTGTGTATATAGATACTTTTGTACCGGTTTCCTCCAGCATCTTCACATGGTCCTTTGCTGTTGTTCTGGGATTGATTTGCACTTTTCGCACCAAAGTACGTTCATCTCTAGGAGACAGAATGCATCTTCTTCCCAAGCGGTATGACAGCTGCGTGGTCCCATGGTGTTTATACTTGCATACTATTGTTTGTACAGATGAACGTGGTACCTTCAGGCATTTGGAAATTGCTCCCAAGGATGAACCAGACTTGTGGAGGTCTACAATTTTTTTCTGAGGTCTTGGCTGATTTCTTTTGATTTTCCCATGATGTCAAGCAAAGAGGCACTGAGTTTGAAGGTAGGCCTTGAAATACATCCACAGGTACACCTACAACTGACTCAAATTATGTCAATTAGCCTATCAGAAGCTTCTAAAGCCATGACATCATTTTATGGAGTTTTCCAAGCTGTTTAAAGTCACAGTCAACTTAGTGTATGTAAACTCCTTACCCACTGGAATTGTGATACAGATACATAAATGAAATAATCTGTCTGTAAACAATTGTTGGAAAAATGACTTGTGTCATGCACGAAGTATATATCCTAACTGACTTGCCAAAACTATAGTTTGTTCACAAGAAATTTGTGGAGTGGTTGAAAAACAAGTTAATGACTCCAACCTAAGTGTATGTAAACTTCCGACTTCAACTGTATATTCATTTTGCAGCGATGGGCCTTCTCTGCTAAATTATTGCCACCACTCCCCAAAAAAATACGATTTTTTTCAGGATGGTAAAAATGTTTTCAGTTTCAACTTAAAACAACTACAACACATAGTGCCTTTAGAAATAATTCACACCCCTTGACTTGTTCACATTTTGTTGTTACAGCCTGAATTGAAAATTAATAAAAATATAAAAAAATGTTGTCATTGGCCTACACACAGTACAACATAATGTTGAAGTGGAATACAGTTTTTCGAATTATTTTACAAATTCATTAAAAATGAAGAGCTGATATGTCTTCAGTCAACTCCTTTGTTATGGCAAGCCTAAAGTTCAGCAGTAAAATTTGATCTCAAAAAGTCACATAATAAGTTGCATGGACTCACCCTGTATGCAATAATAGAGTTTAACATGATTTTTGAATGACTACTTCATCTCTGTACTCCACACATGCCGATAATTGTAAGGTCCCTCAGTTGAGCAGTGAATTTCAAACATATATTCAACCACAAAGACCAGGGAGGTTTTCCAATGCCTAGCAAAGAAGGGCACCTATTGGTAGATGGGTAAAAAATAAAATTTTCTGTGAGATATGGGTCAGTACACAAGCATTTGTTCCAAACTAAATCAATTCAAGCATGGTCCACAGACCGATGCTGCATGCTAATAATATTGTTACACTGATTTTCTTTTTCCTATAGTAACATTGACAAAAAAAAATTACTAAGTGCACTTCTGGTTATTTCTATGGGGAGCACACTGTGTCAGAGGGAAAAATAGTGACATTGTATTATGTATATCCAATGATAAAAGTATACCAAAGCCATCTTTGGTTCTCTAGTTTTAGCCAGGACAACAGGTGTACAAATATAATTATTTATATTCCCTCCCTCCATACATTCCCTCTCTCCTCAGATGACAGAAAGGCCACATCTCTACCTCTAAAAAGATCTGAGGCAGCCCACTCTGTCTCCCTGTGCGTGTTTAAAACGACACCTAATATCTCTGTCTGATCATCAATTATGCCACTATAAGAGTTGGCCCTCAGAGAGGAGAGGGTGTGTGTGTGTGTGTGTGTGTGTGTGTGTGTGTGTGTGTGTGTGTGTGTGTGTGTGTGTGTGTGTGTGTGTGTGTGTGTGACGTACTTCTGCATGGTGAGGGCCAGGTTGAAGCTGGCAGACTTGATCTTGTTCTGGGCCTCTAGGTGGGTCATGCCTTCAGTGCTGACCCCGTCGATGGCCACGATGATGTCACCCTGGATCAGGTTTCCCTGCTGTGCCTTACTCCCTGGGGTGATCTGTGGACGGTCAGCACACACATAGGTCAATCATAATGTGCTTTGTCAAATGGACACTAGTGCTAAGCGATTAACCAAAATGTCTAAACATAAAAAATAAAATACAAAAAACAGCTAATTGACAGACATCAGTTCAATTATTATAATAACATTTAGTTCTGTTTTATTCTGTGAGCTTGATGGTCAGTTTCTATAGAGATAAATTAGATCAACCCCGAACTTTGAAATTTAGTAAGGAGTTGTAGTTTCCAACAGGCCAATATTCTACATAGTTTAGTGCAAAAAATGTGGTGATTAACTACAATGACCATAATCCATTGTCCGCCCGCTTACTTGCACAGTCTCGGTCTGTGTGGAGCAGACACTAAGAGCTTGTTGAATGAGAGACAACGCACGAGAGGGATAAAATCAGTTGCATTGCAGGACTTCCTCTACCTGAAAATACATGATGTAAGTGATTGATAGTTGGTATTCAACAGTCATAAAAGTATGCCTTATTTACTACCACTTAATCACAGCAGAGAAGTAAATATCTTAGGTCAATGAAATGGGAATGGAATTGATCAATGGTGTTATGAGTGAGCTGCCTGTCACGTAGGGCTCGGCTTAAGTCTCTCAGAGGTGCAAAGCCTCCTGCCAATCACAGTCAGGTGGAGCCCGACAACCTGTTTACACTGGACACAATAAGAGGACACAAGTGTACAGGCAGGCCTCCATGTCTAATCTTTGACAGCTGACTACATAACCTAACATGCGGAATATTCTGTGATTATTACATTATCTCAGTTGTAGTACAGTATGTTATTATGGGTGTAGAAGACAGAACTTGGACGATCAGTTCATCAGTAATCACGGTCACACTTTATTTGGATAGTCCAGAAAGTCCATCTGTAGATGCTCAATAGATGGTCATACTATCACCAAACTATCTGTTGATAAGCAACTGCGTGCTATGGTTCGGTTTAGAATAAGGGTTACGTTTAGGGTTAGGATAAGGGTTAAGGTTAGGGTTAGGGTTAGTAGATACACTATATATACACAAAAGTATATGGACATACCTTGAAATTAGTGGACTCGGCTATTTCAGCCACACCCGTTGCTGACGGGTGTATAAAAGCACACAGCCATGCAATCTCCATAGACAAAACATTGGCAGTCAAATGTCCTTACTGAAGAGCTCAGTGACTTTCAATGTGGCATCATCATAGGATGCCACCTTTCCAACAAGTCAGTTCATTAAATTTCTGCCCTGCTAGACCCGGTCAACTGTGTTGTTATTGGGAATTGGAAACGTCTCTGAGCATTTAAAAAAAAAACTACTTTTAGTCATTTAGCAGATGCTCTTATCCAGAGCAATTAGGGTTAAGTACCTTGCTCAAGGTTACTGGCCCAACCAGCAACAACGGCTCAGCCGCAAAGTGGTAGGCCACACAAGTTCCAAACTGCCTCTGGAAGCAACGTCAGCAAAATAATTGTTCGTCGGGAGCTTAATGAAATGGGTTTCCATGGCCGAGCAGCCGCACACAAGCCTAAGATCACCATGCGCTCGGCTGGAGTGGTGTAAAGCTCACCGCCATTGGACTCTGGAGCAGTGGGAACGCGTTCTCTGGAGTGATGAATCATGCTTCACCATCTGGCAGTCCGACAGACGAATCTGTCCCCGCGGCAATGTTCCAACATCGAGTGGAAAGCCTTCCCAGAAGAGTGAGGGCTGTTATAGCAGCAAAGGCGGGGACCAACTCCATATTAATGCCCATGATGTTGGAATGAGATGTTCGACGAGCAGGTATCCACATACTTTTACATACTACATTACATGTAGTGTAGTTAGTTGAAATGTTAATGATACTCCATCTGTAGATGCTCTACAGACTAATCTAAATAAAGTGTTAGCGTAGTCACCAATGCGATTCATGCCTCCGAACAAACCAGGAAACATCTAATTAAGTGCCCAGGATCATTGGTACACTGGAAACTATCTGTAATGTCCACCATTTAATGATGAAACTAGGGGAGAAAGGATGGGGAGGCTTCCAGACCACTCATTAGCCGATTTATCAGAGGCAGGGTTTTATTTATTTTTATTTTTGCCTCCCCCCTCTTTAACCCTCCAGTTTTGACACCATCTGCCCTCGTTTATAAAAACCACCCTCGCCCCAAAATATCCCTCCTGATAAAAACCCTTACCTCACCTAATCTCATGGTCTTTATCCCCATATTTTACTCACAGAAGTAGTACACAGTAATTGGCTGCTTCCTGTTCAAACTGCCTGACATTTCTTACTTACCCACTTTTCATATTCCCGCAATAATTTCCATCATTCAGGAAGAGAGGAATAAAAGAGCGAGAGAAGTGAGAGAGCTCTCATAAAGCAATCTAACTGACCTAATCCCTTGAGTGGAAAATGAAAGTCAGGGTGGCTTATTCATTATTACTGTTAAAAGAATATGGAATAACATTGCAACAATAGGGTCTGTGTGCACTTTCATCAAAGTGAAGAGAGTGAGTCGGCTGTAGACCGAGACACACTTCATTCATTAGAATGAGATTTGTATTTATTTTATTGAACCTTTATTTCACTAGGCAAGTCCGTTTAAGAAAAAATCTTATTCACAATGACGGCCTACCCCAGCCAAACCCGGACGATGCTGGCCAATTGTGCCTCGCCCTATGGGACTCCCAATCACGCCCGGATGTGATTCAGCCTGAATTCGAACCAGGGACTGCACCTCTTGCACTGAGATGCAGTGCCTTAGACCGCTGTGCCACTCGGAAGCCAAGATGAATGGCACAGACTTCACAGAGAAGAGAGAAATGCAAATGAGGAACAGAAAATGGAGAAGTGAATGGGCACTGACTTCAGAGAAGTGCAAATAAGATTTCAAAATCAAAGTAAACTTTAGCATTAAGGGGTTTAGTATCTGTGATTGCTACAACCATTTATGGACTGTTAAATTAATGATATATAGCTATAGAAGTTTTTAAGAATATAACTTATAACTGTCTATGAGTTTGAGAGTGGATACATTTCTCCCGCCCCATCCCTCAGCTGTTTACCAAAAATACAAACAATTGAGTAATCACACACTGTTGCAGACCCGTTTGAGTGTGTTGTTGAAATTTCTCCACTAATCAGTTACATCCAGGGGGGCTTTTCAGCTGTGCATTTCGGGAAACAAGCACCCCCCCTCTTCCTTGTCACTCCTCACAGTTCTATGAATGAAACTAATTCAAATTGGCCTACACCTCATTCCGGTAAAAAACAGACTGTCCCCACAGCGGTGCAGAAGGCTGTCTGAGGCTGGTATCAAGCTCCACCAGCCATCTCGGTCTGTTGCCTTCACATATATCCCTCTCTCGCTATCTCTTCCACTCTCCCCCTCCTTTTCCCTCTTTAATTCCCTTCTTCTTACTCCTTCTCTCTATCCCATTATCTCGCTCCCTTTCTCACACCCCGCTCTCCCTCTTTTTCTCTCCCTCTACTCATCACTCTCTCTTTCCCTCCCTCCATCCCTATCCATCTCTCTCTGAGTGAAAAAATTAAATGGGTCCCTGTCTGTATCTCCCTGGGGAGCTCAGTTGTCACTAGGCACGTGCAAGACAGCCTGCAACTAGCTGGTGAGACCACTGTGAAGAGCTCATTTAAAACACACACCAACAGGGAACTGGAAATAACCGGTGTTGGAAAATATATTCTCAGGGCCTTCAGAAAGTATTCACACACCCCTTGATTTTTTTTTACATTGTTGTGTTACAAGGTTGGATTAAAATGTATTTAATTGTCCCTTTTTGTCAACGATCGACACAAAATACTCGAATGTCGAAGTGGAAGAAGAATTCTAACATAGGTAAAAAATGTATAACAAATAAAAACACTAATATATCTTGATTACATAAGTATTCAACCCCCGGGGTCAATTCATGTTAGAATCACCTTTGGCAGCGTGAGTCTAAGAGCTTTGCACACCTGGATTGTACAATATTTACACATTATATATTTTTTCAAGTAGGTTGTTGATCATTGCTAGACAGCCATTTTCAAGTCTTGCCATAGATTATGAAGCTGATTTAAGTCACAACTGTGACTAGGCCACTTGGTACGCAACTCGAGTGTATGTTTGACCTTGTGTGTTTTAGGTTATTGTCCTTCTGAAAGGTGATTTTGCCACCCAGTGTCTGTTGGAAAGCAGACGGAACCAGGTTTTCCTCTAGGATTGTGCCTGTGCTTAGTTTATTCTGTTTATTTTCATCCTAAAAACTCCCTAGTCCTTATCGATGACAAGCATACCCATAACATGATGCAGCCACCACCATGTTTGAAAATATGAAGAGTGGTACTCGATGATGTGTTGTGTTAGATTTGCCCCAAACACAACGCTTGGTATTCAGGATAACAATTTATTTTCCACAATATTTGTATTTCTGTTCAGGCTTCCTCTTAGCACTGTCATTTAGGTTAGTATTTCAGGGCAAATACAATGTTGTTGATCTATCCTAAAAAAATATATATATCACAGCCATTAAACTCTAACACCATTTGCCACATAGTGAAATCCCTGAGCGGTTTCCTCCCTCTTCGGCTACTGAGTTAGGAAGGAGGCCTGTATCTTTGTAGTGACTGAGTGTATTGATACACCATCCAAAGTGTAATTAATAACTTCACTATGCTTAAAGGGATTTTCAATGTCTGTTTTTTTTCCACCCATCTACCAATATAGTCCTTCTTTGTGAGGCATTGGAAAACCTCCCTGGTCTTTGTGGTTAAATCTGTGTTTGAAATTCACTGCTTGACTGAGAGACCTTACAGATAATTGTATCTGTGGGGTACAGAGATGAGATGGTGTTTAACATGATTTTGAATAACTATTTTTTGATTTATTTTTTCACCTTTATTTAACCAGGTAGGCCAGTTGAGAACAAGTTCTCTATTACAACTGCGACCTGGCCAAGATAAAGCAAAGCAGTGCGACAAAAACAGAGTTACACATGGGATAAACAAACGTACAGTCAATAACACAACTGCACACAGAGTGAGTCCATGCAACTTATGTGACTCGTTAAGCAAATCTTTACTCCTGAACTTATTTAGGCTTGCCATAACAAAAGGTTTGAATACTTATTGACTCAAAACACGTCTGCTTTTTATTTTTTAATCATACATTCTTTTTTTTTAAAGAAATCCACTGACATTATGGGGTATTGTGCGTAGGCCAGTAACAAGAAAGATTAATTTATTTCAGCTTTTATTTCTTTCATCACATTCCCAGTGGTTCAGAAGTTCACATACACTCAATTAGTATTTGGTAGCATTACCTTTAAATTTGTTTAACTTGGGTCAAACGTTTCCGGTAGCCTTCCACAAACTTCCCAAAATAAGTTGAGTGAATTTTGGCCCATTCCTCCTGACAGAGCTGGTGTAACTGAGTCAGGTTTGTAGGCCTCCTTGCTTGCACACGCTTTTTCAGTTCTGCCCACACATTTTCTATGGGATTGCGGTCAGGGCTTTGTGATGACCACTCCAATGCCTTGACTTCGTTGTCCTTAAGTCATTTTGCCACAACTTTGGAAGTATGCTTGGGGTCATTGTCCATTTGGAAGAACCATTTGCGAACAAGCTTTAACTTCTTGATTAATGTCATGAGATGTTGCTATAATATATCCACATAATTTTCCTCCTCACGATGCCATCTATTTTGTGAAGTGTACCAGTCCCTCCTGCAGCAAAGCACCCCCACAACATGATGCTGCCACCCCTGCTTCACAGTTGGGATGGTGGTCTTCGGCTTGCAAGCCTCCCCCTTTTCCCTCCAAACATAACGATGGTCATTATGGCCAAACAGTTCCATTTTTGTTTCATAAGATCAGAGGACATTTCTCTAAAAAGTACGATCTTTGTCCCCATGTGCAGTCGCAAACCGTAGTCTGGCTTTTTAATGGCGGTTTTGGAGCAGTGGCTTCTTCCTTGCCGAGCGGCCTTTCAGGTTATATCGATATAGAACTCGTTTTACTGTGAATATAGATACTTTTGTACCGGTTTCCTCCAGCATCTTCACAAGGGCCTTTGCTGTTGTTCTGGGATTGATTTGCACTTTTCGCACCAAAGTACGTTCATCTCTAGGAGACAGAATGCGTCTCCTTCCTGAGTGGTATGACGGATGCATGGTCCCATGGTGTTTATACTTGGTACCATGTTCATCTGTACAAACAATAGTACGCTTCAGGCGCTTGGAAATTGCTCCCAAGGATGAACCAGACTTGTGGGCGTCTACAATTCTTTGATTTTCCCATGATGTCAAGCAAAGAGGCACTGAGTTTGAAGGTAGGCCTTGAAATACATCCACAGGTACACCCCCAATTGACTCAAATTATGTAAATTAGCCTATCAGAAGCTTCTAAAGCCATGACATCATTTTCTGGAATTTTCCAAGCTGTTTAAAGGCACAGTCAACTTAGTGTATGTAAACTTCTGACCAACTGGAATTGTGATACAGTGAATTATAAGTGAAATTATCTGTCTGTAAACAATTGTTGGAAAAATTACTTATGTCATGCACAAAGTAGATGTCCTAACCGACTTGCCAAAACTATAGTTTGTTAACAAGAAATGTGTGGAGTGGTTGAAAAAAAGAGTTTTAATGACTCGAACCTAAGTGTATGTAAACTTCCCACTTCAACAGATAGATAGATAGATATAAATCTAAGACATTAACAGAATGATTAAGTGATTTGTATTTCCTGCAGCTTCCTGAAGAGGCAATGAGAATGCCCCTGTCTGTGTATGATGTGCGCATCTACCGCTTTGTGTAACCGTTAGCGAAAACATTCAATTAAAATGTTAACTTCAACGTTGCCCATGCTTACCTGGCAGAATGGTATCATGATTATTTGCATCAATCCAGTGAGTATTTGCAAACTCTACCATCACATATGCACTACAAAAACACTGATAAACAACAGCCTCTTGCTAGGTGTGCACTTGAATTAAAGGGTAACTACACCCCTAAACAAATATTATCAGATTTTTCCAAGACCTCAAAAGGGGTCTCCTCATGCGGCTGAAGCATTATTGTGGACTTAAAAACATGCAATGTTGTTGTTTTTCCATTGCAAAAAAAAGGGAAAAACAGCCCCCCCCCCCCAAGAAATACACATTTATTTTTCAAAAATAAAATACATAATTGGAAGAACAATGGCATTTATTATATTGCAGTGATCCTGTACATAAGACTTTAATCTCAAGACAGGTTCAAATATTAAACACGGAGCCTGCTGCTGTATTTAGTGGGGAGTCCTGAGTACCGCAGAGGAAACTAACCATTGGAACAGGGAATGTAACCGATGACAATCTCCTCTGTGAACAGAGGTAATAAAGGACATTCCTGGTGTACACTACATTTTTATAGATGGGTCACTGCTAAACCACAATCTAAGGCCCTTCAAAAGCCTTCGATGGCCATTAATGGCTATTGATTGCCCCACACTCAATTGGTAAAACTGACTTTCTATTCTACTGCCAAAACCACTGCTGGATCACAGAGTGGTTTGTCATAAAATCCTGTCCCTAAATAAAGTGTTTCTTGATCATGGTAAAGGAAAATCTCCTGAGCCAGTCATAATGTATTACTGGAGCTCCTAGACATTGTGTCCGTGCTGTTTCTCAGATTAATATTGAGGGAAAAGAATGATGACAGTCATCGTTTATGACAGGGTCCAGGACAATTGACAGGAGCTTATTAATATAATTTATGCTTTGCTATATAAAAGGTTGTGATTAAAATAATAATTTGAAAAAGAGACTAAAACGCCACAATGTTTTAACAAAAATAGTTTCTCCCCCCCCCAAAAAAATCTGATCAAGCCCCTCTAAATATTTATTATTATCATCATCCATGAATAAATCAAACTGTACTCAGTGAATGTCCGAAAATGTGTCATTAGTCTGAGGGGACAGACTATAGGGACAGACCAAGGAACCGAGAGACTGGCAGGTTCTTACTGCTAACCTACAAAGCATTACATGGGCTTGCTCCTACCTATCTTTCCGATTTGGTCCTGCCGTACATACCTACACGTACGCTACAGTCACAAGACGCAGGCCTCCTAATTGTCCCTAGAATTTCTAAGCAAACAGCTAGAGGCAGGGCTTTCTCCTATAGAGCTCCTTCTTTATGGAATGGTCTGCCTACCCATGTGAGAGACGTAGACTCGGTCTAAAACCTTTAACTCTTTACTGAAGACTCATCTCTTCAGTGGGTCATATGAATGAGTGTAGTCTGGCCCAGGAGTGTGAAAGTGAACGGAAAGGCACTGGAGCAACAAACCGCCCTTGCTGTCTCTGCCTGGCCGGTTCCCCTCTCTCCACTGGGATTCTCTGCCTCTAACCCTATTACAGGGGCTGAGTCACTGGCTTACTGGTGCTCTTCCATGCCGTCCCTAGGAGGGGTGCGTCACTTGAGTGGGTTGAGTCACTGACGTGATCTTCCTGTCTGGGTTGGCGCCCTCCCTTGGGTTGTGCCGTGGCGGAGATCTTTGTGGGCTATACTCGGCCTTGTCTCTGGATGGTAAGTTGTTGGTTGAAGATATCCCTCTAGTGGTGTGGGGGCTGTGCTTGGCAAAGTGGGTGGGGTTCTGTCCTGCCTGTTTGGCCCTGTCCGGGGGTATCATCGGATGAGGCCACAGTGTCTCCTGACCCCTCCTGTCTCAGCCTCCAGTATTTATGCTGCAGTAGTTTATGTGTCAGGGGGCTAGGGTCAGTCTGTTATATCTGGAGTACTTCTCCTGTCTTATCCGGTGTCCTGTGTGAATTTAAGTATGCTCTCTATAATTCTCTCTTTCGGAGGACCTGAGCCCCTAGGACCATGCCTCAGGACTACCTGGCATGATGGCTCCTTGCTGTCCCCAGTCCACCTGGCTGTGCTGCTGCTCCAGTTTCAACTGTTCTGTCTGCGGCTATGGAACCCTGACCTGTTCACCGGACGTGCTATTTGTCCCAGACCTGCTGTTTTCAACTCTCCAGAGACAGCAGGAGCGGTAGAGATACTCTTAATGATCGGCTATGAAAAGCCAACTGACATTTACTTTGTGACATCGGCTGATGTAAATACATTTGATTGATAAATATACGTTGTATTTACAATGGTGTTTGTGCTCCACTGGTCAGTCAAGTCAACTCTATTACAATTGGTGCCATAGAGGACAAGATAGTTTGATCAAAGAGTTACTAGTGACCCTCTCCATCTTACAGTCAAGGTGACCATCAGGGTCACGCCGTAATAATGCAGGAAATGAGATAACACAGAGATTACATTGCTACTGGAGTAAAACATGCAACAGGTGTTGCTCCATTTTTTAGACAATCTTTCCCCCAATGATGACTAAAATGGAAAACGTCTTCCATCAATAAATGAGTAAAATCCCCCCCGCTGGCTAAATAAGCTACAAAATCCAAGTTCATTGAAACTTCTGTTTCTCACTGGAGCCACCAAGCAAGTAAGAAGACGATGTTGGGGCAACCAGGAAAAACAAAGGGCTTGAGAGAGAGGGTGAGGAGTGGATTACCAACTGGCTCACAAAACCTGTACCAACCGTCCACCCCGACTCTGGTCTATTGATATCTGGGTGAATGGCTGGCTGATATGCCAGCTCAAATCTCCTGTGCACTCACAACACACAAAGGACTGGCCTGTTCTATGGGCCAGGCAAAGACCATGGGGGAAAGTGGGGGCACAGAGAGAGAGAGGAGAAATATATAGCCATAATGACATTTCAAATGTCTCTATTTATGAGTGTTTACTGTTCCTCTTTTATTTCACTTTTGTTTATTATCTATAACATATGTTGCCAATAAAGCCCTTTGACTTGAAAGAGATAAATGTAAAAGGGAAGCAAATAGAGAGAGAAAGAAAGAGGGAAATCAGTAAAGAGTCAGAAGTACAGTAGCTAACTAAAGAGTGATCGCCAGCCAAAGAGCTACAGTATCGACATGCTGAAATGAGGCCCCACACTCTTGTATCACAGTTTCACTGGCCTGCCACGATGTAATCGCTTCATCAGATCATGGTTTGATTCATATTTTATTCATTATGGGGTTGTCCACTTATCATGACACAGAACTTCTGATTTGATTCATCTATGTGTCCCCAACACATTTGATTCAATACGTATTAATTCAAACTGCTCTTTCACAAGATCATTCTGTATTAATTCAAACTGCTCTTTCACAAGATCATTCTGTATTAATTCAAACTGCTCTTTCACAAGATCATTCTGTATTAATTCAAACTGCTCTTTCACAATATCATTCTGTATTAATTCAAACTGCTCTTTCACAAGATCATTCTGTATTAATTCAAACTGCTCTTTCACAAGATCATTCTGTATTAATTCAAACTGCTCTTTCACAAGATCATTCTGTATTAATTCAAACTGCTCTTTCACAAGATCATTCTGTATTAATTCAAACTGCTCTTTCACAAGATCATTCTGTATTAATTCAAACTGCTCTTTCACAAGATCATTCTGTATTAATTCAAACTGCTCTTTCACAAGATCATTCTGTATTAATTCAAACTGCTCTTTCACAAGACCATTCTGTATTAATTCAAACTGCTCTTTCACAATATCATTCTGTATTAATTCAAACTGCTCTTTCACAAGATCATTCTGAGGTTTCAAAAGTACACCCAATGCTTTTACATAAATTAACATAAATTAACAACAGGTTTATGAGAGGGAAACACTTAAAAACCCAGAAGTTCTCTTGCTAGTACGGTATTCATTTCAGGGGAAAATAAGGTCTACACCATATTTACACAGAATAAAGTGTTTCATTTGTCCAAAATATGTGTCATTTTACAAGTCACATACTTGAAGACCAAAGCTTGAGTCTTAGGTTAGTTTCTGCTAGCAAGCGCAAAAAGAATCAGGGTGACCCGATATCCTATCCCCCACACCACTGCTCTACCCAGCAGTCCTAGTCTGCCTTGGGAAAGCCTCAATGCTTCTTCACAGGTCAACAGTCCAGATTACCTCTCAGTAACAGCAATTAAACCCCATGAGAACACAGCCATCATAGGCTCCAGGAGACATTAACCCACCGCTGACACCAATGGACAGCTAAGAGAGGCTGAGTTAAGTCCCAACTCGGTCCCCTGACCCCTGAAGGGGTGGAGGTGGGCACTGTTGGTATATATAGCCCTCACAATCTGCCGAGCAGCGCTGACCTTCAGTGGCTTGCTAAAAACAGCCTTGCCTGTCAGCAGCCCCAGTCACTGGCTCTCGTACCACAGGCCTGGGGGGGGGGGGGGGGGGGCTGGAATGCAGAGGCCTGTGAGACCCGGGCTAACATCACAGACACATTATCAAACTGAGTCAGCAGCCTACTGACTGCTCAGGACCTCAATCTTCAGTCTGCTACTGTGGGGGGAGGGTTGCATCTTGTTTAGAGTTGCAGCGAGCTTGATTGATAGGAAGAGGGAATTTAACTGGGGAGGAAGATACGGCCCATAAAACTATTTAACTGGGGAGGAAGATACGGCCCATAAAACTACACATAAACCCGTATGGATTCGGAGAAGTGGGGGAATTCAGACCGCACAGTAAATTGAAAGGGTACAAACTGCATCAAGCAGACCTTGTTAAATCCTGGGGGCAAGGGGAGGAGTTTGACATTCATCTAATGTACACCAGATGGGTTTAGAGGGTGTGCCTTGTCTGCTGGTTCTAAGACAGGTACAGTATTTAAGTCTAGTGTATGACACTGATTTATGGCAAATCTACAAGGCCGACGCTCTACAAAGGTTTAACAACTCAGCGGTCCAAGGGTAAAACAGACAGTGCTATTCTACTAGATATTGCCTATAAACATGATGTGCTTCACCCTCACACAAGGTTGCATTTAGCCTACGTTAAGATAATTAGACGCGTTTAGTGATGGCTGGATGGTGTACTGTATTTACTGATTTGAATGAACGAATCAGCTCGTCAAATCCACCTTGTCACAGACAGGGTCACATACCCAACATGAGGATCAGTGTATGAGAGGCAATGACTCTAAAGTTTGAAAGCATGGCCCCATTTGCCCTCGATCTCGGGCCGACACTCAAACAGAAAGAACATAATCACCCGCATCCACTCAAGGGGATGTGTTCATCTGTCAATATCAAGTCTCACAGCCAGACTAAAGGCTGTAAGCAATGACCACTTTACCGCAACATACTATAGCCAAGAAGCTTTAACTAAAACTGTCAGATGAGCCCTTCTGTGTTGGATAACCAGCCCTCCCTCAATTGAAACAAATACTATTGCGGAAGGTAAGAAGACACTCGAAACTCAACAACCTAGGCCACTGCCCAGGGGAGGAGAAGAGACACATTTTAATAGCAACATGACACAGCTGAGCCCGCAAACTGCAAACAGAATTTCCGTAAAGGATGATTACAGATCAGATTAAAGCCTGTTGTAAAACGTGATCTTCTGAGGCTTTATTGGAGGACAGTCGAAGAAGCTCAAATAAATTACATTTTGTTTTAATCACTTTCATGAGTCCCATAAACTTCTTGATAACATGAATTGTTGCGAGCCAAGGTGTCCTAACAGGCAACGCAGAATAGAAAGGATCATATCACAACCAGCAATCCTGCATGTGCCTCTCAATAGCGTGGGTAGGAGCGTTGGGCCAGTAACCGAAAGGTTGCAGGATCGAATCCCTGAGCTGACAAGGTAAAAAAAAAAATCTGTTGTTCTGCCCCTGAGCAAAGCAGTTAACCCACTGTTCCCCGGGCGCCGATGACGTGGATGTCAATTAAGGCAGCCCCCCGCACCTCTCTGATTCAGAGGGGTTGGGTTAAATGCAGAAGACACATTTCAATTGTACAACTAACTAGGTATGCCCCTCTTCCAATTCAGTGCTATTCTCCTTACTGTACCCCAGAGATTTGCTATGTACACATTTTGCATTCCGAGATAATGGATTTCCTTGCTGACATTTCTCTCAGACATCTTATGAAGGCCACATTAGTTTTTAATCGCAGTCCAATATTAAAAGGAAATGTCATAGTGCTCCCTCATAACTATGGGGAATTTATAATCCAATAAAATGGTGACTCACATCCGAGGAACTACAGGAAAAGGCGGGCTGAACAGGCCCCCATTATGATTGACGGGGCTGTAGTGTAGCGGGTCGAGAGTTACAAGTTCCTTGGTGTACACATCACCAACAAACTATCATGGTCCAAACACACCAAGACAGTTGTGAATAGGGCACGACAACACCTTTTCCCCCTCAGGAGACTGAAAAGATTTGGCATGGGTCCCCAGATCCTCAAAAAGTTCTACAGCTGCACCACCGAGAGCATCCTGACCGGTTGCATCACCGCCTGGTATGGCAACTGCTCAGTATCTGACCATAAGGTGCTACAGAGGGTAGTGCGTACTGCCCAGTACATCACTGGGGCCAAGCTTCCTGTCATCCAGGACCTATATAATAGGCGGTGTCAGAGGAAAGCCCATAAAATTGTCAGAGACTCCAGTCACCCAAGTCATAGACTGTTTTTTTTGCTACCGCATGGCAAGCGGTACTGGAGCGCCAAGTCTAGGACCAAAAGGCTCCTCAACAGCTACTACACCCAAGCCATAAGACAGCTGAACAATTAATCAAACGTACACCAGACTATTTACATTGCCCCCCCCTACATTTGTTTTGAACATTGCTGCTCCTCGCTGTTTTTATCTATGCATAGTCACTTCACCCCCACCTACCTACCTATGTACAAATGACCTCAACTAACCTGTAGCCCCGCCCACTGACTCAGTACCAGTACCCCCTGTTACTTTTTATTATTATTAATTTTTTACCTCTGTTTATCTGGTAAATATTTTCTTAACCAATAGTGCAGTTCAAATAGAGTTAAGGGCTTGTAAGTAAGCATTTCACTGTAAGGTCTACACTTGTATTCAGCGCATGTGACAAAAAAAGTTTGATTTGATGAGTCGTTCTCTTGAGGACAACAGAGACAGCAGCTGATTTTTCTCACACAAAGAAGCCAAGTCACATGCAAGCCAGCCAGGACCGGAATGTGGACAAATGAAGTGCCCCACTTGAAAACAGAGGACATTTTTTTTGAAAGGCCCCTCTTCCAACAAGGTTTATTTTCATCCCAACATCACAGTGTCCCACTTGAAAACTGCAGAAATATTTTTGAAAGGCCTCTCTTCCAACAAGGTTTATTTTCATCCCAGCCTCACAGTGAGGTATTTATCATGGTCTGCTGCTTGATATTATAGCAGGGTTTCAAGTTCATGCTTCCCATGTGGTATCTGCTTTAGCATCACTCCTGTTTTCACCTCTACACCAGGGGTGTCAAACTTACGGCCCGGGCGCTCCAATCCGGCCCGCGGGTGGTTGGAGTCATTTTTTTTTTTATTAATTGAAACTGTGTAGAAATGATAATGGACCTACATTCATACAGTTTATTGATGGTCCAGCACACTAATAATCATTAGACAGTCAGAGAGCATTAAAAATTCCAAAAACAATAGAGAGAGGACAATTTTTTGCAAATGTTTGCAAATGTTGATGGCAAGGAACCGGGGCGGCAGGGTAGCAACAGACTGAGCTCAAATGCTTTAAACTTGAGCCAAGAATTGAAATTGCATTTCACATGCAAAGGTGATGGTATCTAATTCATAGCCCATACATGAATAAAAATATATGTTTGAAATGTAATGAATTAGCACCTTTTGGAAGAGAGGTCATTGAACCAGGTATTTTGTATAACGTTAGACAGAGCTCTTAACCCGTTTCAGTATACCCAAAGCCAGACCTAGAGTTTAAGACATGCTCCAGAACATTCGCGACTACCAAGTATTTTCAAAACCTCCCGCTTTGGGTTGGATGTGTCAATGTGTAGTTCATACTTTGAGCACAATTACGGTCTTCCCTCAATTAGCCACAAAACCCATAGTTTGAAAGAAAATGTTTTTCTGGATGCTGTACTGCGCCATTTTCCCTACATTTTCCCCCCACGTGGGCCAGCCCCCTAGCCATTCCAGTTCAACCAATGAGCTTCAGTCCCTTGCCATATGAGTGACAGCTAGCAAGATGCACATGATTCATCCATAGCAGAGAGAGCAATGATGTGGTGCACATACAGTGCATTCGGAAAGTATTCAGACAACATTGACTTTTTCCGCATTTTGCTATGTTACAGCCATGTTCTAAAATTGATTAAATTGTTTTTTTTTACTCATCAATCTACACACATGACAAAGCAAAAATAGGTTTAGAATGTTTTTCAATAAACTGAAATATTCCATTTACATAACTATTCAGACCCTTTACTCAGTACTTTGTTAAATCAGCGATTACAGCCTCGAGTCTTCTTGGGTATGACACTACAAGCTTGGCACACCTGTATTTGGGGAGTTTCTTCCATTCTTCTCTGCAGATCCTTTCAAGCTCTTTCAGGTTGGATGGGGAGCGTCACTGCCATGTCCGGGCTTTGGCTGGGCCACTCAAGGACATTCAGAGACTTGTCCCAAAATCACTCCTGCGTTGTCTTGGCTGGGTGCTTAGGGTCGTTGTCCTGTTGAAAGGTGAAATTTTTCTCCAGTTTGAGGTCCAGAGCGCTCTAGAGCAGGTTTTCATCAAGGATCTCTGCTCTTCGCTCATTTTCCCCCTCGGTCCTGACTAGTCTCCCAGTCTCTGCCACTGAAAAACATCCCCACAGCACACCCACACCACTATGCTTCACTGTAGTGATGGTGCCAGGTTTCCTCCAGATGTGACGCTTGGCATTCAGGCCAAAGAGTTTAACCTTGGTTTCATCAGTCCAGAGAATCTTGTTTCTCATGGCCTGAGTGTCTTTAGGGGCCTTTTGGCAAACTCCAAGCGGGCTGTCATGTGCCTTTTACTGAGGAGCGGATTCCCTCTGGCCACTCTACCATAAAGGCCTAATTGGAGTTCTGCAAAGATGGTTGTCCTTCTGGAAAGTCCTCCCATCTTCACAGAGGAACCCTGGAGCTCTGTCAGAGTGACCATCGGTTTCTTGGTTACCTCCCTGACCAAGGCTCTTCTCCCCAGATTGCTTACTTTGGCCGGGTGGCCAGCTCTATGAAGAGTCTTGGTGGTTCCAAACGTATTTAATTTAAGAATGATGGAGGCCACTGTGTTCTTGTGGACCTTTTAAAAAATATATGTTTTAGAGTAACATAACATAACAAAATGTGGAATAAGTCAAGGGGTCTGAACACTTAGCTGACTTGCAGGGGCGACAGGTAGAGCGTTGGGCCAGTAACCGAAAGGTTTCTAGATCGAATCCCTGAGCTGACAAGGTCAAAATCGTTCTGCCCCTGAACACTGTTCCTAGGCCATCATTGTAAATAAGAATGTGTTCTGAACTGACTTGCCAAGTTAAATAAAATAAAACAACTTTCTAAATGCACTGTATCTGCACATATGTACGCAATTTTCGAGGACCACTTTTGGCTCGTGAGCTCTACTTTCAGAACTACTGGCTAAAAAGTATACAAAAGTACTCGGAAAATCCATTTAACTATTCTAACCCTGATAAACCCAGCGTAATATACAGTAAAGCATGCAGACAAATGAGAAGAATAATCTACAGCGTCAAAAATGGAATGTTACTTGTGCCCGCATCATGGAAGTTTACTCAACCTTCATAGCTATACTGTTATAATAATGTTTCAGATTTGAATTTTAGTAATGTTTTAAGTCGCTTGAGATGTACTGCACACAGAGCATCTTATAACACAACACATCTTTTTACAGCCATAATCCATCCAACCAGACCTCGCCCCTGGGGATCTGTCTCACAGTGCTAGATCTTATGTAGCCAGCTATATCACGGACATACTGTAACATGACATGGGTAATTGGAACCACCACAGTAGCCGTTGCAGTATGTGTGTACAGGGCTGAGGTTGTGCAGTCCAGGCCGTCACATGTGAGTGACACGAGCAGCAGCTTGGTCATCAGCAATTTAACAGCAATTTAACAACCCAACCCCCCCACCCCCTTAACTTCCCTCTCTATCATACAGTGCATGCAAAGTATGTAGGCTGCAACACAACACACATTCTCTCCCTCTGTCACACCTGGCTATGGAAAAAAAAAAAAGACAGCAGTCATGGACCACCCAAACAAACAGCATGGTCCACCGGTGGGACAGGAACTATTTATAGGCGGGAGCAGGAGCTCTAAGCAGGCGGAAGTTCCTCTCCACCTGTCAGAGTGCTGAGTGACTGAGCCTTGTGCTCCTGTGCTGCAGACTGGAGAGCCCAGCTTGAAGGCCTCCTTCAGATCCTGTAGATCTGAAAGGACTGTATTAATAATAGTAATAGCTATACTACTTTGCCCTTTGAAATGCTACAGTAGGTGGACTTTTTACTGTGTGGCTTACACTTCTCCAATCCTTTCAGATCAAGTAAGGAGAAGGGGCAATAGGTTGATTTGGAAATAGCTGCATTCTCCATGTCAACTTCTGCCTCTCTGATGTGCAGAGACAGAGCAAAGACAGAGACATTACTTTGACAGGCACGGCATCTGGCTGTGCATCTTTCTATTCTGCGGTGTGGGTGCTGAAAACCAGTCCATGTCAGGGAGTCTTCATCACCGTAGAGGGATAAATGGAGAGCCTGTCCAGTGAACATTGTTCTGTGGCCACAATGTATGAGTGGATGGGTGACGGAACGCCATTGAATCCTTTCAGTGTGGAGCACATCCAACTGCCACTGTTTGACACCCCTGGGTCTAATTATATGCCTCTATTTTCTCCAACCTCAGGTTCCTCTAATGCCAGTCAGTCACACAACTGAGTGGAGAGACTTTCCTCACCTGGGGCCTAGGAATAGAAAAGGATCTGTGCGTGCGTGTGCGCGCGCACACACACACACACACACACACACACACACACACACACACACACACACACAAGTCCTAACATAGGTAATGTCAAGGTAATCTACAAGTGAGTTATGCACATATATCCAAAGATGCACCCGTCATGAACACATATGCTTCAGGAATACACACCAGAGCACACATACCAGACTCCTGTTATTCCAGTTTCCTCGTTTCTTCTAAGAAATATCTCTTCTACAAATATCTGTTTGAATGGCACTGATAGATTGATGTTCTTAGAAGAGATGTTCATCGAAAATGGATTTTTTTCTTCCCAGAAAATAACTTGTAATATTCAGGTCACAACACCTCTTACAACACCTCTTACTAAAACAAAGTGGGGAAATACACCTCGAAACCTCAAAATTACAGGGTGAAAAAAAAAACTATTGGTTCAGTTTTTGGAGAGGAAATGGCAATGAACCCACATATCGGGTTGTGACAGCACAAACGCAAAACACTCAAAAAGGCATAACCACAGCTGGAGTAGCAACTGAAGTAACTATGTACGTCGTGCCACGATTCCAGACTGAAAATACACAAGTTGGCCGGCATCCTCCCCCATCCACCAATTTCGGTTTCTATGTTCACATGGCAGAGTTTTGGCATCATTTTATGCATGGCCTTTACAATGTGTAAGGTGAACATACTACTACAGAAAAAAGTCAAACACAACAAAGCCTATTCTCAGACTTCAGCAAATGCCAAGCTTTAGCACTGGATTGTCAATACCACACAATGATACCAACCAATGAGACAAATGTATTGAAACTACTACAATAAACACTGCATCCCAAACAATCTATCAAATCAACCAAACTTCCCAAAAAGGACCACCATGTTTAACATACCCACAAGTACTGTACTAGTACCGTAGCAGTAATCCAATACTTGACGTCATACAAGGGTTTGGTGACTGCGTCAAGCACCGACCGTCATGTAAACCACAACATTGAGATTCAAGCTTAATGCAGGACAAAGGATCGTCTCATTGGTCAAAAGACACATGGGCTATGGGATGGAGAAATATCTTTGTGTGTGTGTGTGTGTGTGTGTGTGTACACAAAGTATGGTTATATGTACTTTGAATTGGTTGAATCAAGATCTTACCCTGGAGATGGTCAGGGGCATGTTGAAGTCCTTGCCTCCCTGCAATCGGAAGCCCCATGGGGCCGGCCCACTCAGAGAAATATTGTAGCTACTCATTCTTCCAAAGGCTTTGATTGCTTGTGTGGTTTAATCTTCCTGCAAAGTGGTGTCCAAAAATGGAGGTAGAGGGGGTGGGGCAGGAGCCAAGTAGCCTCTGAAAGCAGAAAAAAAGGTGCAAAAAAAAAGAAAAGTACAGGTGAGGACAAAAAAAAAGATACAATATCTCCCCGAAATGTCAAATGAGACTGGGAGCACAGCAAATTAAAAACCAACCCAGTTCAGCCACAGACAAATATGTAATTCACGCCTAACCCTTTTTAAATAATGACAGAAAGAGAGACAGAAGAGAGTAGAGAGCCAGAGGAAGAGAGGTCTTGCCTGTTTAGATGAGCTGAAGTGACAGCCTAAGAATAGTCACCCCTCTACAGAAAGCAATAGCACAGTGGCAGTGGGAGGGGGGGGGGTCCCTTATATGGCATGTAAGGGAACACCCAGCACGCCAGGCATGCCATGTTTCACAGGGCTAATATAGCCTCTTCCTAGGCCAACTCCAGACTAGGGTCTTCCCAAAATCGTGTCTCGTCAACACCTCACAATGTGGGTGGTTTCAGGAAACATCTCGTTAATATTACAGTAACAGTACACAGGTAGCAAAAGACAGTCTTGATTGTTAAGTCGAGGCTAAGGTTTGATCCTGTTTGATTTCTCCATGTGCTCCACTTCCACAACATTCTACCCCAGTTTAGATTCTCAACAGTTGAGCAACAGGTTAAAAACTGACCACCATCCGAGTCCATTAAATTTGGCATTTTGGCAAAAAGACACTTCTTGGTATACCATACAGTACCAGTCAAAAGTCTGGACACACCAACTCATTCAAGGGATTTTCATTGTTTTTACTATTTTCTACATTATAGAAGACATGTAGTAACGAAAAAAAAAGTGTTCAACAAATCAAAATATATTGAGATTCTTCAAAGTACCCACCCTTTGCCTTGATAACAGCTTTGCACACTCTTGGCATTCTCTCAACCAACTTCATGAGGTAGTCACCTGGAATGCATTTCAATTAACATGTGTGCCTTGTTAAAAGTTAATTTGCGGAATTTATTTCCTGCTTAATGTGTTTGAGCCAATCAGTTGTGCTGTGACAAGGTAGGGGTGGTATACAGAAGATTGCCCTATTTGGTAAAATACCAACTCCATTTTATGGCAAGAACAGCTCAAATAAGCAAAGAGAAACGACAGGTCATCATTACGTTAAGACATGAAGGTCAGTCAATGCGGAACATTTCAAGAACTTTGAACGTTTGTTCAAGCGCTGTCGCAAATACCATAAAGCGCTATGATGAATGATTCTCATGAGGAACGCCACAGGAAAGGAAGACCTGGAGTTACCTCTGCTGCAGAGGATACCAGCCTCAGAAATTGCAGCCCAAATAAATCCTTCAGAGTTCAAGTAACAGACACATCTCAACATCAACGGTTCAGAGGAGACTGTGTGAAATCAGGCATTCACGAACAAATTGCTGCAAAAAAAACACTACTAAAGGACACCAATAATAAGAAGAAGACACTTGCTTGGGCCAAAAAACCCGAACAATGGACATTAGACCAAATCTGTCCTTTCGTCTGTTGAGCTCTGTGAGACACAGAGTAGGTGAAAGGATGATCTCTGCATGTGTGGTTCCCACTGCGAAGCATGGAGGAGGTGGTGTGATGGTGCTTTGCTGGTGACACTGTCAGTGATTTATTTAGAATTCAAGGCACACAACCAGCATGGCTACAACCACATTCTGCAGAGATACGACATCCCTGTGTAAGGGGTATTTCACCAAGAAGGAGAGTGATGGAGTGCTGCATCAGAAGACCTAGCCTCCACAATCACTAAGGCAAAAGGTGGCTACTTTGAAGAATCTAAAATATATTTTGATTTGTTTAACACTTTTTTTGGTTACTACATGATTCCATGTGTTGTTTCGTCGTTTTGATGTCTTCACTATTATTCTACAATGTAGAAACCAGTCAAAACAAAGAGAGGCCCTTGAATGAGTAGGGGTGTCCAAACTTTTGACTGGTACTGTGCGTTCAGAACCCAAAGAGGATCTAGGTAGTGTAGTTCTGGGAAAAGAACAAGCCGGATCATGCGGCCATGCCCTGCCACGATAAGAGCAGTGTTCTGATACAGGCAGGCAGGCAGGCAGGGTAGTGTGTCACAGAGGCTGTGTACTGACACAACACAGGACAAGAGATAATAATTAAGGGCTCGCTCCCCAATCTGAAACCCAGCCTAATTTGGTTGACACCCTCCTAAAGAGACGTCACATGCACTAAGTTTAGCTCTCATTGTCAACGGAGGAATACGTTGGAAAGAGTGAAGACGGTGAAAGAAACCTTTGGTTATGTTTGGCAGTCATTCACTCCACTGAATGACTCTCCTGGGAGTCTGGCTGGGATAAGTGAGAGTCCAACCTCTGATATGATGTGAACTACAGTGCAGCATCATCTAATACAGGGATGGGCAACTGGTGGCCTACCCCGTGGGCTCGATATCAAACACCTGTCAGCAACGGGTGTGGCTGAAATAGACTAATCCACTAATTTGAAGGGGAGTCCTCATACTTTTGAGTGATATTATATTATATATATATATACACACACACACACATGCATACACACACTACCGTTCAAAAGTTTGGGGTCACTTTGCACCTTGTGTATTCTACTATTCTAACTCTCAACAAGTTGAGACCCCGACTGAGTTACCCCAAAAATAATATATATATTCACTACCGTTCAAAAGTTTGGGGTCACTTAGAAATGTCCTTGTTTTTGAAAGAAAAGCAATGATTTTTTTCTCCATTAAAATAACATCAAATTGATCAGAAATACAGTGTAGACATCGTTAATGTTGTAAATGACTGTTGTAGCTGGAAATGGCAGATTTTTTATGGAATATCTACGTAGGTGTACAGAGGCCCATTATCAGCAACCATCACTCCTGTGTTCCAATGGCACGTTGTGTTAGCTAATCCAAGTTTATCATTTTAAAAGGCTAATTGATCATTAGAAAACCCTTTTGCAATTATGTTAAGCACAACTGAAAACTATTGTGCTCATTAAAGAAGCAATAAAACTGGCCTTCTTTAGACTAGTTGAGTATCTGGAGTATCAGCATTTGTGGTTGGTTTCTGGCCATTTTGAGCCTGTAACAAATGCTGATGCTCCAGATACTCAACTCGTCTAAAGAAGGCCAGTTTTATTGCTTCTTTAAATCCGTTAGTCATTCTCACTCAGATGTATTAAAAACTGCAAACGTTTCTCTCCGTCCCATGACAAAATGTGTAGAATTGAAGTAAAGAACTCCAAAACTTATATTTCTCTCCGTTGTCAATGTTTAGCCCAAACGGCTGCATGTGTGGGTACGGATGTGGGTACGGAGACCTGTGAGCTACTGCGGCCCCTCATGATGGAGTTCGTATTTTTTGTGGCCCCAAACCCCATCAGTGATCTAATACATCTAATTTAGAGTGACCTTTCGGGAAGAGTTATCCCTAAGAGACATGGTTTCTCTCTCTGTGTGTGCTTGTGTGTTTATTTGTAGCTCACCGTTGTCCTCAGCAGTAGAGTCAACTATATTGTGATGGGGCGTGTCTATATGTCCTTTGAATAGCCATGACTTAATGTAGGATCAAAAGGAGGGATCCGACTGGGAGTCTGCACATGCCATTGTGTTATTAAACCCACTCTCACCGTATCTCCCCAGGATCCCAATCCACACACACAGCCAGGCTGACCCTCCATCCAGGACAAACACAAAAGGGAGGTTTAATCCTAGTGTGTTGGGTGCCCTCCCTGGAACTCACGCTCCCGAGAGGGCAGACTAAGTACCAGTGGTCCAATTCCTGCCAATTCAAACAAGCTCAGAGCTATAGTCTCATCAGCTGCGGGTCTCTGAAAGTTAGACCACCTGATATTTAGGCAAAGGTAATTTTGTCTTTGACAGACACTAAAACCATAAAACACACCATAAAAACCTGAAGCTTGCTATTATTGCTATTAGTATTTTCAGAGCAAACTGTAAAGCCTTTTTGTGAAGCATCCATCACATGACTACTACATCTGTTACTTAAAACAAAAAAAAATACAACCTGGGCTATTGTACTTAGCGAAGCTAATAATAAGAGACCTTACAGCATAATAAGTTTCTTGTTAGCTAGGCTAGAAAATCTCTCTTACATGGACTTTATGCTCAGGATATGATAGAAAACATGAGGAACACCTGCTCTTTCTATGACAGACTAACCAGGTGAATGCTATGGTCCCTTAATGATGTCACCTGTTACAATCAGTGTAGATGAAGGGGAGGAGGCAGGTTAAAGAAGGATTTATAAACCTTGAGTCTTTTGAGACATGGTATATGTATATGTGCCATTCAGAGTGTGAATGGGCAAGACAAAAGGTTTGAGTGCCTTTGAATGTGGTATGGTAGTAGGTGCTAAGAGCACCAGTTTGAGTGTGTCAAGAACTGCAACGCTGCTGGGTTTTTCACACGCAACAGTTTCCCTTGTGTATCAAGAATGGTTCACCACTCAAAGGACATTCAGGGGTGGTGCTCACTCTCTCTGGTCTGCCATCTCCTGAGAGAGAGCCTGGAGCGGAATGCTTTGAAAATGGACATTGGAAAACACTGGCAAAGGCTGTGGTCCATCTACCTACATCCAACTTTGATGTAATGTCCTTAAAACAAGTCCAAATGAGGCTCAGTAGTGTGTGTGGCCTCCACGTGCCTGTATGACCTCCCTACAACGCCTTGGCATGCTCCTGATGAGGTGGCGGATGGTCTCCTGAGGGATCTCCTCCCAGACCTGGACTAAAGCATCCGCCAACTCCTGGACATTCTGTGGTGCAACGTGGTGTTGGTGGATGGAGCGAGACATGATGTCCCAGATGTGCTCAATTGGATTCAGGTCTGGGGAACGGGCGGGCCAGTCCATAGCATCAATGCCTTCCTCTTGCAGGAACTGCTGACACACTTCAGCCACATGAGGTCTAGCATTGTCTTGCATTAGGAGGAACCCAGGGCCAACCACACCAACATATGGTCTCACAAGGGGTCTGAGGATCTCATCTCGGTACCTAATGGCAGTCAGGCTACCTCTGGCGAGCACATGGAGGGCTGTGCGGCCCCCCAAAGAAATGCCACCCCACACCATGACTGACCCACCGCCAAACCGGTCATGCTGAAGGATGTTTCAGGCAGCAGAACGTTCTCCACGGCGTCTCCAGACTATGTCACGTCTGTCAAATGTGCTCAGTGTGAACCTGCTTTCATCTGTGAAGAGCACAGGGCGCCAGTGGCGAATTTGCCAATCTTAATGTTCTCTGGCAAATGCCAAACGTCCTGCACGGTGTTGGGCTGTAAGCACAACCCCCACCTGTGGACGTCGGGCCCTCATACCACCCTCATGGAGTCTGTTTCTGATCGTTTGAGCAGACATGCACATTTTTGGCCTGCTGGAGGTCATTTTGCAGGGCTCTGGCAGTGCTCCTCCTGCTCCTCCTTGCACAAAGGCGGAGGTAGCGGTCCTGCTGCTGGGTTGTTGACCTCCTACAGCCTCCTCCACGTCTCCTGATGTACTGGCCTGTCTCCTGGTAGAGCCTCCATGCTCTGGACACTACGCTGACAGACACAACAAACCTTCTTGCCACAGCTCGCATTGATGTGCCATCCTGGATGAGCTACACTACCTGAGCCACTTGTGTGGGTTGTAGACTCCGTCTCATTCTACCACTAGAGTGAAAGCACCGCCAGCATTCAAAAGTGACCAAAACATCAGCCAGGAAGCATAGGAACTGAGAAGTGGTCTGTGGTCACCACCTGCAGAACCATTTCTTTATTGGGGGTGTCTTGCTAATTGACTATAATTTCCACCTGTTGTCTATTCCATTTGCACAACAGCACATACATAGGTTCAACTAGGCGAAGTGAACATCTGTGCTCGCAAACTCCATAAAGACCTTAGCTTGAAAAACAAAACAAACAAAAAAAGCGGCAATATTACACATGTTTGCCCCTCTTGAGCCACCGTAGCAACAACATAGAAATCTGTCATTCATTGAATTTAAGAATCCCGTCCATAGTTCCCACCGCTACTGTTGACCAAACACCAATGAAGGGTGCGTAGACGTCGGCTATCGAACTTCGACTTACCTCAAGAAACAAATACATCACAAAATGTCTTCATAATATATACACAAACTGTTTAGACTTGGAAGCATGTGACAGGCTTAAAGGTGCAAGCATATTAGGTTTGGTTTGCTCCTAGCAGAACTAGGCTAGGTAATGTGAATGTCTATGCCTTGCTTACTCCCTAAAGACCTTTGCTTGAAAATCTAGGAAGAAAAATTGCAAAATTACTGTTGTATGTCCTTATTGAGCCACCATAGCAACAACAGTCAGAAATGCATCCTTAATAGTCCAAATAAATCAAGAATCTGTAATTAATTAAACATTTTGCCAAGATCTTAGCCATTAAGATGTGTAGTATATCTTAAGTAAACAAAATGTTCATGAAAACTAATCTTTTACTGAATGCCAACAAACACTTCATTGAAGAATTCCGTGCCTATTTCCCATTCCTACTAGGAGTAGTAGACAACCGGAAAAAGAAACCTTGCCGAACACAAAAACGTAATAATAAACACAAACTGTTTCGACTGGGAAGCATGCGACATTAAGTCAACCCCGCCCACTAACTGACCACCACAAACACACAATTCGTCCTACACTGAAATTGCGTATTCAAAATAACTGGGAACTGGGAAATCTCCGACTTCAGTGTGTTCAAGACAACTGGGACACCAGGAAAAAAACGAGCTCCTACTGGGGAAAATTGTTTACAATGGTCATACAATTAAGATTTTTTTTTTGTTGGAAACTCGGGGATCTTGGGGATATTTAAACGTCTGAATTTCCGACCTAAAGATCACAGACATCGTGATTTGACCTCGTTATTTTCCGAGTTCCCGGTTGTCTTGAAAGCTCCAATTGTTAGAGACAACACTAACGCCATCCCGCACCTGACAGTGTCATTATGCAAACGAATTCCTTGATGAGATCCAGCATACCAGGCATAAATGAATGGAATTTTTTGATTGAATGGGGGTGTTGCGTTCAAGGTCCTCTATGCAAAACCGGTGCAAGTGCAGCTTTATAGCTGTTGTGACAAACAAACATGAGGTCCCGACCGTACAGTGAGCCTGTTGCATCCAATGGCGACCAACAAGGATTATTGTAAAGAACTACAATTGCTTTAAATTGCATTCAGTTCAGGGCTCACGGTAAGCGCTCTAAACAAGCTGACGGCTTTAACGTTACTACCTGCCGTTGTTTTTGCAGTTCTCCTTTCCGTCCAGTCTTGTGTTGCCGCTATGTTACTCGGGACAACATTATCTGATCCCCGGGACCCGTGGCTGTTGTTAACGGCGGATTTTCATTCAAGTGGGATTATTAAAGCGACAGTCGTCCTTTATCTATCTACAGGCCATCTCAGAGTTACATGTTGAAGCACCAAAACAGGAACGATATATATATATATAATTCCACACCTGTCAGCTGACTAGGCCTAAACTGCCAATCATAATAACACTGCAGATTCGCTGTATGCATGTTTTGGTGTCAATGTTGTCAAATGCACAGTAGGCTAGGCAGGTAGATTAAATAGCAGTTATTCACCTCATTTCAAGAGATATGACTGTCTGTTTGATGAAGATTACATGTCACAAATATGCTGAAAATGGCATATTTTGCTCCAGGTGAGACAATGAGAGAAGATAATGTCAGAATGTTTTCCTACATTCATTCTTAGCTGGTGTATAGGTCATGGACTGAAATACCAGCATAGCCCATATGTGTCAGTCACAGCAGGCCTGAGATCAGTGAGGGAAGGATGTGTCCAGGGGACTCCTTCATGTCATCTCCTCACCTGCCTCCCAGGCCCTGAGCTCTGAGCACACATACCCTCTCTGTGTGGGGAATCCAAATGGAAAAGGTTCTTCAAAGTTGTGAATTTATTTTTCCTACCTTATGGAGAGTGAGGGTGTAAATGCAGTGGTATGCTACATATACAGTACCAGTCACAAGTTTAGACACACCTACTCATTCAAGGGTTTTCCCATTATGTTTTACTCTTTTCTACATTGTAGAACAATTGTGAAGACATCAAAACTATGAAATAACACTTGGAATCATGTTGTAACCAAAAAAGTGTTAAACAAATCAAAATATATTTGAGATTCTTCAAAGTACACACCCTTTGCCTTGATGACAGCTTTGCACACTCTTGGCATTATCTCAACCAGCTTAATGAGGTAGTCACCTGGAATGCATTTCAATTAACAGGTGTGCCTTGTGGAATTTATTTCCTTCTTAATGCATTTGAGCTAATCAGTTGTGTTGCGATAAGGTCGGGATCGTTTACAGAAGATAGCCATTTGGTAAAATACCAAGTACGTATTATTGCAAGAACAGCTCAAACAAGTAAAGAGAAACAACAGTCCATCATTACTTTAAAACATGGTCACTCAATCTGACAAATTAAGAACTTTGAAAGTTTCTTCAAGTGTTGTCACAAAAACCATCAGGTGCTATTATGAAACTGGCTCTCATGAGGACCGCCACAGGAAAGAAGACCTAGAGGTACCTCTGCTGCAGAGGATAAGTTAATTAGAGTTAACTGCACCTTAGATTGCATCCCAAATAAATGCTTCACAGAGTTCAAGTAACAGACACATCTCAACATCAACTGTTCAGAGGAGACTGCGTGAATCACGCCTTCATGCCCGAATTGCTGCAAAGAAACCATTACTAAAGGACCTTTGGTCTGATCCAAATGTGAGATTTCTGGTTCCACCGGCCATGTCTTTGTGAGACACAGAGTAGGTGAACGAATGATCTCTGCATGTGTGGTTCCCACCATGAAGCATGGAGGAGGAGGTATGATGGTGTGGGGGTGCTTTGCTGGTGACACTGTCTGTGATTTATTTATGCACACTTAATCAGCATGGCTACCACAGCATTTGCAGCGATACACCATCTCATCTGTTTTGAACTTAGTGAGACTATCATTTGACAATGACCCAAAACACACCTCCAGGCTGTGTAAAGGCTATTTGACCAAGAAGGAGAGTGATGGAGTGCTGTGTCAGATAACCTGGCCTCCACAATCATTTGACCTCAACCCAGTTGAGATGGTTTGAGATGAGTTGGACCACAGAGTGAGGAAAAAGCAGCCAACAAGTGCTCAGCATATGTTGGAAAAGCCTTCCAGGAGAAGTCGGTTAGAGAATACCAAGAGTGTGCAAAGCTGTCATCAATACAAAGGGTGGCTACTTTGAATAATCTAAAATATAGTTTGATTTGTTTAACACTTTTTTTGGTTACTACCATATTCTACAATGGTAGAAAAAAGTAAAAATAAAGAATATCCCTTGAATGAGTAGGTGTGTCCAAACTTCACTGGTACTGTATAATCACAGTAGCGGTACACCAGTGCAAAAATATCCCAAGTGCTAGTACAATTATATAATCCCCATCACATGATGCATGTTTACCTGGCATTTTAGCCTCTGTCCCTTTCATGTGGACCTTTTTTGGGGTTTGCATGACCAGCCCCAGAGCTCTGTAAAATGTCCAAATAGACCCTGAAGTTTTTAAAACCTCAAGTCAGTGTGATAATGTGATAATCACAATTTTATAAGTGCCCTTGGATGAGAAATGGGGCTAGCTGGCTTACAACAACAGCGGCAATTTATGGAGCAGAAAGAGTCATTTCACACACTATATTTATCCATCTTTCTGATTCCATTGCTGTCATTAAACTGTAAATAACAGACCAAAGGGTGACTTTGGTGTGGCACAGATAAATATATAATTTAGGCTGTCTGGAGGACATACTGTGACTTTTCAAAACACCTAAAAAAGCATAAATTGTGTATGAAATAGCAAAAGGCCTCTCAGACAGGAAAACAACATTTGTTTCTCAGAACAACCTGTCTGTCCGGTGAATAACAGCCTCTATATGAGTTGTTTATTTCCTGTCATCAAAGATAGTGCACAGAGATTTCACCTGAAATTGCAAAACCATTATGATGAAACACAAAGGTAGTGTACAGAGAATGTGTAGTTTGTCAGTTGAGGCATGCACTTCAAGACCTTTGGACACTGTATAATCTTCTTGTTGATCATTCTTCATGTGTAGTAGTTGGAGCTATATCCTAGAGTAGCTGTCGTTCTCTTGTTCTTCTAGGCCTATGGGCACAAGCACTTATTACTGAGCATGCCACATGAATGTGGGAATGATTACTTTTATATAAAAGAACATCCCATTGCAGACGGATTTACATATATTATTTGTCAAGTGGTGTGTTCAATTATGGGCCATCCCATTCTTGCATATAAATGGACAGTTGATTGACAGGTTCAGCCCTTACGCAATCTCTATATTTAAAAAAAATATGTTGTTTTACATTTCACCTTTATTTAACTAGGCAAGTCAGTTAAGAACAAATTCTAATTTACAATGACGGCCTACCTCGGCGACGCTGGGCCAATTGTGCGCCGCCCTATGGGACCTCCCAATCATGGACTGTTGTGATACAGCCTGGAATCAAACCAGGGTCTGTAAAGACGCCTCTTGCACTGAGATGCAGTTCCTTAGACTTCCCATCCCATGTTCTGTAATGTGTGAATCCATTATCTGGGACATGACTAGGGTTGCAGTAAGCAAGCAATACCAAATCCCCAATGGAGCAGACATGTTGAAATACATTCTTTTTGCGTATTCAGTAGAGTTAGATGTACAGAATAGCATGTTACAGACTCACCATTGCAGGTCTGATGAAATGAGTGGTTTGTATAAACTGGTCTGTCCAGATAGCCTTAAAGTCAATATGGATGAGAACTCATGACTGCATGTCGAATGTTTGCATAACGTCTTCATAGTTGGATCCAGCTATGCTTATATATTTTATAAATGTTGTCGGTGAAAACTGCTGTTGGTAAAACAGCTTCCATTATTTGCCAGGAGATGGTATCTGACGTCAACACGCTCTTTCTTACTCACATGTTCAATTAGAAACATGAGAAGGTTTAGGATGCCAATGTCAAGTGCAATGGAAACTAATTGTATCATACGCATGTATGGAGCCCATGAGGTCATACATTCTTTTCAAACACATAGAAGTTGAAAAAAACCTTGTTGTTGTCATCAAAAATAAGTGACAGGAAGTCTCAGGAGGGAATACTGTAAAAATAACCTGCATAACTCTCTCTTTGAAGCCTACTAAAGTGGCCTACAAGTACATTATGACTCTAAGTATTGATGCTATAGGTGTTTTGCAGTTCAACCTCCTACCAGAGGAGGTCGGATCAATTCTGCTAGTGGCCAATGGCCATATACTTTGGGCTCTGGCGGTATCTAATGAGAACAAAGTGGATAACAAAGCATCCATAATTCTTCATTCCTAAATTCACTTTCTGACTACTGGGGCCATAAATCTGCTGTTTCACAAGGTCCACCCACCAGGGATTGCCCCTTACCTGGCTCAGGAGATCAGAGGTTTTAAAGGAAGGTGTGCGTGCGTGAGTGTGCGCGTCAGTATGCGCGTGTTTGTTCAAATGGCAGCCTCCTGAGAACAGCGTTCCATGCCGGAACCCCAGGGAGAGAAATCAATGAGGTAATGATGGCTGACAGGGAGCATGGCTGCTGTAGGAGTGCCAGGAGAATAGTTAGAAAGAGACTGCAGAAACCTCTAATGGTGAATAAATTACAACAACCATATACTGTACTGTGTTAGTAGACTAAGTGTAGAGTAGATTACTATTTTACAGTTGCAATCATAGTAATTATGATGTCGACGTGGACCTAAGCTGTCTCACATTTTGGATCTTTTATTATCTTTTATTTGCCTCTTGTTTGGACAATTCTTTAAAAATACTGAAGCATCACAAGGTAGAGGATACATTGAGTAATATATATATTTATTTACAAAAATAAATAACAATAACACTGATTGGACATACTTTAAGTAACAAATCTACAGTAAATCCTTTTTCATATTTCCAAACATATAGTCCTTTTCTGTACGATAGATGTCTCTCAATTATACAAATACACATAAACAAATTAATTAAACACCTGTATTTAAGTTAAACACTATTATACTACAGAACAACAAAATTAGATTACAACTTAGCATTTGATAAGACTGAATAACATTTATTTTGAAAACATTCGGCAAATGAATCCATTTTAGGAATACTTTCTCCTCTGAGAGTGGAGGGGGGGAATAACGTTCTCTTTCATTGTTAGAAATGCTTTTGAATCAACCTTTCAATCTCAGTCCATCTGAAATGACGCGGAGCTCTCAAATCTCTCGCCAAGAGACATTGGGAACACTATTTACATGTCACTGTGCGGCTCAATCATATATAATCACGGGCATGGTGACACGGGCACAATCGTCCCCTATGCACTTGTGTAGTTGGAGAGGATTTGACACATGGTAATCAATCTGGTAATAGCACCACCTTGCCCTCTGATAGGCTAGGTGGAAGTTTCACCATACCAAATCCTCTCAGATCTCCACAAGTGCATAGGGCTTAGGTTTTATGGGACGATTTTGGGTTGGCCCACAGTTTCCCTTTCCCAAAACATTATATGGATGACACTACCCACTGAGTTGCCAGTGAGATATAATAACCAAGCATGATCTGACAAACAGGCCGTCTTCATGATTGAGTGCCAATGCAATTGCCAAGCGGCAATTTATGGTCAATTTACTCTGATGTATCAGTCAACAGGAAGTGTGTTTTCCACTTCCTAGGGACAAGGCTCAGTGAGACACGTCCTGTACCGCAATGAGAAAGCTTTGTAAAAGTGTAGTTGGTCTACTCATACAGGCAGATAAATTGCAAACACTGGGGTGAGGTTATTTTATGTTCGTATTCTAACTTTCCAAATTACAAAACAACTTGTTGCACTTGACTCAATATTTTATGTTTCTGATCTTCAGACCTATTCTAGAGTATGATGCAGTCTTTCATACCCTATAATATCATTTTAGTCACATATATCATAGTGATGCTCTGTATTGAAACTCACTATAGACCCAATTTAGGGAAGGCTATATAACAGCTGAGGTACAATCAACAATAATGTTCCTTTTTGCCACCCATACAAACACAGGGAACATTGAATTCACATTCTACAACACTCCTCATAGAACTGTACTGTACAATGCACTTTACAGTTACTTCCAAAAGCTTGAATCACGAAATAAAAGCAGTACAACACAAATATACAGAAGCGAATAAGAACTGTTAAAAAAAAACTTAAATATACAGTATGTACTTTACAAAAAAATTGCTTCTGCAGATCATAACATTATAGGATGATTTAGAAGTTTGATTTTACAAGAGTGGAGTTATAATTAACCCTGATGCCGTTAGAGCATTAAGCTCCACAATGAATCTGCTGATACTGATTCTCTTACAAGCAGAAAGACCCCCATTGGACATACAAATAATACTTATGGTTATCTTGGTGTGGAAATATTTTTAGTATATTAAGCAGTGGTGTAAAGTACTTTACCATATTTTATTTTTTGACAACTTTTACTTCACTACATTCCTAAGGAAAATAATGTACTTTTTACTCCATACATTTTCCCCGACACCCAAAAGTTACATTTTGAATGTTTAGCAGGGAAATGGTACAACACACTTATCAAGAGAACATCCCTGGTCATCCCTATTACCTGATCTGGCGGATTCACTAAACACAAATGCTTTGTTTGTAAATTAAGTCTGAGTGTTGGAGTGTCCCCCTGGCTGTAAATTAGAAAATATGGTTTGCTTAATATAAGGAATTTGAAATGATTTATACTTTTACTTTTGATACTTAAGTACATTTTATTAATTACATTTAATTTTGATACTTAAATATATTTAAAACCGAATACCTTTAGACTTTTACTCAAGTAGTATTTTACTGGGTGACTTTCACTTTTACTTCAATAATTTTCTATGAAAGTAATTTTCTAGTCCATGAATACATGCCACTGGAAACTGATGAAACTCACCTCAGGAGGTTGTAGAAATGTGGCTTGTCACCGAAAACCCTCTAACTTTTACAGGTGCACAATTGAGAGAATTCTGTCAGGCTGTATCACCGCCTGGTATGGCAACTGCACCGCCCAAAACCGCAGGGCTCTCCAGAGGGTGGTGCGGTCTGCATAAAGCATCACCGGGGGCAAACTACCTGCCCTCCAGAACACCTACAACACCCGATGTCACAGGAAGGCAAAAAAGATCATCAAGGACAATAACCACCCGAGCCACTGCCTGTTCACCCAGCTTCCATCCAGAAGGCGAGGTCAGTACATGTGCATCAAAGCTGGGACCAAGAGATTGAAAAACAGCTTATATTTCAAGGCCATCAGATTGTTAAACAGCCATCACTAGCAAAGAGAGGCGGCTGCCTACTTAGACTTGATATCATTGGCCACTTTAATAAGTGGAACACTAGTCACTTTAATAACTCCACTTTAAGAATGTTTACTTATCTCGCATTACTCATCTCATGTGTATATACTGTATCCTACACTATCTATTGCATCTTAGCCGCTCTCACTGCTCATCCATATACATTTACAGTGGGGAGAACAAGTATTTGATAAACTCCCGATTTTGCAGGTTTTCCTACTTACAAAGCATGTAGAGGTCTGTAATTTTTATCATAAGTACACTTCAACTGTGAGAGACGGAAAATCCTGCAGCGCACACAAGGTCCCCTGCTCAAGCCAGCGCATGTCCAGGCCCATCTGAGGTTTGCCAATGACCATCTGGATGATCCAGAGGAGGAATGGGAGAAGGTCATGTGGTCTGATGAGACAAAAATAGAGATTTTTGGTCTAAACTCCACTCGCCGTGTTTGGAGGAAGAAGAAGGATGAGTACAACCCCAAGAACACCATCCCAACCGTGAAGCATGGAGGTGGAAACATCATTCTTTGGGGATTTCTGCAAAGGGGACAGGACGACTGCACCGTTTTGAGGGGAGGATGGATGGGGCCATGTATCGCGAGATCTTGGCCAACAACCTCCTTCCCTCAGTAAGAGCATTGAAGATGGGTCGTGGCTGGGTATTCCAGCATGACAACGACCTGAAACACACAGCCAGGGCAACTAAGGAGTGGCTCCGTAAGAAGCACCTCAAGGTCCTGGAGTGGCCTAGGCCAGTCTCCAGAACTGAACCCAATAGAAAATCTTTGAAGGGAGCTTAAAGTCCGTATTGCCCAGCGACAGCCCCGAAACCTGAAGGATCTGGAGAAGGTCTGTATGGAGGAGTGGGCCAACATTTCTGCTGCAGTGTGTGTAAACCTGGTCAAGAACTACAGAAAACATATCATCTCTGTAATTGCAAACAAAGGTTTCTGTACCAAATATTAAGTTCTGCTTTTCTGATGTATCAAATACTTATGTCCTGCAATAAAATGCAAATTAATTACTTAAAAATCATACAATGTGATTTCTGGATTTTTGTTTTAGATTCTGTCTCTCACAGTTGAAGTGTACCTATGATAAAAATTACAGACCTCTACATGCTTTGTAAGTAGGAAACACTGCCGATTTTGCAGGTTATCAAATACTTGTTCTCCCCACTGTATATATTCTCATCCCATTCCTTTGCTAGATTGTGTGTATTAGGTTTGGTTGTGGAATTGTTGATATTACCTGTTAGATACTGCTGCACTGTCAGATCTAGAAGCATAAGCATTTCACTACACTCTTAATAACATCTGCTAACCATGTGTATGTGACCAATAAAATTTGATTTGATGCTGGAATTCAAATCTGCCATAGACCATGTTTACACATTGTCTTTGTTTACCAACTAAGCTACTGCCTATGGACCAACCACTAATTATTTGGTAAACTGGATGCATCTAGAATAGCTTAAACCATTCTGTGATTTTTTTAAAGAAAGAAAATGGGGCTGATTCGATCCAGGTTCAAATGTAAAGTTAATTTCCGATTGAGCCGAACGCGGGAACGTTGCCTTTAAATTTCAATCGCGCCATAACGTGAATCTTCTGCAATACGGATTGAATCTATACTGCATAAATACAGCAACAGAATACTGTATTACAATGCAGGTTCTATCAAATTCAGCGTCTTACACATTCTAATGGCCAATTACATTTAAGTCTCTCTTTCTCAAGGCCCACGGCTGTGTGACGGAATCTGAATTGACTACAACCTGGATCCACAATAAGGACAATATCCTAAAAAGCCTGATATTTCTCCCAGCGAAGATGCTCTACATGACCAAAAGTATGTGGACCCCTGCTCGTTGAACATCTCATTCCAAAATCATGGGCATTAGTATGTAGTTGGTCCTCCTTTGTTGCTATAACAGCCTCCTCTCTTCTGGGAAGGCTTTCCGCTAGATGTTGGAACATTGCTGCGGGGACTTGCTTCCATTCAGCCACAAGCATTAGTGAGGTCAGGCACTGATGTTGGGCGATTAGGCCTGGCTCGCAGTCGGCGTTCCAATTCATCCCAAAGGTGTTTGATGGGGTTGAGGTCAGTGTTCTTCCACACAAATCTTGACAAACCATTTCTGTATGGACCTCGCTTTGTACACAGGGGCATTGTCATGCTGAAACAAGAAGGGCCTTCTTTACACCACTCTTTACACCACAGCTTTACACCCCTCCAGCCGACGCTTGGCATTGAGCATGGTGATCTTAGGCTTTTGTGCTCCTGCTCTGCCATGGAAACCCATTTCATGAATCTCCCAACAGTTCTTGTTCTGACGTTGCTTCCAGAGGCAGTTTGTAAGGCCATTCTAGTGCTAATGTTTGCCTATGGAATTGCATGGCTGTGTCCTTGATTTTATACGCCTGTCAGCAATGGGTGTGGCTGAAATAGCCGAATCCATTAATTTGAAGGGGTGTCCACATACTTTTGTATATATAGTGTAGATCACTCAGATGGCCATCTCCAGCTCAGATCAGTGCTGCCTGTTTCAGTCACAAATGCATTACTACACACAACAGTTCTATATCATCTGTTTCAGCCATCTTCCTCTTGCAGCTCTAAGAGGAGGGGACCTGAGCTAGGGGAAATGTTTGAAAGGGATTTGAAATGGCTGGGCTTCTTGTATGATTGTAGCTCACTCAGATGACCTGGTGAAAGTTTAGCAGACAACACAACCTATCCCATTTGCTTACAGTAGATACCAAACTGCAATTCTGTACTTTGTCACCTTGCACATTAACAAAGCAACAAAACAAAAACGTTTTAATAAAGAACATATTCACATGGGGGTTAACTTGACTTTTAGAAAAGTTGCATGTTGAGTACAGACCCTGGCATTTACTATAAATAATCAAGTGCTGTACATAAAAACTGGGTGGTTGTGATCAGATGAGTGGTGTAGAGCCATCACTGTTAGAGGGAAGTGTTGACCCCTGCTGGACACTCCCGTGGCCCCTTGGTTACAGATCCTACATCTACACTGCCACTGGCTGGCCTACTACTGGAACCATGAGAACTGGCCTTAAGGACAGGTAAGAAGGGGCTGGTCTCAGAGGTGATGACGATGCTGGGAATCCGGCCAATCATTCCTCTAGTTATGGTGCCTTCTGGCGAATCACCTGCCTATCGATGTCAAACAGAAGGTGAGATGAGAAACAGCGAACATAAAATGCTAAATGATTGACTTTCACACCCAATTGTCTAGCTATGCAGCATTGCAATTTAAGACAAAGATTGGATTTATGGTTTGACATTATTTTCACTAAAAGACAGTCCTTGAAGGATACAAGACTATCTAGACCTGGGATGGTTAACTTTAATGGCGGTGGGGGCCACAAAGAAATTGGGGGTCTGCGGTGGCTTGTGGGTCTGCATACCCACATCAATATCCACATGTCGTCAGAACCAGCGGCCCTAAGCAAAATTTGGTTTGGATTTATTAACTACAATCAGGTAAGATGTGTTTTTAATTGTGGTGCCGCTCTGCACACACCGACATGTTAGCCAGCTAGCTAACGTAAGCTATGGTCCAACTCTAAGCCAACTCTCGTAAATCCATAGATTTCAGAGGTTTAAAAACGGAATGATATAAACCAGATCTTTTTTGGAGTTGAACCGGTCCAGAACTTTATTTTGCTCGTCAGAACAGTGGAACAAAAAAAAATGTATGGCTCTGTTCAGAACAAAACGATTGGGAAATTATTTTGGTTCCAACCCCTGGCAGGGCGCTAGACTAATTTACCAATCTAAAACATTTTAGCTGTCATGGGCCAATTGAGTGACTGTCAGTGACTGACATAACAAGAGAAAAACTGCTGATACACAACCAGATCTTGTGTATTTTACTATACAGTAAGTTGAGACCAGACTGAGTAACCCCCAAAAATAATATATATATATATTTGTCTTTGGAAATTGATCTGCGGGCGTACAAAAGGGGGTTGCCCATCCCTGAACTAGACCATTAGATTTATTTTCCTTTGTCTTTACAGATCAGTGTCAATATAATCAGCCACTGCCGTTCCTACCCTGACATTATCAGCACTGACTACAAATGAAAGGGAAAGTGGCAATATTTCTCCCCCGTTGGCTTAGCCTGCCACCAGGCATGTCGCAGGACAGTTAATTGTGTCTCTCATTCATAAACCTGGTTAGTCCGCTGCGACATTTATTAAGATTAAACTGCAGTGATTTATCAAGGCCACTTGTTCTGTGCCATCTGCATGCCTGCTGTCTGCTCATGGCCAATCCTTGTCAGACTGCACAGGAACGCATTCACATCAGTCATATTTGGCTAAGGCAGAGACTATAGAGAACGGTTCCCCGAATTTGGCCCGCGGGTGATTTATTATTTTATTTTTTTATTGTTGGACATAAAGTACTTTTAAAAGCAGCAACTCAGCTCCAAATGATTTTCATTTTGAAAATCTGTTCCAAAGTATTTCCACGCATGAACGAGAGATATATGTGATTGTTTACAATTGTAAGCAAGGTTTGACATTGTTACGTTTTAGTCATATATTATATCTGGGCTTCTTGAAGTCTACAAATTATTTGTAATTATGTTCCGGGCCCCTGACCATCCACTCAAGAAAAAATCTGCCTGCGGCTGAATCTAGTTGATGATCCCTGCTATAGTGCCTTCTCTATATGGGAAACTGGGATCCATATTACGTAGATGGGATCAACAGGGTAGAAAACAGGGGGAAACATGTTGTGTTATATTTCAGAGAGAATATTAAATAGGGCACCAGTGCTGCTTTGTTTTTTTATTGGAGGTAGGTAATGGCAAGCCACACTAGACGATACAGCCACGAGGAATTAACTGACACTAATTATGGGTACTTACACTTGGAGGGAAGCCGTGGTCACTGTGGCCCACGCCTGTCATGGAGATGTTGTCCATGGCATTAGAGCTCTGGAAGATACAAAATACATGACGTAGAGGTTGGTTCCTGCTATTATAATAAGTGACAACTCTGAGTCATTTCAATGTAAAACTCAATTAAATTCCAGTCACACAAAACACATTTGTTGGGTCACATGTAAGTAAAGACGTACAAATAATTGTAGGGATTGGTCACTCCTTATATTAAGAGGAGACACAACAATTGAGGATCTTAAATTTTCACCTGAAATTACATACTCAAATCTAACTGCCTGTAGCTCAGGCCCTGAAGCAAGGATATGCATATTCTTGGTACCATTTGAAAGGAAACACTTTGAAGTTTGTGGAAATGTGAAAGGAATGTAGGAGAATATAACACAATAGATCTGGTAAAAGATCTTTGAAATGCAAGAGAAAGATCATAATGTATTATTACAGCCCAGTTGCAATATACATTTTGACCACAAGATGGCAGCAGTGTCTGTGCAAAGTTTTAGACTGATCCAATGAAACATTGCATTTCGGTTCAAAATGTTGTATCAAGACTGCCCAAATATGCCTAATTTGTTTATTAATAACTTTTTATGTTAAAAATTGTGCACTCTCCTCAAACAATAGCATGGTATTCGTTCACTATAATAGCTACACTAAATTGGACAGTAAATTTAGATTAACAAGAATTTAAGCTTTCTGCCAATATCAGATATGTCTATGTCCTGGGAAATGTTCTTCTTACTTACAACCTCATGCTAATCGCATTTGCCTACTTTAGCTCAACTGTCCCGTGGAAGGGACACCAAACCGAAGAACATTTTATTTAAGCCTTCATAAAATATTTGATCTTGAATGGGCGAATATTGACATCAACAATCAGGCTTGAAAAGTCAGTGTTACAGTCCATAGTGAGGTTACACACACCTTGCACAGTCTTCACATTTTCCTGGCTTAAAAAGTAATATAAAATAAATAGATTTAAATCTGATTTTTTTCCCTACAGACCTATACAACCTACTCCACATTTTCAGATAAAATTTTAATTATAGACGATTTTCCAAATTATAAAAAAATGAAGATGTCTTCACACCCCAGAGTTAATACTTGGTGGAAGCATTTTTGGCAGCCATTACAGCTGTGAGTCATTTTGAGTAATATTCTACAAACTTGGCACAACTTTTACGGCAACAAATACTGACTGTATCCATTGTTTTGTCAAAATTAATCATGCTCAGTAAATTTGGTTTGGAATCGTTGATGGACAGCTGTCTGATTTTCAAGCAATTCTACAGTGCATTAAGAAAGTATTCAGACCCATTGACTTTTTCCACATTTTGTTTACGTTACAGCCTTATACTAAAATGGATTACATTTTTATTTATTTCACCTTTATTTAACCAGGTAGGCAAGTTGAGAACAAGTTCCCATTTACAATTGCGACCTGACCTGATAAAGCAAAGCCGTTTGACACATACAACAACAGAGTTACACATGGAATAAAACAAACATACAGTCAATAATACAGTAGAAAAATAAGTCTATATACGATGTGAGCAAATGAGGTGAGATAAGGGAGGTAAAGGCAAAAAAGGCCATGGTGGCGAAGAAAATACAATATAGCAAGTAAAACACTGGAATGGTAGATCTGCAGTGGAAGAATGTGCAAAGTAGAGATAGAAATAATGGGGTGCACAGGAACAAAATAAATAAATAAATACAGTAGGGGGAGAGGTAGTTGTTTGGGCTAAATTATAGATGGGCTATGTACAGGTGCAGTAATCTGTGAGCTGCTCTGACAGCTGGTGCTTAAAGCTAGCGAGGGAGATAAGTGTTTCCAGTTTCAGAGATTTTTTTAGTTCGTTCCAGTCATTGGCAGCAGAGAACTGGAAGGAGAGGCGGCCAAAGGAAGAATTGGTTTTGGGGGTGACCAGAGAGATATACCTGCTGGAGCATGTGCTACAGGTGGGTGCTGCTATGGTGACCAGCGAGCTGAGATAAGGGGGGACTTTACCTAGCAGGGTCTTGTAGATGACCTGGAGCCAGTGGGTTTGGTGACGAGTATGAAGCGAGGGCAAGCCAACGAGAGCGTACATGGTCGCAGTGGTGGGTAGTATATGGGGCTTTGATGACAAAACGGATGGCACTGTGATAGACTGCATCCAATTTATTGAGTAGGGTATTAGAGGCTATTTTGTAAATGACATCGTCGAGGATCGGTAGGATGGTCAGTTTTACAAAGGTATGTTTGGCAGCATGAGTGAAGGTTGCTTTGTTGCGAAATAGGAAGCCAATTCTAGATTTAACTTTGGATTGGAGATGTTTGATGTGAGTCTGGAAGGAGAGTCTAACAGTCTAACCAGACACCTATTCTAAGTCAGAATCGTCCAGAGTAGTGATGTTGGATGGGCGGGCAGGTGCAGGCAGCGATCGGTTGAAGAGCATGTATTTAGTTTTACTTGTATTTAAGAGCAATTGGAGGCCACTGAAGGAGAGTTGTATGGCATTGAAGCTCGTCTGGAGGGTTGTTAACACAGTTTCCAAAGAAGGGCCAGAAGTATACAGAATGGTGTCGTCTGTGTAGAGGTGGATCAGAGTCTCACCAGCAGCAAGAGCGACATCATTGATGTATACAGAGAAGAGAGTCGGTCCAAGAATTGAACCCTGAGGCACCCCCATAGAGATTGCTAGAGGCCCGGACAACAGGCCCTCCGATTTGACACACTGAACTCTATCAGAGAAGTAGTTGGTGAACCAGACGAGGCAATCATTTGAGAAACCAAGGCTATTGAGTCTGCCGATGAGAATGTGGTGATTGACAGAGTCGAAAGCCTTGACCAGATCAGTGAATACGGCTGCACAGTATTGTTTCTTATCACTTTGTACAAAACTGGAGATAGTTTTTCGGAAAGGATAGTTGATGACCATCAACCGTGGTTAGCTGAATATTAACGTTAGCCAGTAAACTGGCTAGCTTCTGCTTAGCTTCTGCTTAGCTTCTGGCTAGCTTCTGGCTAGCTTCTGGTTAGCTTCTGGCTAGCTTCTGGCTAGCTTCTGGCTAGCTTCTATTTTGGATTTCAGATTTGTGGTAAATAATACTTTTTTTAAAAATTGGTGAGGTGGGTTGAAGGAGAGTGTTTTGAAGTTGAGTTTTTGGAAAAGAAAATACATAAAAGATATGCGAAGAAAGATGTAAATATATATACGGGACACGACAAGACGAGGACAAAGGACGTCTGACTGCTATGCCATCTTGAAGAATAGATAAATCAATATAAATAAATAAAAAATAATGAAAAATACATAAAAAAAATTCTTCATCAATCTATACACAATACCCCATAACATCAATGCGAAAACAGGTTTTTAGAAATTCTTCAAAATGTATTAAAAATAAAAAACAGATAGCTTATTTACATATGTATTCAGACCCTTGCTATGAGACTCAAAATTTAGCTTAGGTGCATCCTGTTCCCTTGATCATCCTTAAGATGTTTCTACAACTGGATTGGAATCCACCTGTGGTAAATTCAATTGATTGGACATGATTTGGAAAGGCACACACCTGTCTATATAAGGTCCCACAGTTGACAGTGCATGTCAGAGCTAAAACCAAGCCATGAGGTTGAATGAATTGTCCATAGAGCTCAGAGACAGGATTGGGTCAAGGCACAGTTCTGGGGAAAGGTACCAAAACATTTCTGCAGCATTGAAGGTCCCCAAAAACACAGTGGCCTCCATTCTGAAATGTAAGAAGTTTGGAACCACCAAGACTCTTCCTAGAGCTGGCCGCCCGGCCAAACTGAGCAATCGGGGGAGAAGGACCTTGTCAGGGAGGTGACCAAGAACACGATGGTCACTCTGACAGAGCTCCAGAGTTCCTCTGTGGAGTTGGGAGAACCTTCCAGAAGGACAACCATCTCTGCAGCCCTCCACCAATCAGGCCTTCATGGTAGAGTGGCCAGACGGAAGCCACTCCTCAGTAAAAGGCACATGACAGCTCGCTTGGAGTTTGCCAAAAGGCACCTAAAGGACTCAATATTCTCTGGTCTGATGAAACCAATATTGAACTCTTAGGCCTGAATGCCTAGAGTCACATCTGGAGGAAACCTGGCACCATTTCTACAGTAAAGCATTGTTGTGGCAGCATCATGCTGTTGGAATGTTTTTCAGCGGCAGGGACCGGGAGACTAGTCAGGATCGAGGGAGAGATGAACGGAGCAAAGTACAGAGAGATCCTTGATGAAAAACTGCTCCAGAGCACCCAGGACCTCAGACTGGGGCGAAGGTTCACCTTTCAACAGGACAACGACCCTAAGCACACAGCCAAGACAACGCAGGAGTGGCTTCGGGACAAGTCTCTGAACGTCCTTGAGTGGCCTAGCCAGAGACGGACATGAACCTGATCGAACATCTCTGGAGAGACATGAAAATAACTGTGCAGCGATGCTCCCAATCCAACCCAACAGATCTTGAGAGAATCTGCAGAGACGAATGGGAGAAACTTCTCAAGGAGAGGTGTGCCAAGCTTGTAGCGTCATACCCAAGAAGACTTGAGGCTGTAAACGCTGCTAAAGGTGGTTCAACAAATTACTGAGTAAAGGGTCTGAATAGTTATGTAAATGAGATATTTAATTGTTAATACATTTGCAAAAGTTTAAAATAATCTGTTTTTGTTTTGTCATTATGGAGTATTGTGTGTAGATTGATGAGGAATAACAACAATTTAATCAATTTTTTAATAAGGCTGTAGCGTAACAAAATGTTAAAAAATTATGTTTTTTATTTTTTATTATTGTCTAGCCAAATCAATTGTAGGCAGATCTTTGGATCTGAGCTTCTGTTGTCTTTCTATGAGGTTATTTTTTATTCATATTGACCCTGACCTCTGACCTGACCCTAGACGGCGTTACTGCCTTCTTGCTTGGTACACCCATTGGAAGATGTTTCCATTATGATTTTTTTTATATAAAAAAACTTGTGTTAATATAATTATTTGTATGTGGCTGTCAGTGCCATATCATTTTATACTTGTATCAGCGAAGAACAATACATAATACCAAGGTAAGTCCAAAGGTAAAAAGCAGTAACTGAGGTTAGTGATGGCAGCTGCTGCCTTTTTCCTTGATTTCACTGTAACTTTTTGCTGTTACTGCAAAATATATAATACAGAACATGGACACAATGCAATTGGGATCAAGAAGAAGGTAAGGATATGTTGTAGGACAGCTGCATTTGAAGTGTGAATTTAACCTACATAGCAGTCAATACAAACTGACATCTATTAGCATAACAATGGCATTCAAATGGGACAACAAAGTGTCTTTTAGTTGGTTTTGGGTCATTTCATGGGTATTCCGGGACAGGGTATGTAGTGCCTTTGCATAGCCTAACTGGACTCCGGCATGAAACCTGATTTTGTTGTTTATTTTCAGAAATTCTGAAGTATCTGGATGGTCAGTGGAGGATGTCTGCCAGTGGCTTCAGCAAAATCAGTTGGAGGACTACATCTCTCCTTTCCAAGGTTTTACATTTAAATAAAACAATCAATTGCATGCTAGGTCCAACCAAAACTTCACTTCTGCTTTTAACCCAACTACCATGTAGCTCTTGTTGTGGGGGTGTTATAACTGCTATGGTCAAAGACCAAATGACAGATTTTTTCACCTTGTCGGCTGGACAATTGGAATGCTTTAAATGCTAAGCTACCTATCAGTCAAAACCAGTCAAAATGCCTGCTAACTGCCCAATATTGCAACAAGCATTTTTTGAGGAATCATAAAACGGATTCGCCACATTGGTCTGTATCAAGGGTTCCTGTTAACATGTGGACTTGGAGGTTACATGTTTTCATGCAAATGCTTTGCTTCATATAGGACACATATATACAAAAAACACAATCATTTGCTGACAAGTAGGCCTAATGGTTCTGTAATCCCTGTGCCTGACTACATTAAGGAAAATGTGAATGATGACGACTGATCTCGCGCGGGCGCCTGCAACTAATGTTGTTGAGTCCATGGACTTCAAAACTGAAGACCTAGAGGCCTTATGAGAAACCTCTGCATGTTTATGATGAAGATCAGAGAGAAGCATTGTGTGACTGTGCAGAGCAGTATAGTGGAGGATCATAATATTTGTTAAACTAGGAAAGTCAGTTAAGAACAAATTCTTATTTACAATGACGGCCTACATCGGCCAAACCCTCCCCTAACCTGGATGACGCTGGGCCAATTGTGCGCCGCTCTATGGGACTTCCAATCACATCCGGATGTGATATAGCCTGGATTCGAACCAGGGACTGTAGTGACACCTCTTGCACTGAGATGCAGTGCCTTAGACCGCTGCGTCACTCGTTGTTACCTACCTTTACCACCTGGGGGCGGCCCGTCAGGAAGTCCAGGATCCAGTTGCAGGGTCCTTAGCTTAGTGATTTGAGGGCTCTATGGTGTTGAACGCTGAGCTGTAGTTAATGAATAGCATTCTCACATAGGTGTTTATTTTGTCCAGGTGGGAATGGGCAGTGTGGAGTGCAATGGAGATTGCATCATCTGTGGATCTGTTGGGGCGGTATGCAAATTGGAGTGGGTCTTCACTGAAAATGTCAGTGAAGACACTTGCCAGTTGGTCAGCGCATGCTCGGAATACACCTCCCGGTAATCCGTCTGGCCCTGCGGCTTTTGCACAGCAACCAAGGACGAGAGCTCACCATGCGCGACTCAACAAATTACAGCTACCACCTGCAGGCAGTCCAAGAAAACCCAGAAAATGCCAGAGTCTATGGTGTTAGAAGTCCGTGCTACGTCTCTGAGATGACATATCTTTACCCTTTATGTATTTATTCCCCTCGATGTGATGCATGAGATCCTTGAGGGCATCATGCCTGGATGGTGTTACACGAGCTTGTGAAGACGAAACAAATCACCGTGGCTCCGCTAAATGACGAGATTGATGACTTCCCGAATGGCAACTATGCCAGGTCATCCAGACAAACACCACTATCTGAGCGCGCCCTGAGGAATAATGGACATCTGGTTGGGAGTGCATCTGAGAAATGCTAATGATTGGGTGGCAAATAGCCAGCTGTGATGCATGGGAAGTGTGCCTGTTACTGAGATAACTTGGGGACATAATAATGGCACCTACTATCAAAAGGTCTTGGGCACCATACCTGGAAGAGAAAATAATGGAATTTAATGCTTTTTCAATTTCATGCTTTTCCCAAACAAGCAAACACCCAAGATGCACTTTCCGAACCATTACTACCGACTGCTGATGGCATAAGGACCACTTATCCATCTGTCGTGTATGTGCTTTGAAGCCAAACATCAGCACTTCAAGAGAATTGCACATGTCATCTGTGACTACAAAAACATTGCAAAGACACATGCCAAAAGACACCAGATGAGACAATGCTGGGAGCAGTCAAAGAACACCTGCTTAGGAATCACAGTACCACTCCAAAAAGACCAACCCACCACAATTTGCTACAAGCCAACAACCAACCAATAACCAGCATCCACCAACCAACACAAAACTGTGGCCCACAATATGCACCCTTCCTGAGTTCCCCACAGCCCTGCAGTGTAAACTCAACCAACAGAGTGAAGAGTTCCAACTTTCCCACTGATTGGTCCAAGTGGAGGAGACAAATCATCCAGATTTTAGTTGATACCAGGTATATGTGCACGTGATAAGTTTATACATTTGGTACATCATGTGAGTTTGTGTGTGTTTAGATATTACTGCACTGTTGGAGCTAGAAACACAAACATTTCACTACACCCGCAATGACATCTGCTAAATATGTGTATGTGACCAATCCGATTTGATTTGATTTGTGTGCAGTCATAGGATGTGTTATGCTGTAATGGAACACCACATTGATCTACCCTTTTCAAAGGTACCCTACAAGCAGACTATATAGTGACATCATTGGTGGCCAAGTACCCATTTCTAAGGGACTGTACAGGACAAGGATATGTGAGTGATATTTTTATGACATTTTTGTACACTTGGTCATTACTAATTACTCAACCTCAATTCTCCTTTACGAAGGAATCGTGGCATGGGATGATTGAAAAAAAAAAGTTTACAAAAAAAGAAAGGCAATCTCTTGTCTGCAAATAAGAGGTTGCAGTCATCAGAGTTAAGTTCACACAGAATAGGAGTTCTGATGGGAATGCAGGCCCAGCATCAAAGGCAGCCAGGGTTTATGGTTAACCTTACCCCTACCCCTAAACCTAACCTTAGTTCCAGCAAGTGTTTGCTTGTCAACAAAGTTGCAGCTAATCGTTTTGAGTACATATGGACCATGCAGTATATGCGACTATCCAATGAAGTGGGAACCTAATATAAAAATCAAGTGCTTTACCTGTGTACATGTGTATTTGTGTCATAGGTGACGAATGGCGAGCATGACGTAGAGCTACTTGGGGGGCCTGTCTGCTACACCACTTTTGACCCAAGTAAGTAACAGTCATTTTATTGTCAAAATATGCTCACTGGATCATGAATATGAAACAAACTCTCACTTTATTTTAGTTCGGTTACACACTTTTTCAAATCTATGTGAATCACGTTAAACCTCCAGAAATAAAAAATATGTGCAAATGATCTTTTCAGATCTTCTCAGAAATGAATCAAGTCCATGGAATGGATATAGACAAAAAGATAATTCAAGGACTTTGCAAGGCTAGTGGCAAAATAATAGCAGAGGTAGAGAGGCGAGGCATGGGTGAGGACCTGCTATTCCGACAGGCCCTGAAGGACAATACAGAAGAGGCACACAGGTATTTGCTCTTATTCCTTCCCTTTCTCTAATGTAGCCTATACAGTACATAGTACATACAAAATATGGATTTTGTAATAGAATTGTAATACACATTTATTTTTTTTGCAAATGTAGTAAGATCATTGCTTTACTTTTCCCCAGGACTCGAGACCCTAGCAGCGATCCTGCTCTTGCCCTAACGCTTCAATGAGGACCAGAGTGGCCTTTATGTCCGTGACAAGGTATATCTCTCCACAAATAATCTGTTTCTTCATAAACATAAGTGTGCATGCTTATATAAAACTACAGCTGAACATTTGTGATGTTCTTAAGTTGCGGTGTTCTGGGTATAAGGGAAGTTGGGGTAAAGTTACCAGGGCCGGTCATAAAGATGGCAAACTTCCTAACATAAATAAGTGGTTGTTGGGCAAGTGGTTGTTGGACACACACACACACACACACACACACACACACACACACTAAAGCAAAAAAAATCCAATCTGTATTTAGCATCAAGTCTACAATATTGTTAGTTTACCTTAATTCATTTTTAAAGTATGTTGTTTTTATTGTATTTTATATTTTCACCATGAGAGTGAAAAGCACTATACAAAGTAAATGTATTATTTATTATGTTCTGACATGTCTGCAGACATGTTGCAATGTTTGTTTTTGTGTTTTGTTTGGTAAATTGTTCATTCACATTTGTGGTGCCACTAAATTAACAATTAATTATTTAAATCAATATGGTCATTATTATTAAAATATGTTTGTATAATGGGGGAGGGTGGACAGGGAGTAAAACAAATTAACCCCAAAAAGTTCTTAGAGGAACCATTATAACCTTTGAGAAAAGTTTTCCGAAGAACTTATAGGGGTTCCCCCACACAACCTTTTTTCAAGGGTTCTTTGAAGAACTAATAGGGGTTCCACCACAAGGTTCTTAAAATAACCTTTTTTCGAGGGTTCTTTAAAGAGCTAATAGGGGTTCCCCCACAAGGTTCTTCAAATAACCTTTTTTCAAGGGTTCTTTGAAGAGCTAATAGGGGTTCCACCACAAGGTTCTTCAAATAACCTTTTTTCAAGGGTTCTTTGAAGAGCTAATAGGGGTTCCCCCACAGTTTTAATTTAAAGAACCCCTAAAGGATACTCCAGGAACCTTTTCTTTTTAGAGTGCAAAGGGGGACATTTAATTAACTGTGAAATCTAACCTCTCAATAAAGATTATAATTGTATCACAATATGTTGTAAAGACACATTTAAAAGACAATTTTACTTGTAATGAGACACATCCGCTATCTCTATATATCTGCTTTACAGAAATATGTCTGCTGACCCCTATACAATTGCTCATACATTTAAAAAATAGATTCTTATCCTCCGATACAGATTGCCTCTACAAGTACTGTGCTCCATAGAGCTAGCTTGTGTTCTCATGGGGGCACCCTATACCACAGTTAATAAAACACTGCTTTAGCAGGTGACATCACATTTGAAATAGTAACACTGAAAGACACCGTAAAGATGAACACGTTTCAAAAATGTCAAAATTGGATTAGACGTCTATGGTACAGCAAAGCCCTCCTAAAGCTTCCTCCCTGGAGTGACCCCTCTGCTGTGGATTCATCTTACCATCCTGTCTGTAACAAGGTGCCAGATTAATTTAGGAGCCATGCGATTGGCTGACACAAATCCAGGGGTGCTTTCCAGGCCAATAGTTGGTTTAATAGATTCGTGGCGGACTACACAGAAGAATCCTTTCTGATGGAAATGTGTACTTAGTTCTTGCCTAATTCTCCTACGAATCTTGTTGCATTACAGTACAGCAAGTGTGTTACTGTTTGATTAGGTGCTTCTCAGGTAGAGGCACTGAATGTTAGGTATCATTGTTGGCATTAATGTGTATTGGTGTTGGGAGATGAGCACATAAGTGCAAGTGGGATTTTTTTTTAAACCCTAAATTGGCTTACTTACTGACCTTTACTGTGTTAGACAACGCATTCACACTGTTCTGCCTCTAGAGCCCAAAATATCCTCCACACATTCGCTACATTGTCACACATGTGAAAGAGGACAGGGAGCAGGCTTGACCTGACCTTGCCTTGATGTGTTAGTTACCTTCTCAAAGATACCAGAGTCGTGGATCTTCATCTTGGACTTGGAGCTGGAGGGCTTGAAGTGTGGGAGCTCGGTGGTGTCCTTACTGATATCACAGGACACCTGGCGGCTAGCCGGCCAGGAGCCCATACTGGAGAGGTCAGCCTCAGTATCTGTCCAGGCCTGGGGGGATGGAACCATTACATAAACGTCAGACACACACACACACACACACCCACCCATCTCATGATTTCATTTTATTTATTCATACCGATTCGCTGTCGGAGGCGGAAGAGAGGCGGGACTTGACAGTGCTGGTGCGGTGTAAGCGGTCGCCGATGTCGGATGTCTGGCTGGTGACAGTGGATCGTCGGGTGGACATGAAACTGCTGTTGGTGGATTGCAGGTCGCGTCTACGTACACACAGCAAAAACCCCAGGCATGGGATGTACTTGGCTATGGCCATCCTGAAGACCAAGAGTGCAGGTTGCAGATTTAGGAGATGTAGGTCCAGAGGCTAACTGATATATTTCCTCTAGCATAAGACAGAAAGGCAAAGTACCATACAGTACAAGGCGACACCATAGGCAGTCTGATGGGACAGAACATGGCAGGGACTTGGCCTGATGTATCATGTCAGAGGAAACAGTCTAGGTGCCCTATACAGTTTATTAACCCTTGGCATCCTTCCTGTGTGGTGAGAATAAAATAATGTCCAGTTGTATTAACATCCAGGTTAATGAGTGATTGTAGAGAGGAAAGTTTAGTCTGATCTAGAGTTGCACGGTGTATGAAAACAATGGTAGTTTTTAAATACTAGAACATGAAAAACGGTCCAGTATTATAATTTGTTACTTTCGGATCTTCTACCAAATGTGTCTCAGATTTTGAAAATCAACTTAATGGTTTGAATTTATTCTAAAATGTATTAAGTTTATGGTTCTGATTTAAATTACGTTCAGCTTATAAAGGCCTCATAAAGCCTTCATAATGCCTTCATAAGCACTACATAAATGTGTTAAAGTATCTATAACCGTATGTCATGCTTTAAAAAGGGTTCATAAATGTGGCATAACTGTGTGACATAAACACCAATGCCAAATGTGACATAACCCATTTTGTGCTTTTCTGGTAACTAATTTCTGTGTTCTATTCATGTGCTGTTCTATAAACCAATTTCTGTGTGTTCATGCAAGTGGCTGACTGAGCGAATCCTCACTATCAGTAGCTGCAGTTTGGCAGTACACCTGGACCTTGTTTTGAGAACGAAAGATATCTCAGTTTCAAGGTCTCAGGTTAGAGAGTAGAAGCCTCGTGAGGTATTGGTCTGAACCAGTATTGGTCGGTAATTCATAATTAATTATGGTAAATCATGCAAATATAAATTGTCTGTGTATAGTTGTATATAAGACAACTGCTGTGTCTGCCTTGGCAGAGTTCCTGATTGACATGTATATATTGGTGCATTGAGTTGGTTGGAACCTTTCCAGCGTGCTGACAAATAAAGGATGATTAATTTAAGATTGACTTCGAGTGTCCCTGTGTAAGAATGACCACGACACCCACTATGTCAAATATGATCTAAACGTGCTTTATAAAGGGTGACATGTTGGGTCGAAGGATTGGAATGCGCTCCAAAGTGAAGTCATGGTAGTCACATTACACCTAATCTCGTTCCAAGACACTCCCCCCCAAATGTGCTGAAGGCCTGGTGGACCAACGCATCAAACTTGGCCTTCATTAGTTAGGGTTATCTTTAACAAGTCACATTTTTGCCATAATTAGGACTTTGTTACTGTGTTAACTAGTGACGATGACAATAACTTTACTCAGTAAGGTCACTCCTTTAGAATTCTATGGTCACTCCCACCTACTGTAGGCCAACTTTGAATAGTTGATATCCCAGGCTTCTTTCTATGTGCTGTGTGTGCAATGGCCTGGGGGACGAATGGAATGTGAATAGTGTAGCTTGTCCCTGAGCTGGCAGAAAAGTGTTGAACAAATCAAAATATATTTGAGATTCTTCAAAGTACAGTGGCCACCCGTTGCCTTGATGAAGGCTTTTCACACTCTTTGCATTCTCTCAGTCAGCTTCACCTGGAATCCTTTTCCAACAGTCTTGAAGGAGTTCCCACACATGCTGAGCACTTGTTGGCTGCTTTACCTTCATTCTCTCAACCAGTTTCATAAGGCATTTCAATTAACAGGTGTGCCTTGTTAAAAGTGAATTTGTGGAATGTATTTATTCTTAATGCGTTTGAGTCAATCAGTTTTGTTGTGATAAGGTAGGATTGGTATACAGAAGATCATAAGTCCATATTATGGCGAGGACTGTCAAAACGACAGTCCATCATTACTTTAAGAGATGAAGGTCAGTCAATCCGGAACATTTCAAGAACTTTGAAAGTTTCTTCAAGTGCAGTCGCAAAAACACGAAGTGCTATGACGAAAGAAAGACCCAGAGTTACCTCTACTGCAGAGGATAAGTTCATTAGCATTAACTGCACCTCAGATTGCAGCCCAAATACATTCTTCACAGAGTTCAGGTAACAGACACATCAACATCAACTGTTCAGAGGAGACTGCATGAATCAGGCCTTCATGGTCGAATTGCTGCAAATAAACCCCTACTAAAGGACACCACTAAGAAGAAGAGACTTGCTTGGGCCAAGAAACACAGGCAATGGACATTAGACCAGTGCAAATATGTCCTTTGGTCTGATGAATCCACATTTTAGATTTGTGGTTCCAACCACCTTGTCTTTGAGAGACGCAGAGTAGATAAACAGAAGATCTCTGCATATGTGGTTCACACCGTGAAGCATGGAGGAGGAGGTATGATGGTGTGGGGGTACTTTGCTGGGATCACTGTGTCAGTGATTTATTTAGAATTCAAGGCACACTTAACCAGCATGGCTACCACAGCACTCTGCAGGGATACGCCATCCCATCTGGTTTGCGCTTAGTGGGACTATCATTTGTTTTTCAACAGGACAATGACCCAAAACACACCTCCAGGCTATGTAAAGGGCTATTTGACCAAGAAGGAGAGTGATGGAGTGCTCCATCAGATGACCTGGCCTCCACAATCACCCGACCTCAACCTAATTGAGATGGTTTGGGATGAGTTGGACTGCAGAGTGAAGGAAAAGCAGCATATGTGGGAACTCCAAGACTGTTGGAAAAGCATTCCTCATGAAGCTGGTTGAGAGAATGCCAAGAGTGTGCAAAGCTGTCATCAAGGCAAAGGGTGGCTACTTGGAAGAATCTAAAATATATTTTTTTGGTACAACATGATTACATATTTGTTATTTCATAGTGTTGATGTCTTCACTATTATTCTACAATGTAGAAAATAAGAAAAATAAGAAAAACGTTTGAATGAGTAGGTGCGTCCAAACTTTTGACTGGTATTGTAAGTTTCGTAGATTTTTCACAGACCTCAAAAGTAATCCCCGATGTGGTTCAAGCATTGTTGTGAACACAGAAAGTCAAATGTTGTTGTTTTTCTACTAAAAAAGTTTGAAAATAATTGGGGAAAATCTGAAAAAATGGGGGAAATCGAAACCTGGAAAACAAAACTGAGAAAATGGAATTTGGGGAAAAAAACTGAAGTAATCAAAAAGTGTGAATGGATTTTAAAAGGTCTCACTAAGGTTTTTTTTTTGCTGTGCATGACTGCACTTTAGAGTGTGAGTCATCCTGCAGCACAACATTTTGGGGAAAGTTGAGGTTAGGTCCAATATTGACAACGCACCTAAGAGGGAAAGAATTTCGGCCACCCTAGAAATGTTTTAGAGTAATGTAATATATACAATTTAGCAGACGCTTTTATCCAAAGTGACCTACAGCGATTGGTGAATAAATGTTTACATATGGCGTGGTCCCGGGAATCAAACCCACTACCCCGGCATTGCAATGAGTGTTATAAATGCTTTGTGAAGCCTCCATTTAACATGATTTATAAGGCTTTTTTTAAGTGGTGCTTATGCCACCCTTTATAAAGCACAGGTTTATGTCATATTTGATATAGTGGGTTATGTCACATTTGACATTGGTGGTTGCCACATAGTTAGGCCATATTTATGAACCCGTATGACATACGGTTCTAGATGATTTGTAACACATTGTTGCAGTGTTTATGCAGGCTTTATGAAAGCTTTAAAAAGCTGCACATCAATTACCAAAGTGGGACCATGTTGGGTCAAAAGACATGACCAGAATGCATCAGTGATTCATATTCCCTTGCCACTTTCTGAAGTCTGTATGTGGGCAGTGCGCATATTTCTACCGTTTTGTGTAGCCGTTAGCGATGCTAATGATAACCTTCAGGTAAGTCTTCAGGTAGATGGAAAGGCTTTTTCAAAAACCTTCTCTGTCACGCCCCTGATCTGTTTCACCTGTCCTTGTGCTGGTCTCCACCCCCCTCCAGGTGTCACCCATCTTCCCCACTTATCCCCTGTGTATTTATACCTGTGTTTTCTGTCTGTCTGTTGCCAGTCCGTCTTGTTATTTCAAGCCTACCAGCTTTTTGTCTCAGCTCGTGTTTTACCCTAGCCTCTCTATTTCTCATCCTGGTTTTTGACCTTTGCCTATCCTGACCCTGCACCCGCCCGCCTGACCACTGCCTGTCTCTGACCCTGAGCCTCCCTGCCGTCCTGTACCTTTGCTCCACCTCTGGATAACCGACCTCTGCCTGACCTGACCCTGAGCTTGCCTGCCGTCCTGTACCTTGGCCTCTGCTCTGGCTTATCGACCCCTGCCTGCCTTGACCTGTCGTTTGCCTGCCCCTGTGGTTACAATCAACATTGTTACTTCAAACAGTCTGCATTTGTGTCTTACCTTGATTCCTGATATTCTCAATTAAAAGTTAAAGCTAGAATCCTTGGTTGCTACATCCCTTTTTGGACTAATAAATGTATGTTATATACCCAAAATGTAAACAAAACCTGTTTAGCCTCAAACATGATTACAACTATAATTTTGATATCATGGATGTTCAGTCCTTGCATCCATAGCTCTGTCTGTGAATTTGAGTTATATTTCTCCAGGCCCATCGCACAGCTTTTTACCAAAGCAAAATCTGGTTGAATCAACGTTGTATCCACGTCATTTCAACCAAAACATATGTGATGCCGTTGAATCAACGTTGTATCCACGTCATTTCAACCAAAACATATGTGATGCCGCTGAATCAACGTGGAAAACTGATTGGATTTGCAAAAAGTCATTAAATTAAGGGAAGTGACCATTTTCTTCCAACCATCTTTTAACCTACAGTTAATCCAATGACATGGTGACAGTTTTTCACATTGATTTCACATGAGTTGACAACTCAAACAAATGTAAATCAAAACGTGATGTTTAAATGACGTCTGTGTCCACTGGGAAGGCGGGTGAATGCTTTGTTATTGTTTCAACTGTAGAATCTAGCCAAGTACAAAGTAACCTACTGTACAGTATGCCTACTGGGCAGAATTATGATTATTTGTTGCAATCCAGTGTGCGACTCCAAACTCCAACACGTACACAACAGAATCACCACTAACCAAACAACAGTGCTAACTGGGTGTGATCTCCTGATGTAAGACTTGTTTGGAACTAAGAACTACTGTGGCAGCAAGACTACAGTACCTGTACTTTGAGTGGCAGCAAGACTACAGTACCTGTACTTTGAGTGGCAGCAAGACTACAGTACCTGTACTTTGAGTGGCAGCAAGACTACAGTACCTGTACTTTGAGTGGCAGCAAGACTACAGTACCTGTACTTTGAGTGGCAGCAAGACTACAGTACCTGTACTTTGAGTGGCAGCAAGACTACAGTACCTGTACTTGGGGTGACAGCAAGACTACAGTACCTGTACTTGGAGTGACAGCAAGACTACAGTACCTGTACTTGGGGTGACAGCAAGACTACAGTACCTGTACTTGGGGTGACAGCAAGACCACAGTACCTGTACTTGGGGTGACAGCAAGACTACAGTACCTGTACTTGGGGTGACAGCAAGACTGCAGTACCTGTACTTGGGGTGGCAGCAAGACTGCAGTACCTGTACTTGGGGTGACAGCAAGACTACAGTACCTGTACTTGGGGTGACAGCAAGACTACAGTACCTGTACTTTGAGTGGCAGCAAGACTACAGTACCTGTACTTTGAGTGGCAGCAAGACTACAGTACCTGTACTTGGAGTGGCAGCAAGACTACAGTACCTGTACTTGGAGTGACAGCAAGACTACAGTACCTGTACTTGGGGTGACAGCAAGACTACAGTACCTGTACTTGGGGTGACAGCAAGACCACAGTACCTGTACTTGGGGTGACAGCAAGACCACAGTACCTGTACTTGGGGTGGCAGCAAGACTGCAGTACCTGTACTTGGGGTGACAGCAAGACTAAAGTACCTGTACTTGGGGTGACAGCAAGACCGCAGTACCTGTACTTGGGGTGACAGCAAGACTGCAGTACCTGTACTTGGGGTGACAGCAAGACTACAGTACCTGTACTTGGGGTGACAGCAAGACCGCAGTACCTGTACTTGGGGTGGCAGCAAGACTGCAGTACCTGTACTTGGGGTGGCAGCAAGACTACAGTACCTGTACTTGGGTTGGCAGCAAGACTACAGTACCTGTACTTGGGGTGGCAGCAAGACCACAGTACCTGTACTTGGGGTGGCAGCAAGACCACAGTACCTGTACTTGGGGTGGCAGCAAGACTACAATACCTGTACTTGGGGTGGGTGATGGCATAGATGATGGGGTTGTGAATGGCTGAAGCCTTGGCGATCACAGCAGGTACTGAGTTCATGTAGGGGGTCAGAAAATCTGTATACCTACAGAGGACATGAAGAGGGCAGAGAGAGAAGGCTGTTAGGCTTGAAGGTAGAATTATACAATATAAATTGTACCTGAATGGTCAAGGTATGAATGTTGTGGCTGCGTCAATGCTTTTAGAAGTGGGTGTGTATTGTGTCTATATAGGCTAGTATAGTATATCAAAACCACTCACCCTGAAAATGCGGTCAGGGCAACAGCAGAGTAGGGGGACCAAGAGATGACATAGAGGAGGATGACAATAAGAGCGATCTTAGCCATCTTCCACTCATTCTTCAGCCGATGGAAACTCTTAATGGAGTCTCTGGTGCTCCCAGTGCCGTTGATCTTGGTTACAGCCCTATGACACACACACACACACTGATTTTGTTTTTCATGCGAGAAATTAGAAATGCTTAGAGAATCCAATGCAGTAACTTAATTTGACTCTTCCAGTGACATCTCTAGACCAGCTCTCTGGTGTCAAACCCACTCACTTGTTAGTTGTGCGTATGGCTCTGAAGATGAAGAAGTAGCAGTACATGATGATGATCAGGGGGATGAAGAAGACAAAGGTGAAGAGCAGCATGGTGTAGGCACGCACGGACGGGGTAAAGGTCACATAGTCCCATGTACAGGAGGTCAACAGACCCTCAGGAACATAGGCACCTTGGGGAGGGAGAGGGGTAAGGGGGTAAGGGAGAGGGGAGGGGAAAAGGGAAGGAGAGACAAGGGGATAGAGAAAGGCGGAAAGGAGGGAGGGAGAGGGGTAGGGGGAGAGGGGAGGGGAAGGAGAGACGAGGGGATAGAGAAAGGAGGGAGGGAGAGGGGTAAGGGAGAGGGGTAGGGGGTAAGGGAGATGGAAGAGGAAAGGGGAAGGAGAGACAAGGGGATAGAGAAAGGAGAGAGAAGGTGATAGAGAAAGGAGAGAGAAGGGGATAGAGAAAGGAGAGAGAAGGGGATAGAGAAAGGAGAGAGAAGGTGATAGAGAAAGGAGGGAGGGAGAGGGGTAGGGGGTGAGGGAAGAGGAAAGGGGAAGGAGAGACGAGGGGATAGAGAAAGGAGGGAGGGAGAGGGGTAGGGGTAAGGGAGAGGGAAGAGGAAAGGGGAAGGAGAGACAATGGGATAGAGAAAGGAGAGAGAAGGGGATAGAGAAAGGAGAGAGAAGGTGATAGAGAAAGGAGAGAGAAGGTGATAGAGAAAGGGAACAGAGAGGGGGAAAAGGGTAACATATAAGGAGAGAGACAATGTTCTTTCTTCAACACCACTTCAAAGGCATCTATCTACAAGTTGTTCATCATGCATCATCCATTGAAGCTCTGCTATGGTAAAACAATCAGGGAAAGCAAAGGACATTCGCATCAATAGGAAGACACAAGAAAACCAACGTTTGGAGCACTCCTGATTAACTAAATGCTCTGGACGATCAAAGCCTCAAATTGTAAAACGGCACAGTTTTGTTTTGCTTTCATGTTATTAATGTGTTTTCCCCAGAGGGGATGAAAGGATGTGGTAATCTGTGGAGACGGGGCAAAGATGGGGACGTCAGATGGGTTTAAGGAGACAGACGCCCTTCGTGTTGTCAGATAGGACATTTGTGTTGCGGAACCATGTCTGGGTTGGCACGCCTGCATGAAGAGCCCAGCCCCAGACTGCTGCAGGAGGTAGCCAGTCCATGATCTCCTATCCCTCTCCCCAAACCCCCTCCACATTGTCTGAGTTAGTGTCACCCCAAGGTCCTTTCCAGCATATCACCCATTAACGTGCTGGACAGAATCGGGCTGGATACATTTGTTATTTGCCAGAGATACACACAATGATGGGGTGCGAGTAATTCCGAGGACAGCATACTGTAAGGCCAGGCCCATGTGAGGCTTATGAGGGGCCCATTCCAGCCAGTTCGCCCACTAGTTTCATTTAATTCCTTATCACTGAAAAATCTCAGGCAGCTCAGAACACCTGATCCAATGCCTAAATCCTCATTCCTAAACTAAGCTACTGCTAACTGGAGTTCAAAGAGAGAACACAGAGCCAGGGGAGCACTCGTTCTCGCTGTCTTTCTATCTTGCTGTCTTTTTTAGCTCTTTCTAAGACATGCATACACTGACACAACCACAACTCTCCCATACAGCGTGTACAGCCCTGGCATACTGGATCTCATCCCAATTTGTGTGTATGTGCGGATGCGTGCGAGCGTGATGATCATGTTTGTGTGGACTTACTCCAGCCGAAGAAAGGGGGCAGGCTCCACCCCAGTGAGTAGGCCCAGGCAGCCATGAGGACGAGCAGGGCTCGTTTCTTGGAGAGCACCCCAATGGAGGCCAACGGACGCGTGATCACAAAGTAGCGGTCCACTGCTATCACCGTCAGAGTGATCATAGAGCAGATCCCAAATAGAGCCCCGCAGAATGCATAGAGCTCACAGCCTAGAAGACACAGAGACGGAGAGAGTACAGTTAACTACTGAGGTGCGTCACCTGAGTGGGTTGAGTCACTGATGTGGTCATCCTGTCTGGGTTGGCGCCCCCCCCCCCCCCCCCCCTTAAGTTGTGCCGTGGCGGAGGTCTTTGTGGGCTATACTCAGCCTTGTCTCAGGATGGTAAGTTGGTGGTTGAAGATATCCCTCTAGTGGTGTGGGGGCTGTGCTTTGGCAAAGTGGGTGGGGTTATATCCTTCCTGTTTGGCCCTGTCCGGGGGTGTCCTCGGAGTGGGCCACAGTGTCTCCTGACCCCTCCTGTCTCAGCCTCCAGTATTTATGCTGCAGTAGTTTATGTGTCGGGGGGCTAGGGTCAGTTTGTTATATCTGGAGTACTTCTCCTGTCCTATTCGGTGTCCTGTGTGAATCTAAGTGTGCGTTCTCTAATTCTCTCCTTCTCTCTTTCTCTCTCTCGGAGGACCTGAGCCCTAGGACCATGCCCCAGGACTACCTGACATGATGACTCCTTGCTGTCCCCAGTCCACCTGGCTGTGCTGCTGCTCCAGTTTCAACTGTTCTGCCTTATTATTATTCGACCATGCTGATCATTTATGAACATTTGAACATCTTGGCCATGTTCTGTTATAATCTCCACCCGGCACAGCCAGAAGAGGACTGGCCATCCCACATATGCTCTCTCTAATTCTCTCTTTCTTTCTCTCTCTCGGAGGACCTGAGCCCTAGGACCATGCCCCAGGAATACCTGACATGATGACTCCTTGCTGTCCCCAGTCCACCGGACTGTGCTGCTGCTCCAGTTTCAACTATTCTGCCTTATTATTATTCGACCATGCTGGTCATTTATGAACATTTGAACATCTTGACCATGTTTTGTTATAATCTCCACCCGGCACAGCCAGAAGAGGACTGGCCACCCCACATAGCCTGGTTCCTCTCTAGGTTTCTTCCTAGGTTTTGGCCTTTCTAGGGAGTTTTTCCTAGCCACCGTGCTTCTTCACCTGCATTGCTTGCTGTTTGGGGTTTTAGGCTGGGTTTCTGTACAGCACTTTGAGATATCAGCTGATGTACGAAGGGCTATATAAAATAAATTTGATTGATTGATTGAGATAAAAGGTGGGAATAGAAAAGAAACATACAGTGGGGCAAAAAAGTATTTAGTCAGCCACCAATTGTGCAAGTTCTCCCACTTAAAAAGATGAGAGAGGCCTGTAATTGTCATCATAAGTACACTTCAACTATGACAGACAAAATGAGAAAAAAAATCCAGAAAATCACATTGTAGGATTTTTAATGAATTTATTTGCAAATTAACTCTTGAATGAGTAGGTGTGTCCAAACTTTTGACTGGTACTGTACCTCAATCAAAACCTCAATGTCTCGCAAAATATAGATATTGTGCAACATATTGTTTGTATATATGTCATGATAGACCACTCCATAGCTGTGTTAATACAAATCACACACTCCAGGGGTGATGTCTTGCCTGGGGTAATACCACACCTTGTGTTAGTGTGGTATGGCAGTAGCCTAAGGCTGTTACACACCCTCATTGGTGGGTGATGCCAGGGAAGATTTGACGCCTTAACTTACTGGAGTAAGTTGGGTTTACCAATGGCAGAACTGGGAATACACAGTACAGTGCCGGTTCTGGCTATTTCAACTGAGCAAAAGTAGATAAAGATATTAATACTCTTGAATATATCAATGAAGAAGCAGATTTGGCACATTGATTTTCAATATCAAGCTTGAGCCATCTGTAATCACCTAAATTGCAGGTATTGAGTTGTATATGAGCGCTGCCCACCAGGACACAGGAAATACACTAACACAATTTCCAGTTTATTTATTTTTTCCCCCAGTTAATTTGGACGACAACAATAAGGTAGGAGGGTAGGTGGGGGTTGGGGTTGTTAGGGATATATGATATGAAGATCACTATGACTTATAAAAATGGATTTGGTTCAAAATAATTCCTCATGATGTCAAATGGTCTGTATTTCAATGAGAATAAAACTATCTTCCATGCTCCTATAAATAAAAATCGAGATATTCTAGCACTTGCTATTTATAATACAGAATGAGAATAAATCAGCTGTGCCAGTTAAGGCTTCTTCTTTCTCCCACAGCTATTGTACACTCTTAGAAAAAAAGGTGCTATCTAGAACCTAGAAGGGTTCTTCGGCTCTCCCCATAGGATAACCCTTTGAAGAACCCTTTTCGGTACCAGGTAGAACCCTTTTGGGTTGCGAGTTCCGACATGAAATCAAAAAGGGTTCTACAAGGAACCAAAAAGGATTCTCCTATGGGGACAGCTGAAAAACCCTTTTGGAACCCATTTTTCTAAGAGTGTAGTGATGTTGTGTGAGGTGTTTGCAGAAGTAAGTCGCCTTTCCCTGTATCTCTAGGCAACATCTCATTGAGAGTTTTCCATTCATATGTTCTTTAATTCCATGACTATGGTAATAAATAAACACATTCCTTTCATAGACTTCTCCCTCTTTCCATCCCCCGCCTTTTCTGTCCAACGTATTAACCTTGTAAGACACAAGCTTTGCTCAGAGCTCAGTCTGAGTCAATTCCTTCATTCCACCTCCTTCCAGTCAATTATAGGAAACGGACGCAATTCAAAGACTGAATTTGTCCACACAATTCTATGCTATTTTCTATGTTTTTGGTTTGAAGTCAATTATAGTTTTTGTGGAAAATATTGTGGAAAATATTGGCCTCAGACGTGTTCGGAGATGGGTGTTGAGTACCTTTCTCCCCGAAGATCCATCTCCTGTGAATGGAGGTGGTGAAGAAGATGGGTGCCTGTGTGATGCACATCATGAAGTCAGTGATGGCCAGGTTAATGATGAACATGTTGGCTGGAGTCCTCAGTGACCTGCTCCTGTCGAACACAACACATACAGCACAGGGAAACACAAGATGATGTATTCTGATTCAATTTGATACACATACTTAAACACCACCATAATTCTGTAACATTCCCCCAAATGGTAGCTCAGTGTAATCAAATGGTTATTGTTCTGTAATTGCGTACAGCAGTTCCCCTCTTTTTATGGTGAAGGATGTATTATTGTTGACAACTTTTTAGCTAACTTTTTAGAGCTTGTGCCATCAATTTGTCCAACACGTACCACTTATATCTGCATATGATTGTGTGTGTATGCCTGTCTATATTCAGAATGAGTCATCATAGTGGGAGAGAAATGACACCTCACAAAGCATTGAAAGTGAAGCATGGCATGGACGCTAGTTACAGTACATCATGTTTGGGCTCAGGAGGGAGGATGAATACCCTGATCTCTCGACTCACGATGCTGATCAACTGAGACACACTGATGAACAACTGAGACCACAATGCCACATATGACAGATGGAGGGATATTGAGACGAGATAAACCTCAGCATTAACTGTACATTTTCTTGCTGCAAGAAACTCCAATCACATTTTAACTGATAAGATTATCTGCTCTTCTTTAAAAAATATATATATATATTTATATATTATTTTAGAATTTTACCCCCTTTTCTCCACTATTTCGTGGTATCCAATTGTTTTAGTAGCTACTGTCTTGTCTCATTGCTACAACTCCCGTACGGGCTCGGGAGAGACGAAGGTTGAAAGTCATGCGTCCTCCGATACACAACCCAACCAAGCCGCACTGCTTCTTAACACAGGGCAACCTTGGTTAGCGCGCACTGCGCCCGGCCCGCCACAGGAGTCGCTGGTGCGCGATGAGACAAGGATATCCCTACCGGCCAAACCCTCCCTAAACCGGACGACGCTAGGCCAATTGTGCGTCGCCCCACGGACCTCCCGGTCGCGGCCGGTTACGACAGAGCCTAGATTATCTGCTCTTCTAAAGTGGAGAGAGAGAGTTACACTACCATAGGGAGCAACTGTCCCTTACCTGCTGAAGGCATAGATAACCAGGAAGTTGCCCACCATGCCGGTGATGCCGATAGCCAGGATGACGGCCCCTATAGTATAATGGGCGTGGTCAGGTACATCCACAGTGGGGAAGGGGTGACGAGGGGCCTCGTGCACCATGGCCACCTACAGGTAAACCAAAATAACTGCATTTAAACAGGAACCTGTGCAACAGCCACAGTTGGCATTACTAAATTGTGATTAATTAACCGTATCCACTTGTCCACTTGTTAATGTGCACTCTCAAACTTTTTGCATAATTTCAGCCAGTAGTTTTGAAAGTGGTGCTCACGAGCCAAAACGGTCCTTCTTTTAGTCATCCATTTCCTGTGATATGTTATGAATTTAGCAATTTGTATGATATGTGAATTTTGCAATTCATGTGATATGAATCCAATTTGTGCAATATGTTACAAATCTCTCTTCAAACTGACTTTGACAGTTCACAAATAATTGGGTTTTAAATCAAGTACTTTGTGAAGGATCAAACAATGCATCCTGTCTCATTCTAATTCTTAAATCCCTTGATTCATGTTGGCTTTTCAAAAATAAACTAACCAGTAAACTTGTTTCCCCTCTGGTTTGTATTCTTTTAAAACAAGGATTTAGTTTCTTAATTTTGTTCTTGAAACCTGCCCCCGGAATCCTTATGCAGGATAGAGCAATTGTAAAATGCTGGCTTGCACACTTGCATGAGCCTATTTGATAGTCATTAGGATAGGATGTACCCAGGAAATGTGATCCCAGGGGGCCAAACAACTGGGGGAAGCTGTACACGTTCAACACATGACTGGACTGAGACCAGAATCCTCATTTGAGATTTGCATGAGTCTACTCACAAGCCACATGGACGATATTTTTTTTATTTTTTTTATTTAACCTTTATTTAGCTAGGCAAGTCAATTAAGAACACAATTCTTATTAACAATGACGGCCTACCGAACTGCCTTGTTCAGGGGCAGAACGACAGATTTTTACCTTGTCAGCTCGGGGACTCGATATCAAGTTTTGAGTTTGACGCCAAACTCCACACTGTTGTCACTGACTAAGTACAATGTCTGTACTTACAGCGTTCATATAATGTTTTTACTTTCGCTGACCTTGTTTTTTTAATCGACATTTGTCAATAAAACTCATGAATGCAACTGTTTATGTCACATAGTTTGGGTGTTTAACTTGTAGAAATGGTTGTCCTGAAAAGAACATGGGGGAAGAAAACAAGTGCTGGACATGTAGATAAATGAAAGTCATAAAAGGGTTAAACACCATCACATTGGAAACAAATGACAAAAATATGCTAATACACATAACAATAGGGCATATTGTAGCGTACAGTGCCTTCGGGAAGTATTCAGACCCCTTGACTTTTTCCAAATGTAGTTAGGTTAGAGCGTTATTCAAAAATTGATAAAAAAAAAACAATTCCATCATCAATCTACACACAATACCCCATAATGACAAAGGAAAAACAGGTTTTTCAAAAATAGTGTAATTTCTTACGAATAAAAACTGAAATATCATATTTACATAAGTATTCAGACGCTTTACTCAATCCTTTGTTGTAGCACCTTTGGCAGCGATTACAGCTTCGAGTAATCTTGGGTATGACGCTATGAGCTTGGCACACCTGTATTTGGGGAGTTTCTCCCATTCTTCTCTACAGATCGTCTCAAGCTCTGTCAGGTTAGATGGGGAGCGTCACTGCACAGCTATTGTCAGGTCTCTCCAGAGATGTTCGATTGGGTTTAAGTCTGGGCTCTGGCTGGGCCACTCAAGGACATTCATTGTCCTGTTGGAAGGTGAACCTTTGCCCCAGTCAGATGCTGAGCACTCTGGAGCAGGTTTTATCATGGATCTCTCTGTACTTTGCTCCGTTCATCTTTACCTCGATCCTGACTAGGCTCCCAGTCCCTGCCGCTGAAAAACATCCCCACAGCACAGCGACGATCCGTCATTCAGGGCAGGTGGGGAAGAGTCTAAGACCATGTCTAAGAGTAGAGCTTGGAAATTCAAGCCCCTTGGGTGCTGCCATAGAGTTACATTAGAAGTGCCCATCCAAGAAGGCTCAAGGTCATTGGCCACAGATAAAATTACATCACGTTATATCGACAGTAGCTTTGATTGGACTAATCATGTCAACATCATACTTTCAAAATCTTAGTTAGCAGCCATCATCATGAATCAAGTCGACAATCTACTGGCAAATCCTTTTTAATCCTTGTCATGTGAAGAGAAATAAGGAAGAGAAATGGTAGAAAAAAACGTATCGGTGCTCATCGGCCATTGGACATACACATTACACAACAAGTTGGAAATCGCAAATTCAACAATTAATGGTTTGGAAGGAACCGGTGTCTAACTGCAAGCATTGCAAAGCAATCACTAGCCTACTATTCAGTGGAGTGGCTGTGTGGTCCCAAGTCTGAGATTAAGGGTCTCTTTTCTAAGCCTAAAATTATAAACATTCAACATTGGCCATGATGTCAATGAAACATGATTTGTGCCGCGCTCAAAACAACTGTTAACTCGGAACTGCAACATTTGACTTCAGTGAGTTCAAGAGAAAAGGGAACTCTGCAAAAAAAACGAGCTCCGACTGGGAAAATACGTTTTGAATGGTCATCCAACTCGGAATTGTAAATTGGGAACTCGGGTCTTTTTCTATTTTTATTTTATTTAATCCATTTTAGAATAAGGCTGTAACGTAACAAAATGTGGAAAAAGTCAAGGGGTCTGAATACTTTCCGAAGGCACTGTATCTCCCTTATCACCCCTGACATATGATATGCTGGTATTCTGTCCAGGACATATCTTTTCCATTATTCACCCCGTCTGTATGATGTAGCTAGCACCTTTTACTCTTCATCCTGTTTGTTCTGTAGTGTGGGCTTTAGTCTAAGCCCATTCCCACCATCCTCCTAGTGCTGTCAAACACTTCCATCTAGGGGATGCATCACAGACAGGTCTGTTTTTCTCTGAAGTTATCAGAGGAATTCAAGGTATTTGTCTACAGAGATATTGGCCTTGGACTATTTGTCTGGGTGTATTTGTGTGGATGCAGTGAGAGTGGGAGCCATTATCACCATCATTGTCCTCATCTTTTTCCTTCTCAGCTTCCTCACAATTGTCCTCTTCTTTTTCTTCCACCTCCTCCATTTCCTCCTCATAATTGTCCTCCATCTGCTCCTTCTCCTCTTCCTCCCCATCATTGTATTTCACCATGTTCTTACCTTCACTAAACATGCTTTAGCTATCTCTGTTAGACTATGTTAGAGTGAGGTAGTGAGACAACCATATGTACATTCCACTCAGTCTGAAATTACTGAGATTTTAAATGACAGAGGGAGATGTTGCCTGGTCTTATTTATTCCATCACGCCTTTGTTGGTGGGGACGCTTATCCCTGTTGATTTGTGTTCTCCTGCGGCGGCTTCAGAGCAGTCGAGCAGGAAATTGGCCCCTGCGTGCCCCGAGTTACTAACTCAAACAAATGATCTCTTCATTAAAGACATTCCGGAGAGACTCCAGAGCAACATGACAGATGGAGAGTATTTCAAAAACAACGTGTGATGTTTGTATGTTGATTTTAACTGGTGTGAGTTAATGGGGAAACTGGCTTCAAGCCTTTGGATGCAAATGGGTCTCCATTCATATTGAAGCTCAGAGAAGTTCATTTAAATGTGCGACTCCAGATGATTATTATCAGAGTTAGTGTGCTTGGTGCTTTAAGGTTGGATAATCACTTCATCTTTCTATCTGTTTCCAGCCTGTTAGAGAAAAGGAAAAGGTTGAAAACAGCGTCATATGGTCTAAATCTAGTTGTCTACAGTCACAGTCCTGCTAGTTTTTATTTTCCCCTGAAGCCTAGTTGATGAATTAATGTCACTGACTGCCCAAAACTGAGTTAACCGCTAATTTAAAACGGCAAGAGCGGAAACCTAGCTTGCACCAGGACCTTCGTCTAGATAAAAAAAAAACTGAAATAAACTCTCCCTCTTTTATTATGATGTGAATATGAATGCATCCATCCTGTGAATTGTAATGAAATGGAATCCTCTCCTGAATGTTATATATATATAATTTGCATATGCATGAAAATGAAACATGGTGGGAAGAGAAATGTCAGTTTCATCTGTTTCACAGTTGTACCTTTGCTCCCAGTAAAACACTTTTTTTTTTGTTGCTCCCAGTAAATTGATGAAGTTGGTAACAGCGGATTATGACTGTCCTGTGGGCTTTTGGCGCCAGTTCTCAGCATCCCCTTTATCAACTTTGGATTGTTGTGGAATGAGTTAATGATTTACATTTTTCTATTTCTATTTGTCTCATAGGGTAAAATCCCAACTTCCTCAATAAGAGCAGAGAGAAAATACATGTTCAAACTTTAAGATCACCTAAAAGCCCTTGTCAATAAACTATTCTCTGAGGAGATCTGTTTTAAATTGTTTCACCTCACCTTGTCTGCCAGATATCATTCTGGGGCCATTATGGGTCCCGTGGACATCTTTTCTACAGTTTAACTGACAAAAGGTTGTACGGAGTGACTTAGGGATTCTCACAGTTGGGACTTTTCACATAGAGGACTTACTGAGCTGTAGGAGGCCCCTACACAATAATTACCGAACACAGACATTGAACCTGGGTTGTCTGTGCACCTCAAGATCACGTACAGCAGCATCTCTGTGAGCTAACAACAGTCAATAGGAACAATCTCCACTAGACATCTGAAAATAGGTCATCTTCTTTCCCAGTGATCTAAAAAGGCCTGCCGTGAATGACTCTCACCTAGATGACCACGCTGTATACACTGAGTATACACACATCATGACATATACTGACTGACCAGGTGAATCCAGGTGAAAGCTATGAACCCATATTGATGTCCACTTCAAATCAGTGTAGATGAAGGGGGAGACAAATAAAATAGAATCACATTTTATATTTCACATACACATGGTTAGCAGATGTTAATGTGAGTGTAGCGAAATGCTTGTGCTTCTAGTTCCAACCATGCAGTAATATCTAACAAGTAATCTAACCTAACAATTTTCACAACAACTACCTAACAAGTGTAAAGGAATGAATAAGAATATGTACATAAAAAATATATATGAATGAGTGATGGCCGAACGGCACAGGCAAGATGCAGTAGATGGTATAGAGTACAGTATATACATATGAGCTGAGTAATGTAGGGTATGTAAACATTATATAAATTGGCATTTTTTAGTGATACATTTATCACATACATTTTTCCATTATTAAAGTGGCTAGAGTTGAGTCAGTGTGTTGGCAGCAGCCACTCAATGTTAGTGATGGCTGTTTAACAGTCTGATGGCCTTGAGATAGAAGCTGTTTTTCAGTCTCTCGGTCCCAGCTTTGATGCACCTGTACTGACCTCGCCTTCTGGATGATAGCAGGTTGAACAGGCAGTGGCCCGGGTGGTTGTTGTCCTCGATTATCTTTTTGGCCTTCCTGTGACATCGGGTGGTGTAGCTGTCCTGGAGGGCAGGTAGTTTGCCCCCGGTGATGCGTTGTGCAGACCTCACTACTCTCTGGAGAGCCTTACGGTTATGGGCGGAGCAGTTGCCATACCAAGTGGTGATACAGCCCAACAGGATGCTCTTGATTGTGCATCTGTAAAAGTTTGTGAGTGTTTTTGGTGACAAGACAAATTTCTTCAGCCTCCGGAGATTGAAGAGGCACGACTGCGCCTTCTTCACCACGCTGTATGTGTGGGTGGACCATTTAAGTTAGTCCATGATGTGTACGCCGAGGAACTTTAAACTTTCCACCTTCTCCACTACTGTTCCGTCAATGTGGATAGGGGGGTGCTCCCTCTGCTGTTTCCTGAAGTCCACGATCATCTTTGTTTTGTTGACATTGAGTGTGAGGTTATTTTCCTGACACCACACTCCGAGGGCCCTCACCTCCTCCCTGTAGGCCGTCTCATCATTGTTGGTAATCAAGCCTACCACTGTAGTGTCGTCTGCAACTTGATGATTGAGTTGGAGGCGTGCATGGCCACGCAGTCATGGGTGAACAAGGAGTACAGGAGAGGGCTGAGAACGCACCCTTGTGGGGCCCCAGTGTTGAGGATCAGTGGGGTGAAGATGTTCTTACCTACCCTCACCACCTGTGGGCGGTAGTCATTTAGCTCAGTTACCTTAGCTTTCTTGGGAACAGGAACAATGGTGGCCCTCTTGAAGCATATGGGAACAGAAGACTGGGATAAGGATTGATTGAATATGTCCGTGAACACACCAGCCAGCTGGTCTGCGCATGCTCTGAGGACGCGGCTGGGGATGCCGTCTGCGCCTGCAGCCTTGCGAGGGTTAACACGTTTAAATGTTTTACTCACCTGCAGTGAAGGAGAGCCTGCAGGTTTTGGTAGCGGGCCGTGTCAGTGGCACTGTATTGTCCTCAAAGTGAGCAAAAAAGTTGTTTTGTCTGTCTGGGAGCAAGACATCGTGGTCCGCGACGGGGCTGGTTCTTCTTTTGTAGTCCGTGATTGACTATAGACCCTGCCACATACCTCTTCTGTCTGAGCCATTGAATTGCGACTATACTTTGTCTCTATACTGACACAGCTTGTTTGATTGATTTGCGGAGGGAATAGCTACACTGTTTTTATTCGGTCATGTTTCCGGTTACCTTGCCCTGATTAAAAGCAGTGGTTCGCGCTTTCAGTTTTGCACGAATGCTGCCATCAATCCATGGTTTCTGGTTGGGGAACGTTTTAATAGACGATGTGCGTACAACATCACTGATGCACTTGCTAATAAACTCGCTCACCGAATCAGCGAATTCATCAATGTTGTTGTTCGACGCTATGCGGAACATATCCCAGTCCACGTGATCGAAGCGTGGAATCCGATTGGTCGGACCAGCGTTGAATAGACCTGAGCGCGGGTGCTTCCTGTTTAAGTTTCTGTTTATAGGCTTGGAGCAACAAAATGGAGTCGTGGTCAACTTTCCGAAAGGAGGGCGGGGGAGGGCCTTATATGCATCGCGGAAGTTAGAATAACAATGATCCAGGGTTTTGCCAGCCCAGGTTGCGCAATAGATATGCTGATATAATTTATGGAGCCTTGTTTTCAGATTAGCCTTGTTAAAATCCCCAACTACAATAAATGCAGCCTCAGGATATATGGTTTCCAGTTTACATAGACTCGAATGAAGACAGGATAAAGAAGGATTTTTAAGCCTTGAGACAATAGAAACATTGATTGTGTATGTGTGCCATTTAGAGCGTGAATGGGCAAGACAAAATATTTAAGTGCCTTTGAACGAGGTAATGTAGTAGGTGCTATTCGCACCGGTTTGTTTCAAGAAGGGCAACGCTGCTGGGTTTTTACACTCAACAGTTTCCCATGTGTGTCAAGAATGTTCCACCACCCAAAGGACATCCAGCCAACTTGACACAACTGTGGGAAGCATTGGATTCAACATTGACACCTTATAGAGTCCTTGCCCCGACTAGTTTTTCGGGCAAAAGGGGGTGCAACTCAACATTAGGAAAGTGTTCCTGTTTTGTACATTCAGTGTATATAACAGCCCTACTGGACAAGAAATGTACAATCCTGAAGTGTACAGAGGTGTACAATCCAGTGCTTCACATTATTCACAGAACATTGAATGGCATTCTATTCTATTCAATGATGGGGAATGTTTGTCTGTTGGCAGTGTTGTAAATGCATCCGTGGTAGTGGACATGGGAGGGCAAAGCAACAATATTGAATTTTGAGATACAGACTGGCAACTTATGTCTGACAATTTGGCAGGGGTGAAGGCACGGCAGGACCTGGCAGGGCACCTGAATTTGAATCTTGTCTCAGCCAATCAGGCTGGCTATTTTTATAAATATTTATATTTAGTAGCCTATTCGCCAATAATACAATAGGTGCACTTGATTTAGCTGCCCTGCATGCCGGGTAGGTGAAGTGTTCCCATTTTGAACCATTTAATTTGTCTAAAGATACAAACTCCTCCTATTGGCAGGCCCAGAGAGCTAAATCAGGTTCACCTGTAGGCATATTGCTGGCCAATCAGATAGGTGCATACCACTGGCCAATCGGATAGCTTAGATCACTGTCTTCAGCAGCTTCCACGAGCCCACAGCAAAGTTGTTACTGACTGTAGAGCATGCTAACCAGGGCCGGCCCCAGGCATAAACAACACAAGCGGTTGCTTAGGGCCCCCAGCCACTAAGGGGCCCCCAGTGATTGGAGATGATTGTGGACTACAGAAAAAGGAGGACCGAGCACGCCACCATTCTCATCGACCGGGCTGTAAGGGAGCAGGTTGAGAGCGTCAAGTTCCTTGGTGTCCACATCCCCAACAAACGAACATGATCCAAGCACACCAAGACAGTCGTGAAGAGGGCACAACAAAACCTATTCCTCCTCAGGAGACTAAAAAGATTTGTCATGGCTCCTCAGATACTCAAAAGGTTCTACAGCTGCACCATTGAGAGTATCCTGACTGGTTGCATCCCTGCCAGGTATGGCAACTGCTCGGCCTCCGACGGCAAGGCACTAAAGAGGGTAGTGCGTACAGCAGAGTACATCACTGGGGCCAAGCTTCCTGCCATACAGGACCTCTATACCAGGCGGTGTCAGAGGAAAGCCTTAAAAATTGTCATAGATTCCAGCCGCCCGAGTCAGACTGTTCTCTCTGCTGTACCGGAGGCTTCTAAACGGTCTCAGAGGCTTCTAAACAGCTTCTACCCCAAGCCATAAGACTCCTGAACATCTAATCAAATGGCTACCCAGACTATTTGCATTGCCCCCCCCCCTCTTTTACACTGCTGTTACTCTCTGTTATTATCTATTCATAGTCACTTTAATAACTCTAACTCATGTAGGCCTACATATTACCTCAATTACCTTGACTCTGTACCTGCACCCCCTGTATATAGACTCACTATTGTTATTTTACTGCTGCTCTTTAATTATTTGTTGCTTTTATTTCTTATTCTTATTTTTTTATATATTTTTTTACTGCATTGTTGGTTAGCGTTTGTAAGTAGCATTTCACTGTAAGGTCTACCTACACCTGTTGTATATCGGCGCATGTGACAAATACAATTTGATTTGATACATTGTAGGCGCACTTGATCTCTCGCATCCAGCAGAGAATTGTTTCTAGCTCTAACAGTGCATAATACCTAACAATACAAAACAATACAATACACACAAATCCCAAAAATTAAGAGAATGAGCAATGTCAGAGTCAAGAATATAAATATATATATGTACAGTATTTTAGTGGTGTGCGGGTCAGCTGTTCACCCGCTCCAGCCCGCAATTGCTAATAACCCATCCGCCTCCACCCAGCCCTAATCAGAAAACATAGAAAATGCACCATCGGATATGCACAGTGATTTTTTTGACAGGGGTTGGAGGATATTTTTTTGGTCTGATTTAGATATGTTTCTGCTTATAATTTCTGACATTTTGGTAGGCTATTTGTTACTCAGCTTGTCTATAATTAGATACATGTAGTTTCTCTTTTGTCATTATATGTTGCCCTAGAAGAGTACAAATAAACCCTTTCTCCACAGAATAATGTAATGGATCGATCAAATTAATCCTTCAATCTAGTTGACATAGGTAAAGTTTACTCTGTCATCTTTCACCGAGCAAAGACATTTAGGGACTGGGGAGAAAATACAATTGTTGTAAGGAAAAAGAAAGCTGTGAAAATTACCCAAAGTGTTTCTGAAAAGATTTCAGTTCGGGTTCGACGCATATGTTATGTAGTTAAAATACTATCAGCTTTCATGACGAAGACAACACCTCTACAGATGGTATCTAACTGACCATGGCATTCTCTCAAGATGCAGAAATAAATCAATCATATTTCTCCACTCCTGTGGAGTCCAAATGCCTACATTTGGTATATCATTTTATTGCAAGAAATGCCTTATTCTGCAGGAGTTATTATTAAGGCTATATGAGAGATTATAGACCTACAGTCAGTGTCCAGATTTAAATTTCCATTTATCCCGTCTAAACAGTAGGCTACAGTTCCCTTGACATGCCACAGGTATATTTTGAATTCCCATCTTGTGACTGTCAAATTTGTATAGCGCCTCATTATCATCAAACATAACTGCTATCATCCTCTTTTACCACTTCACCAAATCTTTTCCAAACATTACTTTTCAGCCCCTCCCTTAACATTATTTTCAATTCTCCTTTCACAGCTTTTGTTTATGGAAATACACGTTGACATTGCCCTTTTTGCCTCCATGTATTGACGCAAACTTTTTCTGCCCATTCCCAAAAGCATTATTTGCCGATTGGCTGTGTAGGCTATTTGGCACCCGCACAGTTACATCTTGAAGCTTAGGCTCATGCACAAATACCAGACAGCCTAATATAAATGAAAGAAAAAACGAATTGTAGCCTATATAATTTCCACAAGAATTATAAAATGTATGGATTTTTTAAAGTTATTGTTTCTATTACGCACGCCACTCACCCGCCCCTCAGCCACACAATATTTCATGACCCTAGCTAGACCCGTCTGCCAGGTGGATATAACCGCGGGGACTGCGGGTAATGAGTCAACCCGCAAATTACTAATATATATACACAGTACCAGTCAAAAGCTTGGACACACCTACTCATTCAAGGGTTTTTCTTAATTTTTTACTATTTTCTACATTTTAGAATAATAATGAAGACATCAAAACTATGAAATAACACATAGAATCATGTAGTAACCAGAAAAGTGTTAAACAAATCAAAATATATTCCATATTTGAGATTCTTCAAAGTAGCCACCCGTTGCCTTGATGACAGCTTTGCACTCTTGTCATTCTCTCAACCAGCTTCATAAGGTAGTCACCTGGAATGCATTTCAATTAACAGGTGTGCCTTATTATAAGTTAATTTGTGGAATTTCTTTACGACTTAATGAGTTTGAGCCAATCAGTAGTGGAAAGGGAGGTATACAGAAGATGGCCTTTTACCAAATAGGGCTAAGTCCATATTATGGCAAGAACAGCTCAAATAAGCATTACTTTAAGACATGAAGTACAGTCATCCAAAACAATTCAAGAACTTTGGAAACTTTTCCAAAGTGCAGTCGGAAAAACTATCAAGCATTATGATGAAACTGTCTCTCATGAGGACCGCCACAGAAAAGGAAGACCCAGAGTTACCTTTGTTGCAGAGGATAAGTTCATTAGAGTTACCAGCCTCAGAAATTGCAGCCCAAATAAATGCTTCACAGAGTTCATGTAACAGACACATCTCAACATCAACTGCGTGATTAGACTGGTGGAAATCTGTCCTTTGGTCTGATGAGTCCAAATTTGAGGTTTTTGGTTCCAACCGTGTCTTTGTGAGACGCAGAGTAGATAAATGGATGCTCTCTGCATGTGTGGTTCCCACGTGAAGCATGAAGGAGAAGGTGTGTCGTGGCTGAATCAGAATTAGTTAGGTAACATAGATAAATAAGATGTTTTATCTTATTTTTGGACCATAATATAACTCTGACTTGTGTGTGGTTTGCTCTCTCAATGTTTAGTAATACAGGAAATTACCACGACAGGTGTGATGGTGCTTTGCTGGTGACACAGTCTGTGATTTATTTAGAATTGAAGGCTTAACCAGCATGGCTACCACAGCATTTTGCAGCTATACGCCATCCCATCTAGTTTGCGCTTAGTGGGACTATCATTTGTTTTTCAACAGGACAATGACCCAACACACCTCCAGGCTGTGTAAAGGCTATTTGACCAAGAACCAAGAAGGAGAGTGATGGAGTGATGCATCAGATGACCTGGCCTCCACAATCACCTGACCTCAACCCAGTTGAGCACACAGCCATGCAATCTCCGTAGACAAACATTGTCAGTAGAATGGCCTTACTGACGAGCTCAGTGACTTTCAACGTGGCACTGTCATAGGATGCCACCTTTCCAACAAGTCATTTCAGTTTTTGCCCTGTTATAACTTCCTCGGTCAACTGTAAGTGTTGTTGTTGTGAAGTGGAAACCTCTAGGAGCAACAGCAGCTCAGCCGCGAAGTGGTGGGTCACACAAGCTCAAAGAACAGGACTGCCGAGTGCTAAAGCGTGTAGCGAGTAAAAACCTTTGTCCTCAGTTGTAACACTCACTACCGAGTTCCAAACTGCCTCTGGAAGCAACGTCCGCACAATAACTGTTCATTGGGAGCTTCATGAAATGGGTTTCTATGGTGAAGCAGCTGCACACAAGCCTAAGATCATCATGTGCAATGCCAAGCATCTGGAGCAGTGGAAACACGTTCTCTGGAGTGATGAATCACGCTTCACCATCTGGCAGTCCGATGGACGAATCTGGGTTCGGCGGATTCAAAGAGAATGCTACCTTCCCCAATGCATAGTGCCAACTTTAAAGTTTGGTGGAGGAGGAATAATGGTCTGAGGCTGTTTTTTATGGTTTGGGCTAGGCTCCTTAGCTCCAGTGAAGGTAAATCTTAACGCTACAGCATACAATGACATTCTAGACAATTGTGTGCTTCCAACTTTGTGGCAACAGTTTGGGCAAGGACCTTCCTGCTTCAGCATGACAATTCACTGTGCACAAAGCAAGGTCCATATAGAAATGGTTTCTCGAGATCGGTGTGGAAGAACTTGACTGGCCTGCACAGAGCCCTAACCTCAACCCCATCGAACTTTTTTGGGATGAATTGGAATGCTGACTGCGAGCCAGGCCGAATCGACCAACATGAGTGCCCGACCTCACTAATGCTCTTGTGGCTGAATGGAAGCAAGTCCCCGCAGCAATGTTCCAACATCTAGTGGAAAGCCTTCCCAGAAGAGTGGAGGCTGTTATAGTTTAGCAGCAACATGGGACCAACTCCATGTTAATGCCATGATTTGGAATAAGATGTTCAACGAGCACGTGTCCACATACTTTTGGTCATGTAGTGTCACTATTCCTCTTGTCCAGATGGGATAAGGCAGTGTGCAGTGCGATGGCGATTGCATCATCCGTGGATCTGCTTGGGTGGTATGCAAATTGTAGTGGGTGTTGGTTTAGGTGAAGGTAACATGATCCTTAAATAGCCTCTCAAACCACTTTATGGTGACAGAAGTGAGTGCTACGAGGCAATAGTCATTTAGTTCAGTTACTTCAGTTACTTCAGTTACCTTTGTTCGGCTTGCATTTTGACTCTGAAAGTGATCTCGACTAGGAAAATGTTGGTGAGGACTGTTCTAGTCTCTATGCAATGCCTTTGGAAAGTATTCAGACCCCTTGACTTTTTCCACATTTTGTTACGTTACAGCCTTATTCTAAAGTGGATTAAATTAAACAACGTCCTGAGAAATCTACACACAATACCCAATAATGACAAAGCGAATAAAAGTTTAGAAATGTTTGCAAATGTACTAAAATCAAAAAACAGAAATATCTTATTTACATAAGTATTCAGACCCATTGCTATGAAACTCGACATTTAGTTCAGGCGCATCCTGTTTCCATTGATCATCCTTGAGACATTTCAAAAATGTGAGTCCACCTGTGATAAATTCAATTGATTGGACATGATTTGGAAAGGCACACACCTGTCTATACAAGGTCCCACAGTTGACAGTGCATGTCAGAGAAATAACCAAGCCATTTTTCCGTAGAGCTCTGAGACAGGATTGTGCTGAGGCACAGATCTGGGGAAGGGTACCAAAACATTTCTGCAGCATTGAAGGTCCCCAAGAACACAGTGGCCTCCATCATTCTTAAATGGAAAAAGTTTGGAACCACCAAGACTCTTCCTAGAGCTGCCCGCCCGGCCAAACTGAGCAATCGGGAAGGGAGGGCCTTTGTCAGGGAGGTGACCAAGAACCCCATGGTCACTCTGACAGAGCTCTAGAGTTCCTCTGTGGAGATAAGAGAACCTTCCAGAAGGACAACCATCTCTGTAGCACTTCCCCAATCAGGCCATCATGGTAGAGTGGCCAGACGGAAGCCACTCCTCAGTAAAAGGCACATGACAGCCCGCTTGGAGTTTGCCAAAGGGCACCTAAAGACTCTCAGACCATAAGCAACAAGATTCTCTGGTCTGATGAAACCAAGATTGAACTCTTTGGCCTGAATGCCTAGCGTCACGTCTGGAGGAAACCTGGCACCATCCTTATGGTGAAGCATGGTGGTGGCTGCACCATGCTGTGGGGATGATTTTCAGCGGCAGGGATTGAGAGGCTAGTAAGAATAGAGGCAAAGATGAACAGAGCAGAGTACAGAAAGATCCTTAATGAAAACCTGCTCCAGAGCGTTCAGCACCTCAGACTGGGGCGAAGGTACACCTTCCAACAGGACAACGACCCTAAGCACACAGCCAAGACAACGCAGGAGTGGCTTTGGGACAAGTCTCTGAATGTCCTTGAGAGGCCCAGCCAGAGCCCGGACCTGAACCCGATCAAACATCTCTGGAGAGACCTGAAAATAGCTGTGCAGCAACACTTCCCATCCAACCTGACAGAGCTAGAGGGGATCTGCAGGAAGAAGGGGAGAAACTCCCAAGATAAAGATGTACCAGGCTCGTAGCGTCATACCCAAGAAGACTCAATGCTGTAGTCGCTATCAAAGGTGCTTCAACAATGTACTGAGCAAAGCGTCTGAATACTTATGCTATTTCAGTTTAGATTTTTTATACATTTAGAAACATTTCTAAAAAACTGTTTTTGCTTTGTCATTATGGGGTTTTGCGTTCAGATTGATGAGGGGAATTATTTAAAAAATGAATTATAGAATAAGGCTGTAACGTAACAAAATATGGAAAATGTCAAAGGGGCTGAATACTTTGTATGTCTGGGATAGTTTGGGCTTCTCCAGGGAACTGACAACTTTCAAAGAGAACAATGGGTTCCACGTCCAACTCTCTGGGCCAATGTTAAGCTGAAGATCTCAACTTTTAAGGCAGTCAATCTTATTCTGTCACTATCACACCATCTATTTGATCCATTGATACCTTGGAGAAGTCCACCGGAATGATTTTACCTGGAGTGATTACTATGGGGTATTAAGACTTTCTTTTCCCCATTATGACCGTGGTATTGGATGAGACGTGGGCCGCCAATAAGATACTTAATAACAATCCAATTGCACAACCTTAGACATATCACCTGGGAAACCTCAATATAAAAGGGAAATATTTGGAACAATACACATCTGGCAACCACTTTCTTTCTCTAGTTCCTTTTATTTCATTTAGTTGGGACAGTTTCCATCATTCATATTATTCTATGTGATTAGATGACTCTTATGATATAAACTTTGTCTCTGGCTGCACATTTGTTCGAAATCTTTTTCTATAGAAGACACCCTGATTCAACAAAAATGTGTTTGGGTCGGCCATGAGGTTAAATCAATGTAGGTAGTAGTCGGAATATTATCAAAAGGCGCTGGATCACAAGAGTGGATGAACAAAAAAGGTCATTATCTTAAAAGCTTTGCCCTTTCAATTAACAAATAAGCAGTGATACATCAAGCTTGAAAAAAACATTGAAGATAATACCCAACGTGGTTTTTGAAAAGGCAACTGTTTCTAGCTTTGCTCTCTGAGCTATACATTTTTTTTTTTACATTTCTCTGCCCATATTTTGGTATGCATGCAGGTCAGCTATTAGACCATTAGGTACCAATACACAGCACAATACAATCTGGTGCTACTGGGTTGCAAAGAGATCAGAGCACTGGTCATTATCCCCAAAACAGGGCTGGCTTTTCCGAACAGAAAGTGTACAGCGTTCAAATGAGCATATCGATTGGGAATTGTTCAAAGGATCGCAGTGAAAATCTCAAAATAATTTTTGACATTCTGGCTGATGATCAGATATGACATGTGCTACTACAGTACATCCATGAGTTTCTCAAGTATTGGGACAGTGACCATTTTGGGGTTGTTTAGGCTCTGTTCTCCAGCACTTTAGATTTAAAATGATACAATGACTGAGGTTAAAGTGCAACGGTCAGCTTTAATTGGAGGGTATTTTTGTCCATATTGGGTGAACCGTTTAGAAACACTTTAGGTGACAAAAGGTATTGGGACAAATTCACTTATGTATATTAAAGTAGTAAAATGTTAAGTATTTGGTCCCATATTTAAAGCAGGCAATGACTATATCAAGCTTGTGACTCTACACATTTGTTTGTGGTGGTTGTATTTCAGATACTTTTGTGCCCAATAGAAATTAATGGTAAATAATGTATTCTGACATGTTGGAGTCTCTTTTATTGAAAATCAAAATTGAATATGTTTCTTAACACGTCTTCATTAATAATGTGGATGCTACCATAATTACGAATAATCCTGAACTAATCGTGAAGAAAGTTACAGAGGCATACTGTACATATCACCCCCCCCCCCCCCAAAACAAAAATGCTAACCTCCCCTGTTATTGTAATGGTGAGATGTTAGCATGTCTTGGGGGTATCAATCACATTCAATCAAATGCATTTTTTTATATCAGCAGATGTCACAAAGTGCTACATAGAAACCCAGCCTAAAACCCCAAACAGCAAGCAATGCAGATGTAGAAGCACGGTGGCTAGGAAAAACTCCTTAGAAAGGCAGAAACCTAGGAAGAAACCTAGAGAGGAACCAGACTGAGGGGTGGCCAGTCCTCTTCTGGTATGATATTTGTGCACTCATCATTATGTGTCAAAATGTGTCATTGTCCCAATACTTTTGGAGCTCACTCTATAGCCCAGGAGAGGGACTTCTGACATAGTGACACTAAAGACCAACTGAGATCTGGATGACTGACTACTGAGAGTTCCTTCCTGACACCATGTTGTTGAGATGTATAATTTCTGAATAGATTTGCTTATTAAAAAGCAAATGATAATGTCATAGAGATCCTCAGGGGCTCTTTTCCCTGGTCTCTCTCTCTGAGAGTCATCTCTGTCTGATGGCAGATGCAGTGCTTGTTCATTAGTGAGGAGGCTACACTGCTGCCTCACTCGCTTTTTGTGCTGTGTGTGCCTGTGCGTGTGTGTGCCTGCGTGTGTTTGTGTGTGTATTTGTGTTTGTGCATGCGTGTGTGTGTGTGCGTGCTAAAGGCAGTCAACCCTCTCTTTGGGAGCAACAGATTGCACCATCATACTGCACCTCGAGATATACTAAATACTGTACATCAGGGTATACAGTATTTGGGTCATTGTCTCTCCACAGTTTAATCAATTCTAACGCAACATCAATTACATCATGGACTTAATCATTCATGTTTCATCCTTTATCGTGCTTTTACAGTCTAATTGTCAGATCTAAGATAACATTATGTCTCGTTCTGTCTGCTTGTGGAGGATATAATTGTGCTCGTATGATCTCTCACCATAATAATAATCCCCGAGGGGATTAATGATACTCGTATCTAATTGAACCAAACCAGTTCTGACTCTAATGCTACATTCCAAAACTTGCTAATGCCAACAAAATCTGAATACCATTTGCATTAATTGATAGCTTTAAAGCTACTGAAGTCCTGCCATCTTGGCACATTAGCTTAATTAATTTAATTTGGCATTAATTAGGAGCAGGGATAGTTCAGGTCTCCCTCTTTAGAACAGTAACTACAAGGTTTCGCTATCAGAGCCAGCGATCAGTGGCGTGGTGGGTGGTAATAAGTGAGAGAGGCATGTAAGAGTCAGTGGGAGTCTGTGTTTTCAAGGCCACCAGACAGGAAACAGAGTGTTGAATAACTGTTCAATCTTCCCTCTACTCCTCGTCCTCCAACCGTGAATTCCAATGTTCTTCTGAAGATGGAAGGAATTTAAATAAACTCCAGACCTGATGTCACAGGAAGGACTGCATTGTTGGAGCTAGAAAGCAGGTTGCTACACATGCAATAACATTGGCTAAACAAGTACATGTGACCAATACAATTTGATTTGACAAATATGAGCTCATATGAATTCATGTATGAAGCTGACATCCAAAATGAGCAATATGCTTACTGTCTGAGGACATACTACAGTAGTCAGCTAAAAAGCATGTGGGAGGTATGGCAACAATTCTGCCGTAGCTTCACTATTTCAGTTATCTGTGGACACTTTTTCCTGGCCCTCTCCCTGGCCTGTGAGATTGGGATTGTGACGCTCTGTTAAGAGATAAAGCCGTGTTGGCCAGTCATGCTAACAGTACGCTAGTCATCCAACTCACTCATCTGAAACATTCCTACCCCTTTTGGAAGAGCCTGTGGTTGATATTTGCAGCATATTGTTGTCCTTCTGGGTGCATTTTTTTCACAACGCTTCAATTTCTGTGAGGGGAGAGAAAAGTAACACAGTGATCAATCCATACAGTACATACCCTCCCATCGGCACCCGGGCATGTATTGTTGAGACTAAATCTCGTGCTAATTAGAAAAGGAGAAAATAACAAAAATAGCAATATCATATCAGGCTGCTCTAATATTCCCTTCGCACACTGAGGATTTCAGGCAAATGAGTTTGCACATTCTTAAGACGCTAGGGGACACTTCATTCGATACAACTAATATAGCTGGGTTGAGATCAGTTACAGAGCACATATGATACGAGGGCAGAGAGCCAACATCAGAGGATTGACAGAGTCTGCTGAGATAGGGAGATTGATGAGAGGGAAAAAACAATTTCATCAATCTACACACAATATCCCATAATGACAAAGCAAAAACAGGTTTATGTATTTAAAAACAAATGGAAACATCACATTTACATAAATATTCAGACCCTTTACTCAGTACTTTGTTGAAACACCTTTGGCAGCGATTACAGCCTTGAGTCATCTTGGGTATGACGCTACAAGCTTGTCATCCATTTATTTGGGGAGTTTCTCCCATTCTTCTCTGCAGATTCTCTCAAGCTCTGTCAGGATGGATGAGGAGCGTCGCTGCACAGCTATTTTCAGGACTCTCCAGAGATGTTCGATCGGGTTCAAGTCCAGGCTCTGGCTGGGCCACTCAAGGAAATTCAGAGACTTGTCCCGAAGCCACTCCTGCATTGTCTTGGCTGTGTGCTTAGGGTCATTGTCCTGTTGGAAGGTGTACCTTCGCCCAAGTCTGAGGTCCTGAGCACCCTGGAGTAGGTTTTCATTAAGGATCTCTCTTTACTTTGCTCCGTTCATCTTTCCCTCGATCCTGACTAGTCTCCCGGTTCCTGCCGCTGAAAATCATCACCACAGCATGATGCTGCCACCCCCATGCCTCACCGTAGGGATGGTGCCAAGCGTGCTCCAAGCATGGCCACTCTACCATAAAGGCCTGATTGGTGGAATGCTGCAGATATGGTTGTCCTTCTGGAAGGTCCTCCTATCGCCACAGAGGACCTCTGTCAGAGTGACCATTGGGTTCTTGGTCACCTCCCTGACCAAGGCCCTTCTCCCCACGATTGGTCAGTTTGGCCAGTTTGGCCAGTTCCAGCTCTAGGAAGAGTCTTGGTGGTTCCACCCTTCTTTCATTTAAGAATGATGGAGGCCACTGTGTTCTTAGGGAACTTCAATGCTGCAGAAATGTTTTGTTGTCTCGCAGCTCTACGGACAAGTCCTTCGACCTCATGGCTTTGTTTTCGCTCTCACATGCACTGTCAACTGTGGGACCTTAAATAGACAGGTGTGTGCCTTTCCAAATCATATCCATTCAATTGAATTTACCATAGCTAGACTCCAATGACGTTGTAGAAACATCTCAAGGATGATCAATGGAGACAGGATGCACCTGAGGTCAATTTCGAGTCTCATAGCAAAGGTTCTGAATACTTATGTAAATAAGATATTTTTGTTTATATTTTTAATAAACTTGTAAAACATTCTAAAAACCTATTATCACCTTGTCATTATGTGGTATTGTGTGTAGATTGATGAGAAGAAAACATATTTAATACATTTTAGAATAAGGCTTTAACATAACAAAATGTGGAAAAAGTGAAGGGCTCTGAACTTTCCAAAAGCACTGTGTATGCTAACACACATAACCTTTCATGCTGAGAATGTACAGCACACATACTGACAGGCTTATCATCTATTATAGGACGAGGATACTTTGTGGAAACAGTGTGTCTGTGGTTCTTCACAATCCATTTTCTAAATGGACCCCCATGCTTCTAATCTGGATATTTTAATTGGAAGACCCCCATTTGAAATGGTTATGGTGGGGTAGAAATAAGAATCTCAGTGAGTGAGAGCCTGACTTTGCTTGCCAGGATTATAGTATTACATTGTACACATGGCTGAGGATGAGACGACCACGACTGTAGTGAACTTTCCTCCTGTTTTCTGAATTTCTCTCTCACTCTCCAAGCCTTGAAAACTTGGGGAGCTTATTTTCAGAGTTTCTCTCATTTTCTCTCGATAATTCTGAAGGCCTCTGGCTGGGTTAGCTGGGTGTTTGGTTGTCTATCGTGTGTCTACAGCTCAGTGGGGGAGAATCGATTCCGACAGGCGAGACGCTCATCCATCACCTGCATGTAAAGACAACGCCCCAGCGTCAGCCTTACTCATGTGCTGAACCCAGTCACAAGGCCTTCTCCGTGGGAAGATCTGTTGATATGGGGACTTAAGGCCGTTATTTGGAGCGCTCCTCATGTCATCACGGTCTTTCAAAGCTTGGATTAAATACCACACAAGAACTTGGTGTGGTTTTGCATCATGCTTAAAAGAATTACTAAAAACAGAGGTTAAAGGTTAAAACAATTAAAACATGACTTTGACCTTGAAAATCAATTAATTCACTAATTGAGTATTTAGAGTGTGAAGAAGGCACGTGAGACTCATATAGAAAGATATGAAGGGTTTTCGATTCAAAGAAGCAGCCACAGTGATATTCTTCAACCAGCCAAGCGATTTCCTCATTATTAGTGATCATAAACATTAATGAGTCCATTTTACAGTCCAGTGATCAACTCTTGATGTTTTCCCTCAGAACAGCCTCGATTTGTCAGGGGCATGGACTCTACAAGGTGTCAAACGCTTTCCACAGGGATGCTGACCCATTTTGACTCCAATGCTTTCCACAGTTGTGTCAATTTGGCTGGATGTCCTTTGGGTGGTGGACCATTCTTGATACACATGGGAAACTGTTGCGCGTGAAAAACCCAGCAGCGTTGCACAAACTGGTGCGCCTGACACCTACTACAATATCCCGTTCAAAGGCACTAAAATCCTTTGTCACAAACACAATCCATGTCTCAATTGTTTCAAGGCTTAAAAATATTTTTTGACCCTGTCTCCTCCTTTTCATCTACACTGATTGAAGTGGATTTAACAAGTGACTTCAATAAGGGGATCATAGACTGACAAGGTGAAAGCTATGTCATGGAAAGAGTTAATGTTTCTAAATGTTTGTACACTCAGTGTATATCATTAAATCAGTGGTGATTTTAGAATGTTAATCTTGGTTGGGCAAAAACAAAAAAATTGCGGATGCATGCCAGCAAAGCCACTACACAACACTAAACAATACATGAATTGCACTATAACGGTGACAAATAGAGTCCCAACACCTTACCACTGCTACACCTGGCCAACAGCGGAGCTTTGTCTGGCAGTGAAACAGTTCATTCAGCCTCATTTACTGCCTTTAAAAAAAACATAGCTGTTATGGCTGACTTGCTTAAACAAATGTGGTTTCTGCTGACAATTGATATGTACAAACTATGCCATAATGGAACGACAATCGGATAAGAGGCAATCCGTAATTTCGATTAAGACATTAATTAGTGAGCTAGGACGGACGTAGTCAATATAACTATTTGAAATGTAGCCTACAGCGACAGAATTCAGAACATGGACCTTTCTTACAGTGTTCTCCCTGTACACCAAGTCAGAACCGTAGGATAAATAAAGGGGGCATATAAGCAGACAATGAAAGCTCTTAGAATATTTTATTAATACATTTCTCTAAAACAGGTTATAGGCTACATGTGCACCACCAAGTCAGAACAGTAGGCAAATTGTATTATTAGGGTGAGGCACATGGGCTACTAACAGCTTACTACACAACGTGCATTTAGTATTACTTTCTTAGCTACAGTATAGAGTACATATCTCCCTGGCATATTACATAATTTATGCAGCAGCATACAATACATTTTTGGACTCACCTTGTCGTGCTGTGCTCACTTGAACAGGAAGGTCCTTCGTGGGCAAATTTTGTCATCAAACTTTGTCATTCTCTGGATTTATGGTGCTTTCAAGACAACTGGGAACAAGGTTGATTCATGAAAGCGCTAGAAAAGAGGCCCAAGTTCCAGATTTACAATTTCGAATTGGATGACCGTTCAAAACTTATTTTCCCAGTCGTAGCTCATTTTTTTCCCTAGTTACTAGTTGTCTTGAACTCAATAGTCAGATTTTGCAGTTCCAAGTTAAGTTGTTATGAGCGCGGCACAAATCCTCTTTCATTGACATAATGGCCAATGTTGAATGTTTATAATTTTAAGATTGGAAAAGACACCATTAATCCTAGACTTGGGACCACACAGCCACTGCACTGAATAGTAGGCTAGTGATTGCTTTGCAGTGCTTGCAGTTAGCCACTGATTCCTTCCAAACCACTCATTGTTAAATTTGCGATTTCCAACTTGTTGTGTAATGTTTGTCTAATGGCCATTGAGCACTGATATATTTTTTCTAAAATTTCTTCATTATTTCTCTTCATATGACAAGGATTAAAAAGGATGACAATGATTAAAAATAATTTGCCAGTAGATTGTCGACTTGGTTCATGTTGATGGCTGCTAGCTAAGATTTTGAAAGTATGATGTCGACATGATCAGTCCAATCAAAGCTACTGTCGATATAACGTGATTTGACGTAATGTTATCTGTGACCAATGACCTTGAGCCTTCTTGGATGGGCACTTCTAATGTAACTCTATGTCAGCACCCAAGGGGCTGGAATCTTTTAGCTCTACCCTTAGACTTGGTGGTGACGTAGTGTCCCCATGAGTGAAAGAACACTGAGCCAATCATGGTGCACGCTCTGTATTTTCCGCCGGATGCCCCACCATCACAGAAAGTACTGAGCTACAGTAGGCTGAAACACCTGCATTTTGGAGCTGCCTTACTCAAGAAAACAAAAAAGAGACCATGTTTGTATGTGGCTTTATTAACTCAATGGTATATATTTCTTTTTACATTGCTTGCAAACTGATATGTGAAACGTATCAATGCCAAAATAACATGCAAAACATGCAACATTTTAGCTAAAAATGTGGGTCGCCACTGTCATTAAGTCAAAAAATGTATGTAGCAACCAAGGATTCAAGTTTTTTTTTTAAATTATTATTATTATTTTTTTTTAAACCCCTTTTTCGTGGTATCCAATTGTTTAGTAGCTACTATCTTGCCTCATCTCTACAACTCCCGTACGGGCTCAGGAGAGACGAAGGTTGAAAGTCATGTGTCCTCTGATACACAACCCAACCAAGCTGCACTGCTTCTTAACACACAGCGCCATCCAACCCGGAAGCCAGCCGCACCAATGTGTCGGAGGAAACACCGTGCACCTGGCAACCTTGGTTAGCGCACACTACGCCCGGCCCGCCACAGGAGTCGCTGGTGCGCGATGAGACAAGGATTTCCCTACCAGCCAAACCCTCCCTAACCCAGACGACGCTAGGCCAATTGTGCGTCGCCCTACAGATCTCCCGGTCGCAGCCAGTTACGACAGAGCCTGGGCACGAACCCAGAGTCTCTGGTGGCACAACTGGCGCTGCAGTACAGCCCCTTTAACCACTGCACCACCTGGGAGGCCAGGATTCAAGTTTTAATCTCTGGCCTGTTTTATGAATCAACAACCCTAGTCCCTCTGGAACAAGTGTTAGTGGATTCATATTTTTTTAAATTCATGTTTATATGAATGAGACACAGTGATTCTCGAGTGCCACTAACCCATTTTTCACCAGCCTCCAGTGATATCATTATGTCTGGCTACAGATGCAGAAGTGCCACAAAAAAAAAATCTGACCTGTCAAGTGCCTATGGGGTATAAGGATAGTATTTCAGTCTATTAATATACATGTCATGTCTTTTTATTGCACAAATCATCAACCTCCTGCATTCAGTGCCTGACTTCCTTCAGAAATAAAGTGTGATGGGTACATTTCCCATGAGCACATCTTATCAAACTGACAGTTCCCTTACAAAAAATAATTTGTTGGGTCAAACCTCCCCAAGTTTGTGGCAAATTTGCTGCAAACTAAATAGTGTCCTACAAAAATGTTGCCCGAAGTTTGCAAAGGTTTTTCCACTAGTGGTAAATCTGCAACAAACCTTAGGCACAATAAAATGTATTGCCACTAGTGGCAAAAAGTTCACCATAGGTTTTTTTGAGGCATACAATTCTCTCAAGATTCTATTTGAATCTGTGGCAACAATATTTATTGCCAGTAGTGGCAAACAGTTTACCAGAAGCCGTTTCTGGTGATCATATGAGTTCAAAGACCAGTAACCGTTGAAGACCAGTCAGGGGAGAAGAAAAATCTGTTTGAAAATGGAAAACAAGTTGATGGATTGATTTTATTTGCCAGTTAAAAAAATATATACTCACAGTACATACATTTTTAAAACGTGACAGGGATATCACAAAAAAGTCAGAGACATTGATATTGTGGTCCCTAAATTCCATAGTGCAAAAACATTACAACATTACATAGATGTAGATGCAGAGATTAAACAATTGTTATATTCTTTGATCATTAGCCAGCTTTTGACATTCTATTTAATATAAGTTATGGTTGGCATAGCTTTGAGTTGCTGTGGTAGTTTGTTCTACTCCACAGCGCTGGTATAAAAAGGTGCTCTTACCAGATAGACTCTTAAATTTAAAACCGGCAATATCAGAGTCTCTGGCCCTGGTGTTGCATTTGTGGACATCTCTAATATTAGTGAAATTATTTGAAATGTACCTGGGGGATGAGTCTGTAAAAATTCTGTGGACCAGACCGAGTTAATTAATATTACACTTTTTTTCTACAGAGAGCCAGCCTAGCTGCTTAAAATGAGTAAGAGGGGGGAGTTTAAGTACAATTCTCACCAGCTTGTTTGGCATGTAGCTTATTATTTTGATATTTGGGCCTGCTGGTGAACCATGATGTGCAGCCATAATCAAAGTGACACTGAACTAGCGCACCTGCCAGAGTCTTTAGGTGTCACTATCAAGTTATTTTGAGGTCCGAGCTACTGTAGGAATTGCATTTTTTGGTTTTCTTTGTTAAAACATTCAGGGCCATAGTCTCACCAGTCAAGTACCTATCCAATTCAAACCCAAGGTAGCTGACTGAATTACCCACGTCAACACTAAAACCAGGGGACCTTCCAAGTTTTACTCTGGAACCAGGACTGGATAAAGAAATCATAGGCCCCTGAAGGAAGAACAGTACTCGCGCCAAAGCAGCATGTGTACATGCGGTGTCTGTGTGGAGTCTGGAGTCTGTAGGGCAACCGGTCTGCCTGCTCTGCTAGCAGAAGAGGGGGGAGGAGCAGACAGGCTGAGAACAGAGAGGAAATCAAGCAGTGGCAGCTGTACAGAACTCATCCAAAGGGCTTTGACTTCTCAAACACTGCAGAAAGCGAACACTATATGACACTATATGACCTTATTAATTCAGCCACTTGCTTAGATAACGCAAGTTTAACGCATAATTATGCGTTTTTCACACAGGGAAAAATGATAACCCAAATTGGACACACTTTAGGAGCCCTGCCTGTAAAAAATAATGAGTCATTGGGAAGACGTTTTTAGGACATTCTTGGGACGTTGAGTAATGGTCGCCTGGGGGTTTTGTCTAGTTCCCGGTTTGTCCCGGGGATGTTCAAAGGACTTTTTATGGACGTTCTTGGGACATTGTGTCATGTTCCCTAGAGGTTTTTGTCTAGTATCTAGGTTTGTCATGGGGAACGTCTCAAATAAAACTGAAGGACCTCGGCATTACTCTGGACCCTGATCCCTCTTTTGACGAACATATCAAGACTGTTTCAAGGACAGCTTTTTTCCATCTACGTAACATTGCAAAAATCAGAAACTTTGTACAAAAATGATGCAGAAAAATGTATCCATGCTTGTCACTTCTAGGTTAGACTAATGCTCTACTTTCCAGCTATCCGGAAAAAAAAAATCACTAAATAAACTTCAGTTAGTGCTAAACATGGCTGCTAGAATCTTGACCAAAACCAAAAAATTTGATCATATTACTCCAGTGCTAGCCTCTCTACACTGGCTTCCTGTTAAGGCAAGGGATGATTTCAAGGTTTTACTGCTAACCTACAAAGCATTACATGGGCTTGCTCCTACCTATCTTTCCGATTTGACCCTGCCGTACATACCTACACGTACGCCACGGTCACAAGATGCAGGCCTCCTTACTGTCCCTAGAATTTCTAAGCTGGTGTAACTGCGTCAGGTTTGTAGGCCTCCTTACTCGCACACTTTTTCAGTTCTGCCCACAAATTTTCTATGGGATGGAGTTCAGGGCTTTGTTATGGCCACTCCAATACCTTGACTTTGTTGTCCTTAAGCCATTTTGACACAACTTTGGAAGTATGCTTGGGGTCATTGTCCATTTGGAAGACCCATTTGCGACCAAGCTTTAACTTCCTGACGGATGTCTTGAGATGTTTCAATATCCACATGATTTTCTTTCCTCATGATGCCATCTATTTTGTGAAGTGCACCAGTCCCTCCTGCAGCAAAGCACCGCCACAACATGCTGCTGCCACCCCCGTGCTTCACGGTTGGGATGGTGTTCTTCGGCTTGCAAGCCTCCCCCTTTTTCCTCCAAACATAACGATGGTCATTATGGCCAAACAGTTCCATTTTTGTTTCATCAGAGCAGAGGACATTTCTCCAAAAAGTACGATCTTTGTCCCCATGTGCAGATCCAAACCATAGTCTGGCTTTGTTATGGTGGTCTTGGAGCAGTGGCTTCTTCCTTGCTAAGCGGCCTTTCCGGTTATGTCGATATAGGACTAATTTTACAGTGGATATAGATACTTTTGTACCGGTTTCCTCCAGCATCTTCACAAGATCCTTTGCTGTTGTTCTGGGATTGATTTGCACTTTTCGCACCAAAGTACCATATCTCTAGAAGACAGAACGAGTCTCCTTCCTGAGCGGTATGATGGCTGCGTGGTCCCATGCGGTTTATACTTGCGTGCTATTGCTTGTACAGATGAACGTGGTACTTTCAGGTGTTTGAAAATTGCTCCCAAGGATGAACCAGACTTGTGGAGGTCTACAATTTTCTTTGAGGTCTTGGCGGATTTCTTTTGATTTTCCCATGATGTCAAGCAAAGAGGCACTGAGTTTGAAGGTAGGCCTTGAAATACATCCACAGGTATCACTCCAATTGACTTAAATTATGTCAATTAACCTAGTAGAAGCTTCTAAAGCCATGACATCATTTTCTGGAATTTTCCAAGCTGTTTGAAGGCACAGTCAACTTAGTGTATGTAAAATTCTGACCCACTGGAATTGTGATACAGTGAATAAAAAGTGAAAAAATCTGTCTAAACAATTGTTGGACAAATTACTTGCGTCATGCAAAGTAGATGTCCTAACCGACTTGCCAAAACTATAGTTTATTAACAAGAAATGTGTGGAGTGGTTGAAAACAAGTTAATGACTCGAACCTAAGTGTATGTAAACTTCCGACTTCAACTGTACATGCATATTGACACCACACACACACAAGTCAACATTTCAAGGTAAAGTCTACATCTGTTGTTTTCAGCACAGGCCTTATACACAAGTCAGGAAGAAGAGACAACTAGTAGACAATTGTCTCTTAATGATGAAATCCCCCGTCTAGATTGATTATCATAATTAGTTGATTAGTTTGAACACATTGAAACCATGTTTTTGATGAATTTGATACCATTCCACAAATTCCGCTCCAGCCATTACCATGAACCCGTCCTCCCCAATTAAGGAGCCACCAACCTGTGGTTTGAATCAATTATGTTGAGGTTCTCCAGGAACAGTTGGCCACACATTGCAAGATAGATTTACGGTGCATTCGGAAAGTATTCAGACCATGACTTTTTCCATATTTTTTTACGTTACAGCCTTATTCTAAAATTGATTAAAAATAACTAGATTTCCTCAATCTACACACAATACCTCATAATGACAAAGCAAAAACAGGTTACATTTTTTTGCAAATGTATTAAAAATACCTTATTTATATTTGAATTCAGACCCTTTGCTATGAGACTCGAAATTGAGCTGTTTCCATTGATCATCCTTGAGATGTTTCTACAACTTGATTGGAGTCCACCTGTGGTAAATTCAATTGATTGGAAAGGCACACACCTGTCTATATAAAAGGTGCCACAGTTGACAGTGTATGTCAGAGCAAAAACCAAGCCGTGAGGTCGAAGTTAAATCGAAGAAGTTTGAAACTTGGGGGAGAAGGGTCTTGGTCAGGGAGGTGACCAAGAACCCAATGTACACTCTGACAGTGCTCCAGAGTTCCTCTGTGGAGATGGGAGAAGCTTCCAGAAGGACAACAATATTTGCAGTGCTCCACCAATCAGGTCTTTATGGTAGACTGGCCAGACGGAAGCCACTCCTCAGTAAAAGGCACATGACAGTCGGTTTGGAGTTTGCCAAAAGGCACCTAATGGACTCTGATCATGAGAAGCAAGATACTCTGGTCTGATGAAACCAAGATTGAACACTTTGGACTAAATGCCAGGAGTTACGTATTGGAGGAAACCTGGCACCATCCCTACGGTGAAGCACGGTGGTGGCAGCATCATGCTGTGGAGATGTTTTTCAGTGTCAATGACTGGGAGACTAGCCAGGATTTAGGGAAAGATAAAAGGAGCAACGTATAGAGAGCTCCTTGATGAAAACCTGCTTCAGAGCACTCAGGACATCAGACTGGGGCTAAGCTTCACCTTTCAACAGGACAACGACCCTAAGCACACAGCAAAGACAATGCAGGAGTGGCTTCGGGACAAGTCTCTGAATGTCCTTGATTGGCCCAGCCAGAGCCCGGACTTAAACCCCCACAGACAATGCAATTGCAATCACACTGCATACTGCCCTAACCCATCTGGACAAGAGGAATACCCATTTAAGAATGCTGTTCATCGATTATAGCTCAGCATTTAACACCATAGTACCCTCCAAGCTCGTCATTGAGACCCTGGGTCTCGACCCCGCCCTGTGAAACTGGGTCCTGGACTTTGACGGGGCGCCACCAGGGTGCGTTCTCAGCCCTCTCCGGTACTCCCTGTTCACCCATTACTGCGTGGCCATGCACACCTCCAACTCAATCAAGTTGCAAACGACACTACATTGGTAGACTTGATTACCAACAACGATGAGATGGCCTACAACCACCCGAGCCACTGCCTGTTCACCCTGCTATCATCCAGATGTGAGGTCAGTACAGGTGCATCAAAGCTGGGACCGAGAGACTGGTAAACAGCTTATATCTCAAGTCCATCAGCCTGTTAAACAGCCATCACTAACATTGAGTGACTGCTGCCAACATACTGACTCAAATCTCTAGCCACTTTAATATTTATAAATTGGATGTAATAAATGTATCACTAGCCCCTTTCAAAAATGCCACTTTATATAATGTTTACATACCCTACATTACTCATCTCATATGTACAGTGAGGGAATAAAGTATTTGATCCCCTGCTGATTTTGTGCGTTTGCCCATTGACAAAGAAATGATACGTCTATAATTTTAATGGTAGGTTAATTTGAACAGTGAGAGACAGAACAACATGTCAGAAATGTTATAAATTGATTTGCATTTTAATGAGGGAAATAAGTATTTGATCCAATCTCAATCAGAAAGATTTCTGGCTCCCAGGTGTCTTTTATACAGGTAACGAGCTGAAATTAGGAGCACACTCTTAAAGGGAGTGCTCCTAATCTCAATTTGTTACCTGTGTCGTGTCTTTGGCTATGCCGGATTAAGTGATATGACATGCTATTCTATAAAATCCTTTCTCCGTAATTAATATTACCTGATTGAGCTAATCATGTAAATGTAATTACCTAGAGAGTCGGGGCACCACTAAATAATATTTATAGAGCCGTTATCTTCAGAATAAACTCTTAAAGACCTAGTAATATTTTACATCAATAGCAGTCAATATTAAGTCACTTTAATTCAGTCTCAACCAAGAATTTACAACTTTCAGATATCTTCACAAACCCTGGCTAACAATTTGAATCAGCAATAAAAATTGGGGTTTAATTATTTATTTACTAAATATCTAATCACACAGAATTACATATACACATAATTAATCATACCTTGATTGCAAATTACATCATAAAGGAAACGGTCCCTAGCGGATGGAACAGATATGACAGCTGGTTACACAAAAGAAAAGGAGCTGGGTTTGAGTGAAAGAGCGGGAAGACTGAGGGACAAAGGGAGAAGCTGTGATATCGTAAATACAGTATTTTATGCATTCCAAATTACCGCCCATTTGGAAAAGGAAAAGTAAATAAATATTTACTCTGAGCTGCGCTTTGGTAGGTTGGTGGTAGATGGAAAGCCGTGTTGCCAAACAGAGTCCTTTGAAGAATGTCTCTGGTGGTCAATTGGATACATTGTAGTAACGTTGTTGTGTGATAGACAGGATACTCTGTTCTTTCCTAGCCCGCATTTGCAGCTGCTGTTGCTAACTCAACGGCTAGGAGGTATCACTTCTGTAGTGAACAAGAGTTTAAAGTTCATACCATTCGCAACCAAAGCTCACGCTGGGGTTGGCTTAGTTCTGTAGTTAGTGTTAGTCCTTTTTACACAGAGGCTGCAGACCTCACGTACTTGGAACAGGAGGTTATATTGTCAAAAAGGCTTTATATAGGAAGGGAGAGGAGAACATGTTTGACAATTTTGTCACGTGTCTTTGGCCCATCCCTTCACAGGGGCTGGCCACTGATTGAGCAGAGCCCTAACCTTATGAAAACCCAAATATCTCATTTGGAAGCGAAAATTACATTTAATCTCTTCACCAATAATTTTATATTCAAACATTTAAATTGAACAACAATTGCATGTGAATCCGATAACTACAATGTGCAGACTTTCCACTGTAGCGTTTGTCATCTTATCATTGATGAGAATGTCTCAGATGACAACCGAACTGACATCATATTCATGAAGTACCACCGCATATGTTCAATTGGTCAGATTACCAGAATATAGTTAATTTCCCCCCCACCTTCTGATGTTCCCAGAATCTCTGTTAACCAAGGGGTTTTCAAATGTCACATCAGTAGGGTAGAGAGAGGAAACAGTGGGGAAGAGGTATTTATGACTGTCATAAACCTACCCCCCCAGGCCAACGTCATGACACCTGTATAAAAGACCTGTCCACAGAAGCAATCAGATTCCAAACTCTCCACCATGGCCAAGACCAAAGAGCTCTCCAAGGATGTCAGGGACAAGATTGTAGACCTACACAAGGCTGGAATGGGCTACAAGACCATTGACAAGCAGCTTGGTGAGAAGGTGACAACAGTTGGTGCGATTATTCACAAATGGAAGAAACACAAAAGAACTGTCAATCTCCCTCGGCCTGGGGCTCCATGCCAGGTCTCACCTCGTGAAATTGCAATGATCATGAGAACGGTGAGGAATCAGCCCAGAACTACACGGGAGGATCTTGTCAATGATCTCAAGGCAGCTGGGACCATAGTTACCAAGAAAACAATTGGTAACACACTACACCGTGAAGGACTGAAACCTGCAGTGCCCGCAAGGTCCCCCTGCTCAAGAAAGCACATATACATGCCCGACTAAAGTTTGCCAATGGACATCTGAATGATTTAGAGGACAACTGGGTGAAAGTGTTGTGGTCAGATGAGACCAAAATGGAGCTCTTTGGCATCAACTCAACGTGTTTGGAGGAGGAGGAATGCTGCCTATGACCCCAAGAACACCATCCCCACCGTCAAACATGGAGGTGGAAACATTATGCTTTTGGGGGTGTTTTTCTGCTAAGGCGACAGGACAACTTCACCGCATCAAAGGGACGATGGACGGGGCCATGTACCATAAAATATTGGGTGAGAACCTCCTTCCCTCAGCCAGGGCATTGAAAATGGGTCGTGGATAGGTATTCCAGCATGACAATGACCCAAAACACACAGCCAAGGCAACAAAGGAGTGGCTCAAGAAAAAGGTCCTGGAGTGGCCTAGCCAGTCTCCAGAACTTAATCCCATAGAAAATCTGTGGAGGGATCTGAAGGTTCAAGTTGCCAAACGTCAGCCTCAAAACCTTAATGACTTGGAGAAGATATGCAAAGAGGAGTGGGACAAAATCCCTCCTGAGATGTGTGCAAATCTGGTGGCCAACTACAAGAAACGTCTGACCTCTGTGATTGCCAACAAGGGTTTTGCCACCAAGTAAGTCATGTTTTGCAGAGGGGTCAAATACAAATTTCCCTCATTAAAATGCAAATCAATTTATAACATTTTTGACATGCGTTTTTCTGGATTTTTGTTGTAATTCTGTCTCTCACTGTTTAAATAAACCTACCATTAAAATTATAGACTGATCATTTCTTTGTCAGTGGGCAAACCTACAAAATCAGCAGGGGATCAAATACTTTTTTCCCCCCTCACTGTATATACTGTACTCTATACCATCTACTGCATCTTGCCTATGCTGTTCGGCCATCGAAGTATTTATATGTACATATTCTTATTCATTACTTTAAACTTGTGTGTATAAGGTAGTTGTTGTGAAATTGTTAGATATTACTGCATGGTCGGAACTAGAAGCACAAGCATTTCGCTACACTCGCATTAACATCTGCTAACCATATGTATGTGTATGTGAAATCCCGCTATGCCCTCCGACAAACCATCAAACAGGCAAAGCGTCAATACAGGATTAAGACGGAGCCCCTGTAGTACGACTCAGATGCTCGTCGGGTGTGGCAGGGCTTGCAAACTATTACTGACAACTAAGGGAAGCACAGCCACGAGCTGCCCAGTGACACAAGCCTACCAGACGAGCTAAATTACTTCTATGGTCGCTTCGAGGCAAGCAACACTGACGCATGGATGAGAGCACCAGGGACTATGGACGACTGTGTGATCACGCTCTGTAGCCGATGTGAGTAAGACCTTTACAGGTCAACATTCACGAGGTCGCAGGGCCAGACGGATTACCAGGATGTGTACTCCGAGCATGCGCTGAACAACTGGCCCTGACAGAGTCTGTAATACCAACATGTTTCAAGCAGACCACCATAGTCACTGTGCCCAAGAACACCAAGGTAACCTGCCTAAATGACTACCGACCCGTAGCACTCACGTCTGTAGCCATGAAATGCTTTGAAAGGCTCATATCAACACCATTATCCCAGAAACCCTAGACCCACTCCAATTTGCATACCGCCCCAACATATCCACAGATGACGCAATCTCGATTGCACTCCACACTGCCCTTTCTCACCTGGACAAAAGGAACACCTACGTGAGAATGCTATTCATTGACTACAGCTCAGCATTCAACACCATAGTGCCCTCAAAGATCAGCACTACGCTAAGGACCTTTGGACAAAACACATCCCTCTTTAAATGGATCCTGGACTTCCTGATGGGCCGCCCCCAGGTGGTAAGGGTAGGTAACAACACATCTGCCACGCTGATCCTCAACACGTGGGCCCCTCATGGGTGTGTGCTCAGTCCACGCCTGTACTCCTTGTTCACCCATGACTGCATGGCCAGGCATGACGCCAACACCATCATTAAGTTTGTTGACCACACAACAGCGTTAGGCCTGATCAAGGACAATATCGAGACAGCCTATAGGGACGAGGTCAGAGACCTGGCAGTGTGGTGCCAGGACAACAACCTCTCCCTCAACATGATCAAGACAAAGGAGATGATTGTGGGCTATTTTCTTATTTTTCACTTCAGTATATTTTAGTAAATACTTTAACACTTATTTCTTAAAACTGCACTGTAAGGTCTACACATGTATTCAATGCATATGACAAATACAATTTGATTTAATTTGATATGGCATCATGTAGTAACCAACAAAAAAAGAAAGTGTTAAACAAATCAAAATATATTTTATTTTTGAGATTCTTCAAAGTAGCCACCCTTTGCCTTGATGACAGCTTTGCACACTCTTGGCATTCTCTCAATCAGCTTCATGAGGTCGTCACCTGGAATGCATTTCAATTAACAGGTGTGCCTTCTTAAAAGTTAATTTGTGGAATTTCTTTCCTTCTTAATGCCTTTGAGCCAATCAGTTGTGTTGTGACAAGGTAGTCGTGGTATACAAAAGATAGGGCTATTTGGTAAATATCAAGTCCATATCATGGCAAGAGCAGCTCAAATAAGCAAAGAGAAATGACAGTCCATTACTTGAAGACATGAATGTCAGTCAATGCGGAACATTTCAAGACCTTTGAAAGTTTCTTCAACTGCAGTGACAAAAAACATCAAGCGCTGTGATGAAACTGTCTCTCATGAGGACCACCACAGGAAAAGAAGACCCAGAGTTACCTCTGCTGCAGAGGATAAGTTCATTAGAGTTACCAGCCTCAGAAATTGCAGCCCAAATAAATGCTTCACAGAGTTCAAGTAACAGACACATCTCAACATCAACTGTTCAGAGGAGACTGCGTGAATCAGGCCTTCATGGTCGAATTGCTGCCAAGAAACCACTACTAAAGCACACTAATAAGAAAAATAGACTTGCTTGGGCCAAGAAACACAAGCAATGGACATTAGAGCAGTTGAAATCTGTCCTTTGGTCTGATGAATCCAAATTTAAGATTTTTGGTTCCAACGCGTTCCACTGGGATGCTGGCCGTGTTGACTCCAATGTTTCCCACATTTGTGTCAAGTTGGCTGGATGTGTTTTGAATGGCACACATACACAATCCATGTCTCAACTGTCTTAAGGCTTACAAATCTCATCCCCTTAATCTACACCGATTGAAGTGGATTTAACAAGTTACATCAATAAGGGGATCATAGCTTTCACCTGGTCCGTCTGTCATGGAAAGAGTAATAATGTTTTGCACACTGTGTATCCCCTCCTGAATGACTACCACAGACTATGTTCTAAGGCTAAGATGTGATAGGCTAAGAGGTTCCCACACAAATGTGCATCACTGGCACCATATATATTCTGGAGTCTGACATTACTGGTTCGGACATTGCTCGTTCTGGTATTTCTTTAAAATAAAAATGGTAATAAATTGGTTATTGTATTGTTTCTAGACATTACTGCACTGTTGGAGCTAGAAACATAAGCATATTGCTGAACCTGCAATAACATCTGCAAATCTTTGTACGCGACCAAGACATTTTGATTTGATGTTAAATGTTGAAGCTACATTAAAATATTAAATAAACTATATATTTGGGAAATATTCAGTCTTTGCTCTTTCCATCATTAGCATGCTGATGATTTGAAGTTGAATTGGATTTCTTTTTATCATACTGGTAAGACATTTAATACACGTTGTTTAGTATATTTAGTACTTTTAATATGTTTAGTTTACTTTTCTTTGCGAGAAGCAAGTTCATTTAAAAGTTATGCGAAGATACGACAGTTCAATGTCGTTAAGACACAAAGTAACCAAAAAGCAGATATAATTTGCAGAAAACAGTACGTTAGCCACAAGTTTCCCAGAATTGTTTGCCAGAAGTTCACAAGTCGCAAATTTCCATGTGAAAATATGAACTTGTGGCAAATTTGCCAAAGATTTGCCACAGCTGTTTACCAGAAGCCTGTTTTTCAATGAGGGAGTCCTGCTTTTGTTCCACAAAATCAATGAAGTGCACTATCTATGCAAAACCCAACCATGTATAGTAATGCCCGAGCAACTCAGCACCGGTCTGTGCATGCCAAGGAGCGTTATCTCTGGAACGGGGACGGCGGCAGTTTGAGTGTGTGCCCAAAATCAGAACCATAAACCCCAGAATGAACAGACAAACAAAATCTGGAAATGCAGGAATCTGCATTTTTAGAATATTGAGAGTGGATTTTATGGAGTTATGTTGAGCTAAGATAACAATAACCCAGATGAAATATTGCGTGTTGGAGGGAAATCTGGAGGGGGGGGGGCTAAAATGAGTCAGCCATCTGACAGGACGGTTCTGACTGAAGTTGTGCTGTCTAATTGTGATGCTCAGGCAACCTTTTTCTGAATGCAATTATTCACAGCTGTGTCATCTCAGGGATTGGGACAGACTAACACGGAAATGCCATCAGAATGTACTTGATATTTCATCAAAGGTGGCAGGTGATATTTACCCACTGAAAGGGCTCTGCACCTCATTGTCCCTTTGGGTAAATAAAAACACAAAAAACAGCATTAGTATTTACACTGTGGGTAACATTCTGTAAGACCATTTAGTAAGACAGATGAGAATGTAAGCTAGACATTTACACTAAATACCACTAAAATAAGTATGACAGACAAACACACACATGCAGAGCGAGACAGACACAGAGAGAGGGACAGACGCACAGAGAGGGAGAGAGAGGGTCCACTCGCCAACCAAGAATTCACTAAATGGGACAAACACCAAATTGAGGCTCTGCATGCAGAATTCTGCAAAAATATCCTCCGTTTACACCGTGAAACACCAAATAATGCATGCCGAGCAGAAATAGGTCGATACCCACTAATGATCAAAATCCAGAAAAGAGATGTTAAATTCTACAACCATCTAAAAGGAAGCGATTCCCAAACCTTCCATAACAAAGCCATCACCCACAGAGAGATGAACCTGGAGAGCCCCCTTCACAAACACAAACAGACCCCCAGGATTACAGCAACACAATTAAACCCAACCAAATCATGAGAAAACAAAAATATATTTCCTTGACACATTGGAAATAATGAAGAAAAAAGAGCAAACTAGAATGCTATTTGCCCTAAAGAGAGAATACACAGTGGCAGAATACCTGACCACTGTGACTGACCCAGACTTAAGGAAAGCTTTGACTATGTACAGATTCAGTGAGCATAGCCTTGCTATTGAGAAAGGCCGCCGTAGGCAGACCTGGCTCTCAAGAGAAGACAGGCTGTGCACACTGCCCACAAAATGAGGTGGAAACTGAGCTGCACTTCCTAACCTCCTGCCAAATGTATGACCATACTAGAGACACATATTTCCCTCAGATTACACAGATCCCACAAAGAATTCAAAAACAAACCCGATTTTGTTAAACTCCCATATCTACTGGGTGAAATACCACAGTGTACCATCACAGCAGCAAGATTTGTGACCTGTTGCTACAAGAAAAGGGCAAACACCATTGTAAATACAACCCATATTTATGTGTATTTATTTTTCATTTTGTACTTTAACTATTTGCACATCGTTACAACACATATATATATATATATATATACACATAATGACATTTCAAATGTCTTTATTCTTTTGGAACTTCTGTGAGTGTAATGTTTACTGTTAATTTTGATTGTTTATTTCACTTTTGTTTATTATCTACTTCACTTGCTTTGGCAATGTTAACATATGTTTCCCCATGCCAATTGAGAGGAGAGGAAGAAAGAGAGAGAGCGAGAGAGAGAGAGTAGTCACTCCATCACAAATAACCAATAACCAGCATCTTAAAGGGGCTTCAGTTGAACAGCACAATCAGAATGGAGCGTTAACATAATTTGTTTATGGGTCATCAATTAAAGGTTTGCAAGTAGGTGCCAAATCAATAGAGCACCATGGTAGCCTTAGGTAGAGTGAGGCTGAAGTGAGGGAGTCCATCTGAATCTTGATGTACAGTGGACGTTTGATGCACTTACTATATGATTGTAAATGTAATGCACATCTTTCTTACTTTCCATTCTCTAAAGTCAAATCTGCACTGTAGAACAGAACACTCTGTATGGCAGGGTGAATGAATAAGCATTTTTTGACCATTCAGATGTGCCCCAAGAGAATAAGGTTATTCATGCATTTCAGGACAGCTGTCAAGAGAGCTTTTTTTAGCTGAGCAGATTCTCTGCAGTCTGCCTATCACATTGTTACTTTTGTTGTGGATGTCAATCTGAATTATTTATTATTTCGGAACAAGACAATGCCATTCAGAAATTATAGCTGCATCAGTCATTGAAATAAATATTTTGACATGAGGAACGGCAATCTGTTATCGTTACAAACATAGCGAAGTCTTACAATCACGATCAAACCAAACGCATGTCCTGCATGAATGATCAGGCTACTTCAACCTGGGATAGAATAAGAAACAGGTGAAACACTTACAGAGGTGGTAACAGACGGCAGGTCCACCATCTGGTACTCATTGACCCCCGTGTCGTTCCAGGAGGAGAGAGACTCCACGATGCACGTGCAGTTCTGGTCCTGGAACGGACACGAGATGCCCTTCGGAACCGAGCGCATGGCGCCGCTCATCTCTCCACTTTCGCCCTCCAAGACTGACGGGCCACCCAAGATGGACTGTAGGCGGACGGTGGGAAAGAGAAATAAACTGGGAGTCCTGACACAAATCCGACAGCTGTCCGGCTAGAGTGGAATATGAAACTTCAATATGGTAGTGATGATAACTTCTCTTGTTAGCTCCAGTGGGAATCTGTTCTGGAAAGTTATCGATTCTCGATATGAATGTTAATTGACTACAGTCTACGTCGGTTATGGGTCTTGAAATGTGTAGTCGTTGAGACACAGCGGCATAAAACACAGTTTGACAACCGCAAGAGAGGATGGCGTTTCATACGCTCTTGCGCGCCCGCCACGCCACGCAACAAAACAGCACTTAACAACAAAAAAATGGACTAATTTATATATCGCTCTTTTCTCCATGTCCTTGCTCCAAGTTGTCACTCCCCACCAGGGGGACAGGGTTCAGCTCTGGAATCACACTTTCCACAGTCCTCAGAGGGTCCGTTTCAAAATTACTGAAAAGGCACTTTCATTATCACATTTGTGCCAAAAATATCCATTGCATTTGTCCAGTAATTGTCTCACAGTCAAATATATTAACATGTAATACGATTGTGGCGCTAGTTACCATAGTCACAAAGTCCAAATTGGTTATATCATACAAATTCATGAAAACCAAAATTAGTTTTTTGGTCTTAATTGAAGGTTAGGGTTGGGCATAAGGTTAGGAGTGTGGTTAAGGTTAAAAATCAGATTTTTTCTGTTTATAACTGAATGTGGTAACTAGTTATGACCAATTTACACTGGCCAAAAATAAAGGCAATATGCAACAATTTCAAAGATTGTACTGAGTTACAGTTCATATAAGGAAATTGGTCAATTGAAACGAATTCATTAGGCCCTAATCTATGGATTTCACATGACTGGGAATACAGATATGCATCTGTTGGTCACACATACCTTAAAAAAAAGGAGGAGCGTGGATCAAAAAACTAGTCACTATCTGGTGTGACCAGTATTTGCCTCATGCAGCGCGACACATCTCCTTCATATAGAATTGATCAGGCTGTTGATTGTGGCCTGTGGAATGTTGTCTCACTCCTCTTCAATGGCTGTGTGAAGTTGCTAGATATTGACTGGAACTGGAACACGCATCGATCCAGAGCATCCCAAACAGGCTCAATGGGTGACATGTCTGGTAAGTATGCAACCCATGGAAGAACTGGGACATTTTTAGCTTTCAGGAATTGTGTACAGATCCTTGCGACATGGGGCCGTGCATTATCATGCTGAAACATGAGGTGATGGCGGCGGATGAATGGCACATGGGCCTCCAGATCTCGTCAGGGTATTGTAAATAAGATTTTGTTCTTAACTGACTTGCCTAGTTAAATAAAGGTTACATTTTTTTTAAATTATAAAAATCTGTCCATGAAAATTGCCATCAATAAAATGCAATTGTGTTCGTTGTCCGTATCTTATGCCCGCCCATACCATAACCCCACCACCATCATGGGGCACTCTGTTCACAATGTTGACATCAGCTTGACCACACAATCCCAAACACGCCGTCTACCAATCTGCCTGGTACAGTTGAAACCAGGATTCATCCATGAAGAGCACACTTCTCCAGCGTGCCAGTGGCCATCGAAGGTGAGCCTTTGCTCACTGAAGTCGGTTACGACGCCGAACTGTTGTCAGGTCAAGACCCTGGTGAGGACGACGAACACGCAGAGAAGCGTCCCTGAGACGGTTTCTGACAGTTTGTGCAGAACTTCTTTGGTTATGCAAACAAACTCAGTTTCATTACCTGTCCGGGTGGCTGGTCTCAGGCAATCCTGCATGTGAAGAAGCCCGACGTGGAGGTCCTGGGGTGGTGTGGTTACACAGGGTCTGGGTTGTGAGGCCTGTTGGATGTACTTCCAAATTCTCTGAAACAACGTTGGAGGTGGCTTATGGTAGAGAAATGAACACATTTTCTGGCAACAGCTCTGGTGGATATTCCTGCAGTCAGCATGCCAATAGCACACTACCTTAAGACATGAGACATCTGTGGCAATGTGTTGTGTGACAAAATTGCCCATTTTAGAGTGGCCTTTTATTGTCCCCAGCACAAAGTGCACCTGTGCAACGATCATGCTGTTTAATCAGCTCCTTGATGTGCCACACCTGTCGGGTGGATGGGTTATCTTGACAAAGGAGAAATTCGCACTAACAGGGATGTCAACAACTGTGTGCACAAATTGAGAAAAATCAGCTTTTTGTGCACATGGACATTTTCAGGGATATTTTATTTCTGTGTAAAAGCTGAAGAACATATGCACAGCCAGGTACTTTTTGTAGGTGCTGGAGTTGTAGGTGAATTCATGGAAAACAAAAAGGAAACCGTTGCACACTGCTGCTCATGATCCCAAGTGATTTTATTATAACAATGCTTTGACCTTTAGGCCATGTGTGCTTGGTATTCCTTGGGTCCCAGACCAGATGGGAGAGTTCATACACATGGTGGAGTACGGAGAGTATTCACACCTGCATTCTTCATTTTTGCAGTCTCCCTTTGATGATGACAAGGGTTACAGCATGAATAATTCTGTAGTATTAACAGACCCACTGTCACGTTCGTCATATTGATGAGAACAAGGCGCTGCGTGATAAGCATACATTCTTCTTTTAATTAACGAATAAACACTAAACAAACTAAAAAATAAACAAAAACGAACGTGAAGCTATATAACACGAGGGCTGACAGGCAACTACACATAGACAATAACCCACAAAACCAAAATGGAAAATGGCAACCTAAATAGGATCCCCAATCAGAGACAACGATAAACAACTGTCTCTGATTGGGAACCAATTCAGGCCAACATAGACCTACAAATACAAAACCCCCATAGATATAGAAAAACCCCTAGACAAGACAAAAACACATAACCACCCTCGCCACACACTGACCTGACCAAAATAATACAGAAAACATAGATAACTAAGGTCAACTAAGGTGCAGAATCCCGACCGCAAACCTGAACTTATAGGGGAGGGTAGATGCCCATCCGGACCCTCGGTGGCGGCTCTGGTTCTGGACGCCACCCCCCCCCCCCCCATCTTTACACTGGTCCCTCCACCTTTGTTGAGCTGTACCGTGGCTCATCGCCGGAGACCCCGGGCTGGGGACCGTCGCTGGAGGTTCCGGGCTGGGGACTGTCGCCGGAAGCTCTGGACTGCCGAGGCACACTGTATGCCTGGTGCGTGGTGCCGGCATTGGTGGTACTGGGCTGGGGACACGCACCTCAGGGCGAGGAGGAACAGGGCGTACTGGACCCTGGAGGCCTGATGCGGGGTGCCGGTACTGGTGGTACTGGGCTGGTGACACGCACCTCAGGGCGAGTGCAGGGAGGAGGAACAGGACGTACTGAACTCTGGAGGCGCACTTGAGGAAGAGTGCGAGTGGAGACACTGGACACACTACACTGGAGACCTGGTGTGTATAGCCGGCATCAATTGTTCCGAAACTTTAACGCATGTTTCAGGATGAGTACGAGAAACTGCCACAGGTGGCATTGGACAGTTAAAACGCTCCTCAGGGCGAATGCCGTGCATACTATGCCAAACCAACAGCTCTCTCTCTTCACTCTCCTCCAATTTAAATCAACAACTCCTCGAAGGTCTCATAATCTCCCCTCCGTTCACTCTCCTCCAATCTGTCCAATAACTCCTCGACCATCTCAGACTCACCCCTCAACTTTGCCAACTGTGCCATGTGCCCCCCCCCCCCAAAAAATAATCTTGGTGTTTCTGTGGCCTACCTCCCCGACGTTGTTGCGGTCCCCTCTTACTTCGTCGTTCCTCCTGCGCTGTTTCCACCTGCCTCCATGGTAGGCGATCTTCTCCTGCCAAAATCTCCTCCCACGTCCAGGATCCTTTACCGTCCAGTATTTCGTCCCAGGTCCATTTTTTCCACAAAGCGCTGCTCCTCCCTTTCACGCTGCTTGGTCCTTTTTTGGTGGGTTATTCTGTCACGTTGGTCATATTGATGAGACCAAGGCGCAGCGTGATAAGCATTCATTCTTCTTTTAGTTAACGACTAAACAAAGAAACAAATCGACCGTGACGCTATATAACACAAGTGCTGACAGGCAACTACACATAGACAATAACCCACAAAACCAAAATGGCAACCTAAATAGGATCCCCAATCAGAGACAACGATAAACAGCTGTCTCTGATTGGGAACCAATTCAGGCCACCATAGACCTACAAATACCTAGACATACAAAAAACCGATAGATATAGAAAAACCCCTAGGCAAGACTAAAAACACACATACCCATCCTCGTCACCCCATGACCTGACCAAAATAATACAGAAAACATAGATAACTAAGGTCAGGGCGTGACACCCACGGAGTGCAGAGAAAACCCACAAAAGAAGAGAGAAGGAAAGAAGAGGGACTGAGTGTGAGTTCTTCTCCTGCCTGGGGAGAAAGCTTCTTGATAGTTGCAGACCAGGAACCTGGCCAGAGACACTCACACACATATCCCATGTCAACAACGGTTACCTTTTACACTGCAACAGCTAGCGCAACACGTTTTCCCATCCCATGTATTGTTCACACACAGGATTGTGTCTATGTTATCGCACTAAAACGCACACACACCTGTTGAATCCATAACAAACAAACAAATATATCTTATAATACAGTATAATGATAGGGAAGTCACTTGCCTAAGTTTCAGCTTCAGCTGACAAGCCGTGTCCTAAAATATGCAGCCCTGTAATGTAATTAAGCATGAGAAAAATGGCCAGCGGCCCAGATGAGACAGCTATACCACTCCAAGACTGTTTCTTTGTATGTGTGTGTGTGACTGCAGGAAGCCACAGATATTGAGTCTGAATTTAGAGCTCAAATACAAATCCTTTATTCTGTTAATGTATTACATACTTGCATATCAAAGAGTGGGTCCACTAACAAAAGCCGGTTTTAAAATGTAAGCAATATTCTAAGGTTTATTACAGTTTTAACGGTTGCATAATAGCATGGATCTTAATCAAAGTGTGAACCTCCTATTGGTCACAGTGCTTTATTATAGTGATCAATGGGATTATCTAGAACAGGGTCAGCAGAGTGGAGAAGGGAGAAACCACTGGATATAAATAAGCAACTCCATAAGTTGAATGCATCTCACAGCCATTGTGGTGGAAAAGCCAGATTCATAATTCTACAGGCCGAGTCCTTACCCCTGGTCCACTGCTCCAAAAAACACAACGTGTGTCAGATCTAGACAGAAAGGTGCAGAGTGCACTGAAGACACACACACAGTCATACACAGTCTCTCTTTCACACACACACACACATTTTAAATACTTTATTTGAATCCTCCCCACAACCGGAAGCTGCATTTACTCAGCATGCTGGTGAATAGGGCGGAGGTCTGGATGGCAAGTCCACTGTGAACTCTCTGTATGCTACCATAGTGGTGCCAATAAGTCACAAATCCAGTGCGACCTTTGCTGGTCAGAGGAATTACACCGAAGTTACACACAAGAAGGATCTTTATTTCCAGAGGACATATGAGGTGGACATGGTTCTGTGCAAAGAGCGATATGAAAGAATACTGTTCATACAGTATTCAGTAGCAATACAATGCATACGGTAGAAATACAATGCAATGCGGAATTTAACAGTGAATAGCAAACTAGAGCAATCTATATCAAATAAAATTAAATGTTATTGGTCACATACACACAGTTAGCAGATGTTAATGCGAGAGTAGCGAAATGCTTGTGCTTCTAGTTCCGACCGTGCAGTAATATCTAACAAGTAATCTAACAATTTCACAACAACTACCTTATACACAGAAGTGTAAAGGAATGAATAAGAATATGTACATATAAATATATATGGATGAGCGATGGCCGTGCGGCATTGGCAAGATGCAGTAGATGGTATAGAGTACAGTATATACATTAAAATTATAGATTTGAGCAAACGCACAAAATCAGCAGGGGATCAAATACTTTATTCCCTCACTGTACATATGAGATGAGTAATGTAGGGTATGTAAACATTATATATAGTGTCATTGTTAAAAGTGACTAGTGATACATTTATTACATCCAATTTTATTAAAGTGGCTAGAGATTTGAGTCAGTATGTTAGCAGCAGCCACTCTATGCTGTTTAACAGTCGGATGGCCTTGAGATAGACGCTGTTTTTCAGTCTCTCGGTCCCAGCTTTGATGCACCTGTACTGACCTCGCATCTGGATGATAGTGAACAGGCAGTGGCTCGGGTGGTTGTTGTCCTTGATGATCTTTTTGGCCTTCCTGTGACATCGGGTGGTGTAGGTGTCCTGGAGGGCAGGTAGTTTGCCCCCGGTGATGCGTTGTGCAGACCTCACTACCCTTTGGAGAGCCTTACAGTTGTGAGTGGAGCAGTTGTCGTACCAGGCGGTGATACAGCCCAACAGGATGCTCTCAATTGTGCATCTGTAAAAGTTTGTGAGTGTTTTCGGTGACAAGCCACATTTCTTCAGCCTCCTGAGGTCTATACTCGGGAGAGGTGAGCGATGTGCCCGTCTACGGAGCCTGACCAGGAGGCCGCTCCATCTGTCCCTTCTGCTCGCCGTTGTTTTGGGTCGCCTACTGGGATCCGATCCAATGTCCTGGGTGGTGGTCCAAACAGAGGATCCACTTTGGGAAAGTCATATTCCTGGTCGTAATGTTGGTAAGTTGACGTTGCTCTTATATCCAAGGATAGTATGAATATGAGAATGCTTCCTGAGCATGTTTACAACAAAAACATCATGACAACTAGACAAAATAACTACAGCCAATAACAAGTTTAAGTACACAACAAGTTACAATAGTCACACCCACTTCTGTCCAGGCACACCATCACACATGTTCACCTGGAGAGAGACTGAGGAGTCTCGGATCTGAGCAGGCAGAAGTGCTGTCAGGTGTCCGCCCCCTTAGCAACCTATCAGTGGCCTGGTCACAGAGGTCACAGGGATTTTTTATTTTGTTTTCACTCTGGCACTGTCGGGGATGGGTTGCGTGAGGTCTGAGATGTGATAACAGAGGGACAGCACCACTGGGAGTGGGAATTCACTACAGTTTGGCATAACAATTCCATAAAGAGTTGGCGAGTAAACAGAAACAGTGAAGGGAAAAAAAGTATAACATACCCAGCCATCACGTCTTGAGAGATCTTGTTTTAAAAAGGTGGACTCAGCTAAATGATGCCACGAACAGCACCTCAGATATTGAGATGAGCGAGATGCAAGACTTTGCTCTCACACAGTCACGCACAGTATCGGCGCATGTGCACGGGTTCACTTCACGCTGTTCACAGTGTGGTAGCCAGGGTTCCAAAACAGTGGAGAAGTTGATCCTCACGCTTCAATCCTATTGGTTGTTGTGATCACAGACAGGATGTGCTTACCATTATATATTGAATTATATGGTGTAATAGGGTATTCTGTAATAGGCTATGGTGTCAGAAAGAGGTGTAGCCACAACTATTGTCAGACCATGTCATACCACATCAAATAATACTATTTACAGCATCATCATCATGCATCATGATATAATAACAGCATCATCAGGTGGTACTGATCCTCCCTCTCAATGGGACCCCCTCCACCCCAGTGGAACCAGGACTTCAGCATGACTGGCACCTGATGCAAACACCACCTGGGGTGCTGACTGTGTCCTGACCCACCAGCCCCAGAACTGTTGGTCCTCATCTCTATTGGCCCATAAGCCTCACTGGAAGAGCGTAATATACAGTATCCCTAGAATGACCTGCTTTTCCACATTTTTAAAAGCCAATGGCCGATATATTTCTTTCCCCTTTACCTGTATTTATAGGGCTATTTACAGAAAAATACAATGAAAATAAAAATTATGGACCTTGAGTGCGGTTCTACTTTTTTAATCTAACACCCTGCCTCATCTATCACCTTGCCTCAACTATCACCTTGCCTCAACTATCACCTTGCCTCATCTATCACCACCTTGCCTCAACTATCACCACCTTGCCTCAACTATCACCTTGCCTCAACTATCACCTTGCCTCAACTATCACCTTGCCTCATCTATCACCACCTTGCCTCAACTATCACCACCTTGCCTCAACTATCACCTTGCCTCAACTATCACCTTGCCTCAACTATCACCACCTTGCCTCAACTATCACTTTGCCTCAACTATCACCTTGCCTCAACTATCACCTTGCCTCAACTATCACCTTGCCTCAACTATCACCACCTTGCCTCAACTATCACTTTGCCTCAACTATCACCTTGCCTCAACTATCACCTTGCCTCATCTATCACCACCTTGCCTCATCTATCACCACCTTGCCTCAACTATCACCTTGCGTCAACTATCACCTTGCCTCAACTATCACCTTGCCTCATCTATCACCACCTTGCCTCAACTATCACCTTGCCTCAACTATCACCTTGCCTCAACTATCACCTTGCCTCAACTATCACCTTGCCTCAACTATCACCTTGCGTCAACTATCACCTTGCGTCAACTATCACCTTGCGTCAACTATCACCTTGCCTCAACTATCACCTTGCCTCAACTATCACCTTGCGTCAACTATCACCTTGCCTCAACTATCACCTTGCCTCAACTATCATCTTGCCTCAACTATCACCTTCCGTCAACTATCACCTTGCCTCAACTATCACCTTGCCTCAACTATCACCTTGCCTCAACTATCACCTTGCCTCATCTATCACCACCTTGCCTCAACTATCACCTTGCCTCAACTATCACCTTGCCTCAACTATCACCTTGCCTCATCTATCACCACCTTGCCTCAACTATCACCACCTTGCCTCAACTATCACCTTGCCTCAACTATCACCTTGCCTCATCTATCACCACCTTGCCTCAGCTATCACCTTGCCTCAACTATCACTTTGCCTCAACTATCACCTTGCCTCAACTATCACCTTGCCTCATCTATCACCACCTTGCCTCATCTATCACCACCTTGCCTCAACTATCACCTTGCGTCAACTATCACCTTGCCTCAACTATCACCTTGCCTCATCTATCACCTTGCCTCAACTATCACCTTGCCTCATCTATCACCACCTTGCCTCAACTATCACCTTGCCTCAACTATCACCTTGCCTCAACTATCACCTTGCCTCATCTATCACCACCTTGCCTCAACTATCACCACCTTGCCTCAACTATCACCTTGCCTCAACTATCACCTTGCCTCATCTATCACCACCTTGCCTCAGCTATCACCTTGCCTCAACTATCACTTTGCCTCAACTATCACCTTGCCTCAACTATCACCTTGCCTCATCTATCACCACCTTGCCTCATCTATCACCACCTTGCCTCAACTATCACCTTGCGTCAACTATCACCTTGCCTCAACTATCACCTTGCCTCATCTATCACCACCTTGCCTCAACTATCACCTTGCCTCAACTATCACCTTGCCTCAACTATCACCTTGCCTCAACTATCACCTTGCGTCAACTATCACCTTGCGTCAACTATCACCTTGCGTCAACTATCACCTTGCGTCAACTATCACCTTGCCTCAACTATCACCTTGCGTCAACTATCACCTTGCCTCAACTATCACCTTGCCTCAACTATCACCTTGCCTCAACTATCATCTTGCCTCAGCTATCACCTTCTGTCAACTATCACCTTGCCTCAACTCTCACCTTGCCTCAACTATCACATTGAGTCAACTATCATCTTGCCTCAACTTAGACAGTGGCTGATCAGCTGTGGAGAAATTCTCTTAAGATGATTGCAGTTCTGCCTGGGAACCCAGCCCTCTCTATCATCCAGCTGACCCTAAAGGATTTCTTCAGGGTCGTGTATCATTTTTAGCCATGAAGTACTCAGTCACAGCTCTACATGAATCAAATCAGATTTTATTTGTCACATGAGCCAAATACAATTGGTGTTACCGTGAAATGCTTGCTTACGAGGCCTTCCCAATGATGCAGCAATTCAAAATAATAATACAAATAAAACAACAAGAGGGAAAAAATCAAATACAGTAGAATGGAGCAACAGTGCATTCGGAAAGTATTCAGACCCCTTGACGTTTTCCACATTTTTGTTATGTAATAGTATTATAAAAAAAAAAATCCCTCATCCATCTACACACAATACCCTATAATGACAAAGTTGTTTTTTTTAGACATTTAGACAATTAGACATCGGACCGATGCCGTTGTTGGCATTTTTAGCTAATTTCGACCAATTCCGATATGCTTACCGATATATTGTGCATCCCTAGTTGAAAAAGTCTTTGTATTATTTAAAATACTTAAGCTGCGCTCAAATGAGCTTGTCTTGCATAATGGCAACAATGGAATAGTCCCAAAAGTGCAAACCGCACCCATCTGGCACTCTAGAAAATCTGAATCAAAGTATTTTAAAGATAGACTACAGGAACCCAGGTCTGATAGACAATCATATTCTATACATGCTCGGAATGACTGCATTTGGTGACACAGAGTAAACATGCAATGACAATGACCATGTAAGAGATGGCTATACAGAATGTACAGATCTGAGGCATCCAGGTTAAAATCAGTTATATAGAGTGTTAGGCCAATCCCAAATGGACCCCTTGACCCTACACCCTATGCACTTGTCAGGTTGACACGTTTTTGACAGTCAGCAATATGGTAATAGCTCCACCTTACCCTCTGATAGACTAAGTGGAAGTTCACCATATTGCTTAAACCAATCAAATCCTCTCAGATCTCCACAAGTGCATAGGGCATAGGGTGTAGGGGTCTATTGGGCCTTACCTTGTCATCAGTGGGTTGGGGAGGAGTCATGTGATGGGCAGATGGCATGACAAAGCTGAGGGTGTAAACAAATGACCGTGAAATCCTCTTCATCTCCTCGACAATCACTGGGACTGTCATGTCAATGTTGATGCCTATCGGAAAAATGTATGGGTAAACACATCTTGCCAGGTAGACACACAAGCATGGAAACAGACTCATGCATATGCATGCACACACACACACAAATAGATGTACACACACAAAAATACACACACACACACACACCAGCCCTGTTGGATCTGGTGATGTATTTGAAGAGTCTCATGAATGTGGTGACTATGGCCTTATCCATGAAGTGGGCTTCCTTGTCTGTCGACACCCATTTCACTGAGTCATAGTGGCGCACCTGCAACACAGACACAGACACAAACATTCAGTCAGAATCCTGTGCTGTAGAGTACGGATGATGTAGGTTTGGGTTAGGACGGTGCAAAAGTGAAACATCCCTGCATAACTGATCTACAACTCAACACGATACCCCAATGTGGTGAAACAATTGACATTGTGTGTGCGGGGGAAGGGGCAGTCCATGGGTGGAGGGTGTGGGGGAAGGGGCAGTCCATGGGTGGAGGGTGTGGGGGAAGGGGCAGTCCATGGGTGGAGGGTGTGGGGGAAGGGGCAGTCCATGGGTGGAGGGTGTGGGGGAAGGGGCAGTCCATTGGTGGAGGGTGTGGGGGAAGGGGCAGTCCATGGGTGGAGGGTGTGGGGAAGGGGCAGTCCATGGGTGGAGGGGTGTGGGGAAAGGGGCAGTCCATGGGTGGATGGTGTGGGGGAAGGGGCAGTCCATGGGTGGAGGGTGTGGGGGATGGGGCAGTCCATGGGTGGAGAGTGCGGGGGAAGGGGCAGTCCATGGGTGGAGGGTGCGGGGGAAGGGGCAGTCCATGGGTGGAGAGTGCGGGGGAAGGGGCAGTCCATTGGTTGAGGGTGTGGGGGAAGGGGCAGTCCATGGGTGGAGGGTGCAGGGGAAGGGGCAGTCCATGGGTTGAGGGTGCGGGGGAAGGGGCAGTCCATGGGTGGATGGTGTGGGGGAAGGGGCAGTCCATGGGTGGAGGGTGTGGGGGAAGGGGCAGTCCATGGGTGGAGGGTGTGGGGGAAGGGGCAGTCCATGGGTGGAGGGTGTGGGGGAAGGGGCAGTCCATGGGTGGATGGTGTGGGGGAAGGGGCAGTCCATGGGTGGAGGGTGTGGGGGAAGGGGCAGTCCATGGGTGGAGGGTGTGGGGGAAGGGGCAGTCCATGGGTGGAGGGTGCGGGGGAAGGGGCAGTCCATGGGTGGAGGGTGCGGGGGAAAGGGCAGTCCATGGGTGGATGGTGTGGGGGAAGGGGCAGTCCATGGGTGGATGGTGTGGGGGAAGGGGCAGTCCATGGGTGGATGGTGTGGGGGTTCAAGCAACTTTGGTTTCTAGATGCGTTGGGTGGGAAGGGGTGGGAATCCTGGTTTCTAGATGCGGTGGGTGGGAAGGGGTGGGAATCTTGGTTTCTGGGGCTGGGGTTGTCGGGTGGATGGAAGCTTGGTAGCTGGGTAGGGGGAAGCTCCTGCTTTTACGCATGCAGGCACGTACAGTGCCTTGCGAAAGTATTCGGCCCCCTTGAACTTTGCGACCTTTTGCCACATTTCAGGCTTCAAACATAAAGATATAAAACTGTATTTTTTTGTGAAGAATCAACAACAAGTGGGACACAATCATGAAGTGGAACGACATTTATTGGATATTTCAAACTTTTTTAAGAAATCAAAAACTGAAAAATTGGGCGTGCAAAATGATTCAGCCCCCTTAAGTTAATACTTTGTAGCGCCACCTTTTGCTGCGATTACAGCTGTAAGTCGCTTGGGGTATGTCTCTATCAGTTTTGCACATCGAGAGACTGACATTTTTTCCCATTCCTCCTTGCAAAACAGCTCGAGCTCAGTGAGGTTGGATGGAGAGCATTTGTGAACAGCAGTTTTCAGTTCTTTCCACAGATTCTCGATTGGATTCAGGTCTGGACTTTGACTTGGAAATTCTAACACCTGGATATGTTTATTTTTGAACCATTCCATTGTAGATTTTGCTTTACGTTTTGGATCATTGTCTTGTTGGAAGACAAATCTCCGTCCCAGTCTCAGGTCTTTTGCAGACTCCATCAGGTTTTCTTCCAGAATGGTCCTGTATTTGGCTCCATCCATCTTTCCATCAATTTTAACCATCTTCCCTGTCCCAGCTGAAGAAAAGCAGGCCCAAACCATGATGCTGCCACCACCATGTTTGACAGTGGGGATGGTGTGTTCAGAGGGATGAGCTGTGTTGCTTTCACGCCAAACATAACGTTTTGCATTGTTGCCAAAAAGTTCAATTTTGGTTTCATCTGACCAGAGCACCTTCTTCCACATGTTTGGTGTGTCTCCCAGGTGGCTTGTGGCAAACTTTAAACAACACTTTTTATGGATATCTTTAAGAAATGGCTTTCTTCTTGCCACTCTTCCATAAAGGCCAGATTTGTGCAATATACGACTGATTGTTGTCCTATGGACAGAGTCTCCCACCTCAGCTGTAGATCTCTGCAGTTCATCCAGAGTGATCATGGGCCTCTTGGCTGCATCTCTGATCAGTCTTCTCCTTGTATGAGCTGAAAGTTTAGAGGGACGGCCAGGTCTTGGTAGATTTGCAGTGGTCTGATACTCCTTCCATTTCAATATTATCGCTTGCACAGTGCTCCTTGGGATGTTTAAAGCTTGGGAAATCTTTTTGTATCCAAATCCGGCTTTAAACTTCTTCACAACAGTATCTCGGACCTGCCTGGTGTGTTCCTTGTTCTTCATGAAGCTCTCTGCGCTTTTAACGGACCTCTGAGACTATCACAGTGCAGGTGCATTTATACAGAGACTTGATTACACACAGGTGGATTGTATTTATCATCATTAGTCATTTAGGTCAACATTGGATCATTCAGAGATCCTCACTGAACTTCTGGTGAGAGTTTGCTGCACTGAAAGTAAAGGGGCTGAATAATTTTGCACGCCCAATTTTTCAGTTTTTGATTTGTTAAAAAGTTTGAAATATCCAATAAATGTCGTTCCACTTCATGATTGTGTCCCACTTGTTGTTGATTCTTCACAAAAAAATACAGTTTTATATCTTTATGTTTGAAGCCTGAAATGTGGCAAAAGGTCGCAAAGTTCAAGGGGGCCGAATACTTTCGCAAGGCACTGTATATTTTTTGTTTTCACAATTGTATGGAACATTATGATCAACTTTATTGTGATGAAAATGCTACTGTATTGTATCTGCAACCCTGACCTAAAACTACACGTGTAAAAGAAAACAAGGTGGAGAAACAAACTCCTGACGTAGTTTTAGTTGCTATGTGCCGTTCATTTGTGCTTTACAATCGACTCCCCTCATAATCATCATTCTTGCAAACCTGATCACAGAGCAGACATTCCTTTCTCTCGGTACAGAAGCTAGACTCAGAGGAGTTCCTATACAGGGGTCAGTGGGAAACAAATCAATAAGGAACAATAGCATTTGATTTCGCACGACCGGCGTTGATTCAATATGTAAACAGCGTATGATTTCTGAGTTGTGTGGTTATGATGTGAGAGGAAATAGCAGAAGTGTACCTTCCTTACCCAACTCTAGCGTCAGCAGTCAAGGTGAGCAGCAAGCCAACCGACCCAGCAAGATAAACCCTGAAGTACACACAAATAGTCAGTGTCATCACATTAAAAACCTAAAGCGCACATCACTCTTGCAATGAATTGTAATACTTTAAAAGACAGTTTGTAAACAATGTTATTACACATGTCTATTTCTATAAAAATCTCTCTTCTTTTAAATACTTAACACATCACAAAACAAGCAAGCCTTATCAAAGCAACGAGACCCTATCATTTCTACTTACATTATGGTGAATGTTTGTCTTTTATACCAGCTCACTCCAGATGCATCCACTCTGAGAGAAACGCTTGCAGAGAAACTATTCAGACTAAATACAGATTATGAGAGAACATGTTGATCACTCCCCAAAACTTGTAAGACACCCACTTCCCCCAAAAAATAGCGCAGGGGCCTCAACTTTAATGATATACTTCAGGGGCCTCAACTTTAATGATATACTTCAGGGGCCTCAACTTTAATGATATACTTCAGTGGCCTCAACAAATATGTGCAATGGACTTAACCTGCGGAAGAGAAGAAAAGATGGTTTATAAATGAGTGTGTGCCAAGTTAGATAATGTGAGATGATCAGTGTTGATGTTTCTTTGCAAAACTGGTATAAGCTTGTTGTGAACGAGGCGGTGACCTGGATTTATCACATGCAGTAGGCTCTTATATATTTCTGTTTTGCAATTGAAGCCTTTGCTGTTTCGCAATAGGAGCCTGGCTGTCACATTTAGAGGAAATAAATAACTTGGATGGAGTTTATATACTGAGCACAGTGTCACACCTGCTCCTGCTCCTCCTCCCTGGCACTCGGGGGCGCCAGGCTACCCGTCATCATACACACCTGTTACCAACATTACGCACAGCTGTGCTCATTGGACTCACCTGGACTCCTTCACTTTGTTGATTACCTCCTGTATATCTGTCTGTTCCTTGGTTGTGTTCCCTGTGTCCGCATTGTTCCGTATTGTGTTTGTTGTGTTCCTGTCCAGACACTGTTCCTGTTCCATTTCATGTCCGTCAGCTAATAAACCTTCACTCCCTGTACCTGCTTCTCATCTCCTACGTCGCACCCGTAAAGACATGTAACACACAGTTGGGCCAAAATCACTAGTCGGCAATGGAGTCTCAGTGTCCTCCTACAGATGACCCTGGCATTTGTCTTCCCTGCTATTCCTCTACTTAATCAGTTTTCTTTATTCCTTGTCTGGTCCCCAACCATCGTCATCACTTCGTTTTCTACATTTTTGTTATGTGTCATTAAGTGTCAATGAGGGTTCAATTGGTTAAATCCAACTTTATTATGATATTATTATGTCATTATAATATAAAGTGAAGCACAGATATGAATTAGAAAATGTTTGCCCAATGTATATCAAACCATATCCCCCACCTAAAACAGATAAGAGAGCACTTGTATGACCCTAAGAGTTCAGCTTTCACCCCCACAAGGAGAGCAGCCTAGAAACCAGATCTCTGGGGTGTCTCTCAATGCCTACCCGTTAAAGTATTTTTACTTAAGTACTTTACACCACTGTTGATGCGCTCCTCCCACCAAGTTATATCACACTTGTCAAGTCATGATTTTGAATCATCTTTCCTTATAAATACTCAGATAACACTTTATTTTCATTTAAAGGGATCCACACACAAAAAAAATCTATTTTGGTATTTAGTCCACTGCTACACTGACCAACGTGTTTTGTATGTCAACAGTCAAGTTTTTAAGATATTGGACTTTCAAGAAGAAAAATCTTCCCGGCCATATCATCACATCACAGTTTCTTTTGAAATATTCTGCCCTGGAAATGTTCTGTTCAATGTTATTTTCTGACAAAGTCATTTCAATTTATTGAAGGTAGCCTATTATTCATGAAGACGTTTTTCAAAACTCAAAGGTTGGGATTACATTTCTGTGTTACGACGAAAAAAGGATCGGATAGGATCATACTGATCCAGATACCACAATATTGAGATCACAGAATATGTATTTTCAATGCTTTGAATAGGCCTATCCTTGCCATCTACTGGACTGGTCATGTTACTAATTCTACACTGTCAATGAAACAGAGATGAGTAAACTACATGAATACATGTAACTAAAATAAAATAAAATAATAGAGCCTGTTAATCACTTGTAAGAAAGTAGATATATTTGACACTTCCCAATATAACAATTGACTACATATTGTACCTAAACAGCAGTCAATTTAACATAATCTATTGCAAAACAGGGGATTACAGAATCCGGATCATTCTTATCCAGTTTAAAGCTTTAAAAAAACTTGGCCCTGAAGGGGAGTTGATTTCAGGAGATTCCTTCATGCCATGGCTTTCCTGCTCAGTCTTATTCTGGGCTTTTGCATTTCTGTAATGTTATCTCAATTCTAAAATGGTCTTTACAAGTCATATCGGATGACCAAATCTGAAACCTAATACGAATTATCACATTCAAAGTTTTGGAATAACCAATGTTACGATTTCCGCTCCGAAAGTTTAGAAAAAACTGGGTGCAGAGGATTTGAGACCCACAGGCGGTCTTCTGGTTGAGATTGCAGCATCTCCAGGTTGACATGAAGGGGCACTGCAGTCTGTATAGAAGGACACACACCTAATTAAGAAGCCTCCAGGTTGCATCCATGCACCCATTTCAGTCAGTTCATTGTTATTTCATTCATTTCATTCATTTCATTCATTTCATCACACATGGGGACACAGTCATTACTTTGCATGACACACTAACAGATGTAACAAAATGAAGAATGGGAGGGTGAGAAGTGTTTAGCATGCAGAGTTAATGCAACCTGATTCCATTATTGAAGCCCAGTGGAGATGCTCTCCTTCTATAACAGGCATTAGGCAAGTCCTCTGGCCTCACTGACCCGCATGCATAATATTTACAGTATGATACCATGTGATCTGGCTAGGTGAAAGTCTGGGCTCTAGTTATTATAGTTATATGATAAGCATTGGCCCTGATAATGGAGGCTATTCACTTTCATTTGGAGGGCTGTTTTCTGTGTCTAAGACACCCACTTCATTTGTTTTAGATGTTTTCTGTGTCTAAGACACCCACTTCATTTGTTTTAGATGTTTCCTGTGTCTAATACACCCACTTCATTTGTTTTAGATGTTTTCTGTGTGTAAGACACCCACTTCATTTGTTGTAGATGTTTTCTGTGTCTAAGACACCCACTTCATTTGTTTTAGATGTTTTCTGTGTCTGAGACACCCACTTCATTTGTTTTAGATGTTTTCTGTGTCTAAGACACCCACTTCATTTGTTTTAGATGTTTTCTGTGTTTTCTGGTTATTTGGTTATTCAGTGTTCTGTTAATATTTCATTAAAATGGACACTTACCACGCTGCGTTTTGGTCCGATCTTTCATACTCCTCATTAGATGAAGAAGATCGTTACAGAACTACCCACCAAAAAAGGACCAAGCAACGTGGTAACAAGGAGCAGAGGGTTCTGGACTCCTGGACTTAGGAGGAGATACTAGACGGTAAGGGACCCTGGGCACAGGCTGGGGAATATCGCCGCCCTAAGGAAGAACTGGAGGCAGCGAAAGCTGAGCGGCGGCGATATGAGGTAAGGCAGCGCAACAGGCACGAGAGGCAGACCCCCAAACTTTTTTTCTGGGGGGGGGGGGGGGGGGGGGGGGGGGTACACAGGGAGATTGGCGGAGTCAGGCGATAGACCTGAGCCAACTCCCCGTGCTTACCGGAAGAAGCGTAGTACTGTGAAGGCACCGTGATATGCGGTCAAGCGCACAGTGTCGCCAGTACGCGCTCATAGCCGGGTGCGCTATAGGCCAGCCCCCTGGCCAGCCCCCGGCAAGTGCCATGCGAGAGTGGGCATCCAGCCAGGGCGTATTGTGCCGGCTCAGCGTGTTTGGTCTCCGGTATGCCGTTTCGGCCCAGGGTATCCTGCGCCGGCTCTGCGTGCTGTGTCTCCGGGGCGCTGGGAGGGTGCAGTGCATCCTATGCCGGGCGAATGTGGGCATTGAGCCTAAGGGAGAGGTGCGAGTGGTATGCACCAGATCTCCAGTGCTCACCCACAGCCCGGTTCAACCTGTGCCTGCACTCTGGAGGGTCCGGGATAAAGTGGTCATCCAGCCTGGAGGAGTGGTGCCAAGGCTGCGCACCAGAGCTCCAGTGCTCCCCCACAGCCCGGTCCATCCGGTGCCTCCTTCACACACCAGGCTGTCTCTCCTCCTCCCTCCAGGTTCTACCTGTCCGGCGCTTCCAGAGTCTCCCTCCTGTCCGGAGCTGCCAGAGCCGCCCGTCAGTCAGGAGCTGCCAGAGCCGCCTGTCAGTCAGGAGCTGCCAGTCAGTCAGGAGCGGCCAGTCAGTCAGGAGCGGCCAGAGTCTGCCGCCCTTCACTCCGTCGCTGCCAGAGTCTCCCGCCTATTCGGGGCCCGCTGCAAGGGCCCCCAGTCCACTTAAGTGGGCCAAGACTATGGTGGAGTGGGGTCCACGTCCCGCGCCAGAGCCGCCACCGCGGACAGGTGCCCACCCAGACCCCCTCCTATGGGATTAGGTTTTGCGGCTGGTACTGTCACGTCCTGACCTTAGTTCCTTTTTTATGTCTCTATTTTAGTTGGTCAGGGCGTGATTTGGGTTGGGCATTCAATGTTTTTGTTCTATGTTATGTATTTCTGTTTTTGGCCTGGTATGGTTCCCAATCAGAGGCAGCTGTCAATCGTTGTCTCTGATTGAGAACCATACTTAGGCAGCCTGTTTTCCCACTATGGGTTGTGGGTAGATGTTTTCTGTGTTTCACCATACAGAACTGTTTAGATGTTCATTGTTTCACTTTAGTTATTTGGTTATTCAGTGTTCTGTTATATTTCATTAAAATGGACACTTACCACGCTGCGTTTTGGTCCGATCTTTCATATTCCTCATCAGATGAAGAAGATCGTTACGATAATGATGACAACCCTTCACTAAAACTGACTTAAGAGTATCACAGAATACAACCACATAATTAGCCGTATGTGGTTCGGTCTGTGTCTACACCCTTGGGGAAAAAAAGGGTTCTTCGCCTGTCCCATAGGAGAACACTTTTTGGTTCCAGATAGAACTCTTTTTGGGTTCCATGTAGAATCCTCTGTATATATTTTTTTTTTACATGGAAACCAAAAGGTTTTTTTCTACCTGGAACCAAAAAGGGTTCTTTCTTCCTGTAACCAAAAAGGGTTCTTTCTTCCTGGAACCAAAAAGGGTTCTTTCTTCCTGTAACCAAAAAGGGTTCTTTCTTCCTGTAACCAAAAAGGGTTCTTTCTTCCTGGAACCAAAAAGGGTTCTTTCTTCCTGGAACCAAAAAGGGTTCTTCAAAGGGTTCTCCTATGGGGACTGCCGAAGAAGTGTTTTTTTCTTCTTTTCTTTTAGGGGGGGGGGGGATCAGCTTAATATTGTGGATAGATTGTTGCTTCCATCAATGTAATTGGCTGCATCATTTCCAATCCCCCATATCTTTTTTTGGTAAATATATATATATACATACTTACATACACGTACATACCCATATATATATATATATATATATATATATATATATATATATATATATATATATATATATATATATATATATACATGCATACATAAACATTCATACAGTGCATTGCGAAAGTATTCGGCCCCCTTGAACTTTGCGACCTTTTGCACATTTCAGGCTTCAAACATAAAGATATAAAACTGTATTTTTTTGTGAACAATCAACAACAAGTGGGACACAATCATGAAGTGGAACGACATTTATTGGATATTTCAAACTTTTTTAACAAATCAAAAACTGAAAAATTGGGCGTGCAAAATTATTCAGCCCCCTTAAGTTAATACTTTGTAGCGCCACCTTTTGCTGTGATTACAGCTGTAAGTCGCTTGAGGTATGTCTCTATCAGTTTTGCACATCGAGAGACTGAAATTTTTTCCCATTCCTCCTTGCAAAACAGCTCGAGCTCAGTGAGGTTGGATGGAGAGCATTTGTGAACAGCAGTTTTCAGTTCTTTCCACAGATTCTCGATTGGATTCAGGTCTGGACTTTGACTTGGCCATTCTAACACCTGGATATGTTTATTTTTGAACCATTCCATTGTAGATTTTGCTTTATGTTTTGGATCATTGTCTTGTTGGAAGACAAATCTCCGTCCCAGTCTCAGGTCTTTTGCAGATTCCATCAGGTTTTCTTCCAGAATGGTCCTTTATTTGGCTCCATCCATCTTCCCATCAATTTTAACCATCTTCCCTGTCCCTGCTGAAGAAAAGCAGGCCCAAACCATGATGCTGCCACCACCATGTTTGACAGTGTGGATGGTGTGTTCAGGGTGATGAGCTGTGTTGCTTTTACGCCAAACATAATGTTTTGCATTGTTGCCAAAAAGTTACATTTTGGTTTCATCTGACCAGAGCACCTTCTTCCACATGTTTGGTGTGTCTCCCAGGTGGCTCGTGGCAAACTTTAAACAACACTTTTTATGGATATCTTTAAGAAATGGCTTTCTTCTTGCCACTCTTCCATAAAGGCCAGATTTGTGCAATATACGACTGATTGTTGTCCTATGGACAGAGTCTCCCACCTCAGCTGTAGATCTCTGCAGTTCATCCAGAGTGATCATGGGCCTCTTGGCTGCATCTCTGATCAGTCTTCTCCTTGTATGAGCTGAAAGTTTAGAGGGACGGCCAGGTCTTGGTAGATTTTCAGTGGTCTGATACTCCTTCCATTTCAATATTATCGCTTGCACAGTGCTCCTTGGGATGTTTAAAGCTTGGGAAATCTTTTTGTATCCAAATCCGGCTTAAAACTTCTTCACAACAGTATCTCGGACCTGCCTGGTGTGTTCCTTGTTCTTCATGATGCTCTCTGCGCTTTTAACGGACCTCTGAGACTATCACAGTGCAGGTGCATTTATACAGAGACTTGATTACACACAGGTGGATTGTATTTTACATCATCAGTAGTCATTTAGGTCAACATTGGATCATTCAGAGATCCTCACTGAACTTCTGGAGAGAGTTTGCTGCACTGAAAGTAAAGGGGCTGAATAATTTTGCACGCCCAATTTTTCAGTTTTTGATTTGTTAAAAAAGTTTGAAATATCCAATAAATGTCGTTCCACTTCATGATTGTGTCCCACTTGTTGTTGATTGTTCACAAAAAAATACAGTTTTATATCTTTATGTTTGAAGCCTGAAATGTGGCAAAAGGTCGCAAAGTTCAAGGGGGCCGAATACTTTCGCAATGCACTGTATATATAAATACATACACACACACACATATATACATACTTTGTTTAGAATATACCTTTATTATTCCCTGCAAACCCTACCACCCTTCCCTCAATTGAAGTAAACTAATGAACAATAACACTTAGGCTTCTACCTTCAGTTTATACATATTATACACATTTTACAGACACAATCTATTGTACAATTGTTATATTTTGTTTGTTTTTAGTCCTTCCTCTATTTCTGATGTCCATCCAGTTTGATTTCTATTTGTAACTGTGCTATTTCACAACATTTCTGAACCGTTTTAGGTTTTTAGATAGCTCTTTTTTTAGGCACACTATGGTTTTGCCTCTGAGCAGAGGTAATATACTGGACACACTCTATGGGTCACTAACAGAATTAGTACAACAGAATATCTCATCAGAGTGTCTACAAAGAGATCATCTTAACTACCCTAAACAGGAAAGTCCCTGTATTTTACCCACTAGAGCAGAGAAGGGCAGTCCTGACAGCTGTGTGCACTATGCAGACATGTACTATGCAGACATGTGTTCCAGCTCAGATCTAACATGCCTGGTTCCACATAACTTTGATCTACATTCAAGAGCATGAGTTTATTCAGGACGGACGGAGGATGCAAGGTTACAAAGCGTTTATATAGAAATATTCTGTGTGGATTACCCTTTGGAGAAAAGGTAATGGTGTCACCTCATTTCTATCTGGAATGTTCTGAGCATTTCATCCTTCTGAGCAGAGCCCATGAATGGCTGATTCGTTAAATCAGGTTTAGAGCTAAGCTGGAATGAAATCCTGCAAATCCAGCAAACCCAATGAAGTGGAAACAGCCACTCCAGCTGTGACCGTGACCATACTGTAGACTGCAGTGTATAGTATAAACTGTCCTCACCCAACAGGGTTAGTTTCAGCGGGAGGGTATAAACAGCATTAAGTTATATTTTCATAGTCCTCCCTCACTCGGCGCCTCCCGGGGTGTATTATATTCTGTGTGCTTCATTCAAGGCCCTGCAGTCTGAAGGCTGGCTGAGAAAGAGCTGGACATGGAGATTAAAAGTTTCTCTCCCTGACAGATACACACACAAAGGCATTCTCATGTGCAAACACTGGTATTCACACACTGCCATTTGAGGTAAAAGTCAGCAAGCACTAAGTTAACTGTCCTTTCTTTTGACATTTGTCCAAATTCTCAAGTTGGGGCGCTTTTTTTTTTTTTTACTAAAGGAGGGAGCAGGACATTGTTGTAGTCATTCTCAGCCTTACTGGCCACAAGCAGAAGTGTCATATAATCTTTACACGGACTAAGGTCAGTGAGTGACTAACCTATAGAGCACGGTTACAATTTGAGAAGGTTCTGTCACACACATTTCCGGATGGATATTGTGATTTATCGTGTGTAATGAAGCCCCACCTCGCAGCCCATGCAACCCCAAACTGTTCACACCCCTCTTGTTGGCGGAGTGAAAATTGTGGGGTTTTAAAGCTAATTTCCTGCAATTATAAAACATTTTACAGGGCAGGAATATTTGTGTTGCTGTTTTAAAGATCCTTTCCTACAATTCTACACATTTTTGCTTGTCTTATGTGTGTTTATATGATATGGGGTCGAAACCAGACGGTTCCAATACGGTCCGTATTGATCGCGGTCAGCCAGTTGAGTATGGGGGCTATAGAGCATCTTAAGAGTCAGGAGCTTTTCCTGATCACATGATCTGACATGGAAAAATGCTGGGCCCTAGTTGTAGCCTACAACATAGCATAGTATAGCATAGTCACACAGAAACAGACAATCTTCATACTCTGCTCCTGTTTGGAGCACTTTGTAACAACTTTATTGCAAAAATACAAGTCCCATCTGCTAGCACAGCATTTACAAACTAAGTCCAAAATGGAAATCTGTCAACCCTTCCTTTATATTACCAAGAAAACACACCCTCTTAACATTTAAGTTCGAAGGATATCATTATCTGTACACAAATTTACACTGTTCAGCTGTCGCAGTATCTGTTTATTAGCATGTTAAATAAAAGAAAATGGACACCTGTCACCTGCTCTTCTACTGACAATCCACGAGGGGGCAGTGTTGCATAATGTACACAAACTAAGGATTATTAATTCCTTTTCATCAAAATGACTCACTAAAGTGGCACTCTTTGGTTAAGTGTTAAACATCTGCAACAATCCAATTACATTTCTGTTTTAGAGACTGTTTTCCCCAAAGAAGGACAACACCACTCGCACCCGGTGAATTGCACTGCAGTTGAGCATCCTAAATTCTTTATTTAACAGATGATTTTAGCAATTGTTTTATCTTAAGACACTCAACTTTCTTCACTAAGCTCCATTCTCTTCATATTCCCTCGGTTATATCTACAGTGTAGAAAAATACCTGTACAAATATTCCAAAACAAATATCAGCAATATTGTAGAATTAAAAAAAAACATCATTTAGTAATTTCCTCCATTTCAGATTGTAGATAACGTAAGTGTATTTTGTAAGGCTGTAGCTCGCTTTTCCTCCCAAGCCAAAAAAGTGACTTCACTGTAATTGGGGCTCTAATGATCCATAAGTTTACATCATCAGATCTAAAAAATCTGCCTCAAAAACGAGACACATTTGTATTTTGTTGTATTCCAGAGCTACTGTATAAATCAGCGTCTTAGTAATATTTGGGTTGAGATTTCAATTAGGAAGTAATTAGCCCTCCCCGGTGTTGGCGCGTCACGAAGACAAAACATCAAGAAAAAATGTAAATGGATCTAACGTTCAAGATTCAACAAGTACGATTTGCTGAAAGACATTGAATTGACACAGCGTGTTCTCTGTAAAGTACACTGTCACTACATTCTCTCTACGAGCCTGAACCTCTCTACTTCCTTAGCCCTCCAGATCACCATCCTCTAAATATCTCAAGTCTTTAAAGTACAAAAATAGGTTAATAACATTGAGCACCTCCCGTAA